>NW_024387197.1:1200000-1765000 GCF_900408965.1 Simochromis diagramma | reverse complement strand
AAAATTACTTGTAATTACAGTCATTTGGATTGTTGAACCATAAAAATAAAAATACAACTACAATTTAAAATGAACTGCACAACATTCAAACCTACTCATAGCCCAAATTTTAATTTTATAAACTTATTTTGTATTGTCTACATATAGACTACTCTTCCTATAACTCCCACCCTGGAAGGATAGATACATGCTAGTAAAAGCCGGTAAGCAGTTAGCCTTAACATTTGTGCAGAAGCTATCAGCTAGCTGATTTGTCACATGTGTATTTAGAATGAAACATGAGACATGGCATTGAAACTGAACATTTAACAGTGTTTCCTCTCCTGTCTGATCATTTCCTGAGAACAAAATAAGAACCCCAGGTTTCTCTTCAGCACTGTAGCCAGGCTGACAAAAAGTCAGAGCTCTTTTAAGCCAACCATCCCTTTAACGTTAACTAGTAATGACTTCATGAACTTCTTCACAAAAAAAAGTTTAATCATTAGAGAAAAAATTACCAATAATCATCACACAGATGTAATATTATCTACAGCTACTCTTAGTACCATTGATGTCAAGTTAGACTCTTTTTCTCCAATTGATCTTTCTGAGTTAACTTCAGTAATTACTTCCTCCAAACCATCAACGTGTCTTTTAGACCCCATTCCTACAAAACTGGTCAAAGAAGTCCTGCCATTAATTAATTCTTGGATCTTAAATATGATCAACCTATCTCTAATGATCGGCTATGTACCACAGGCCTTCAAGCTGGCTGTAGTTAAACCTTTACTCAAAAAGCCATCTCTAGACCCAGCAGTCTTAGCTAATTATAGGCCAATCTCCAACCTTCCTTTCATATCAAACATCCTTGAAAGAGATCAGATCACCTGCAGAGGAATGGTTTATTTGAAGAGTTTCAGTCAGGTTTCAGAGCTCATCACAGCACAGAAACAGCTTTAGTGAAGGTTACAAATGATCTTCTTATGGCCTCTGACAGTGGACTCATCTCTGTGCTTGTCCTGCTAGACCTTAGTGCAGCATTCGATACTGTTGACCATAATATCCTATTAGAGCGATTAGAACATGCTGTAGGTATTACAGGTACTGTGCTGCAGTGGTTTGTATCATATCTATCTAATAGACTCCAATTTGTGCATGTAAATGGAGAGTCCTCTTCACACACTGAGGTTAATGATGGAGTTCCACAGGGTTCAGCGCTAGGACCAATTCTGTTTACATTATACATGCTTCCCTTAGGCAGTATCATCAGAAGACATAGCATACATTTTCACTGCTATGCAGATGACACCCAACTATATCTATCTATCTATGAAGCCAGATAACACACAACAATTAGTTAAACTGCAGGAATGTCTTAAAGACATAAAGACCTGGATGGCAGCTAACTTTCTGCTTCTTAATTCAGATAAAACTGAGGTTATTGTACTCGGCCCTGAAAATCTTAGAAATATGGTATCTAACCAGATTCTTACTCTGGATGGCATTACCTTGGCCTCCAGTAACGCTGTGAGGAACCTTGGAGTCATTTTTGACCAGGACATGTCCTTCAACGCACATATTAAACAAATATGTAAGACTGCTTTCTTCCATTTGCGCAACATCTCTAAAATTAGAAATATCCTGTCTCAGAGTGACGCTGAAAAACTAGTTCATGCATTTATTACTTCCAGGCTGGACTACTGTAATTCATTATTATCAGGATGTCCAAAAAACTCGCTGAAAAGCCTTCAGCTAATCCAAAATGGTGCAGCAAGAGTCCTGACAGGGACTAGAAAGAGAGAGCAGATTTCTCCTGTTTTGGCTTCCCTTCATTGGCTTCCTGTTAAATCCAGAATTGAATTCAAAATCCTGCTCCTCACATACAAGGTCTTAAATAATCAGGCCCCATCTTATCTTAATGACCTTGTAGTACCATATCACCCTATTAGAGTACTTCGCTCTCGCTCTGCAGGCCTACTTGTTGTTCCTAGAGTATTTAAAAGTAGAATGGGAGGGAGAGCCTTCAGTTTTCAGGCCCCTCTTCTGTGGAACCAGCTTCCAGTTTGGATTCGGGAGACAGACACTATCTCTACTTTTAAGATTAGGCTTAAAACTTTCCTTTTTGCTAAAGCATATAGTTAGGGCTGGACCAGGTGACCCTGAATCCTCCCTTAGTTATGCTGCAATAGACGTAGGCTGCCGGGGATTCCCATGATGCATTGAGTTTTTCCTTTCCAGTCACCTTTCTCACTCACTTTGTGTTAATAGACCTCTCTGCATTGAATCATATCTGTTATTAATCCTCTGTCTCTCTTCCACAGCATGTCTTTTATCCTGTCTTCCTTTTCTCACCCCAACCAGTCGCAGCAGATGGCCCCGCCCCTCCCTGAGCCTGGTTCTGCTGGAGGTTTCTTCCTGTTAAAAGCGAGTTTTTCCTTCCCACTGTCGCCAAAGTGCTTGCTCATAGGGGGTCATATGATTGTTGGGTTTTTCTCTGTATCTATTATTGTACGATCTACTGTAGAATATAAAGCGCCTTGAGGTGACTGCTGTTGTGATTTGGCGCTATATAAATAAAATTGAATTGAATTGAACTGTGAATGTACAAAACAATGAACCTACAGTCTCTTTAATATTATATATGTAGATGAAATGTAATTACTACATGACTAAAAAGTCTCAGGAATTTATGTCACATAACCCTAACAGCTGAGTTTCCAGACTCGACAGCTAATTCTGATCATAATATACACCAAACAAAGCTCACTGACAGCCAACTGATGCAAACAGTGATTTAACAACTGACAGTTCCTTTTCTGTACTGGACCTTTCAGTCCATACAAAATAAAAGCAGAATTTTTAGTTTTTCTGCGCTGTTGGATTGTGGAAGCCCAAACACTCATGATTTGGCCGTAGGTATTCTAGTTCTCTCTGCTGTCTAGAGAGCAAACTTCTTATAAAAAAAAAAAAAAAAGGAAAAAGAAAGACTCCTAAAACAAGTGGAAAGTTTCTTCTTTGTGCCATAGTACATTTTGTATCCCATTTTCCACTGGCAGCACAAGCTATTTGCTGGAAGCTGCTTTCAGTGCTCTGTCGATACATTATTGCTGAGTTAGCTTTGTTTCTTGGATGTGGGTATATATACACTTTATTTCACAGGCCCTATACATACAGCAATTTCCTATCATTTACTCAAAAGAAAGTAAAACGCATCTGTGAATTTATTGGTGGTGTTAATTAACAGAAATGCAGAGTCTGTGTTAAATTTGTACCAGCCTGATTTATGCTATCCAATTAACTACTAGAATAACCAAGAGGCTTCGAGTTGCTGCACAGCAGGTCAACTGAACATGTTTAAAAAAGGAAGAGTTCTAAAGAGAATAACAGTGGACTTTCAATAATGAATTACAAATGCAGCACCTATTCATGACTTTAAATGAAGCAGCACTTTCAAAGAAATCATCCACTTTGAGGAAATCAGCCCAACACACTAAACTCACATAGCTTTGTCTCTTTTAACTAGCTTTTTGTGGAAAATGTCTATTGGGTCATTTTCTATAAACTATAAACTAAAGATGAAGAGTCCACGGAGAACTGTGGAGAGGTTGTGCTCAGATTCATACAGTCTGGCTATAAGAACACAAAATTTGTTGGTTTACATTTTATCTAAAGATTTTCACACGCCCAGGCAAACTGATTCCCACCTCCTGGCTGCTGTGACTCATACCTGGAAAGCATTGCTGGCAAAGCCCAGACCCAGCTGTCTACAGACAACCATGGCCTCCATGGTTCTCCAGCCCTCGCTGCACACCGTCCCCCACACCAGAGAGCCATTTCTCTCCACCAGCACCTCCACACGGCCTTCATACGGGTTACGACCTCCACTCAGACGCAGCTGTGGGTGTGGAAAAAAACAACACAGGACTGTTGATGATCATCAGTGCTCTTGGAAGGGACACATTTACAGTGCTTGTTGCCATTAAATGCAAAATGAATACAGATTTAATCAAGATTTCACTGGTACACCTCTACTGCACCATGTACACTTCATACATACTTTTGTAGTAATTATCCAAGTAATGTTCCTCTCAGAGGTCTAAGTCATGACTTAACCTGGGTTCACTCCTGTTCATCCTGTAAACACTTCCTGGCTGAATTTGAGGCAATTTCTATACAATGAGATTAATCAGCTCTGCGTTGTATCAGGTAAACATCTACGTACTTTCAGAAATGACGTTTTCATATTGTAAAAATTGCAGTGTGTCAAGCATTGCATTGCAACACATGTTAGTACAAACTAAAGAACACTTAAAGTATTCATGTTATTATGTTATACAGTAGAAGGAACTCCAGTTCTTGTCTACTGGACGAACTGCTGAGTTGCACTGTGAACTCATTTCCTAGAGCAGCTGTGTTAACCAGTATTTGGCTGTAGTGAAATGGAAACCAACCCTTTCCTGGAAGCCCATTTTTGGGACATTACATCTGACGGCTGCATCCTCCTCATGGCTACAACCCAGAGCCTCCTTATTGAACGAACACTCAGTTATGGACTTCTCAAATCCTGAACACTCCACCTCATTCATATGCACTGGGCCCATACCTGAAAAATTCACACAAAGAAGCAGATTCAGTTTGAATTTCACTGAAGGTGACTGAGGGAACACAAATCTGTATGTTGGGTCTTGTTACATATCATTAAAAAACACAATTCTGGTGTAATAAAAAAATCTAAAATTCAAAGCTTCAATGAAAAACATGTTTTCTTTCCTAGAGTGAGGCACCTACATGCTAAATATGAGGTCAGAGTCAAAAGTTAATTAGTTTAGCATTAAGGCAAGAAACTAGGAGAAAACAGGAAAAACAGGAAGTAGGAATTAGCATCTATCAAGAAGCTGGTGCAGAAGGTTTTCAGTCTATTGCAATTTATAGTGTAATAAATTGCATTTTAAAATATAAGCTTAGTAACCCATCATGTTTCCTGTTTGCTTTTTACAGTCTTCTAGGTGTGTCCTGAACTTTATGTCCACCTGTTGTAAACTGAATGAATTAAACATTTTTAATTGTTGTTTAGTTTAATTATTGTCCATTGTTCTCCAATGGAACAATTGGCCATGGAAAGATAGGGCCGGGGTTCAGAGCTCAGCAAGGTTAAATATCTGACGATCTTGTTCTGTGTCCCAACCCTCATTATCTCTGGTTACAGGGGCACCTCTAGAATTATTTCGTAGAGACACTAAAACCAGAATTTCCAGTTTTATTATGCTGTCGTCAAATATAGGTTAGTTGAAAATTATGGCAAAAAAAGGGAAAGAAAAGAATGATATGCCGAGTTAATTTCCTGCTATTAATCACTGAAAATAGGTACATATGAAAAACATTTTGAAATCCATAATGATCAGTTTTGATTGATTGGATCGTATAAGAGTTTGAACTGTTGCTTGTCTATGTTGGCTCTGAGATGCACCAGTGATCTCTCCATGGATTGGCACCAGTTTTTCTGCAAACTTATTACATTGTTTCACACATAGGTGGCAGGGCTCGGCCTTACGTATGTGTAAGAGCTTAGACATCTTGAGGAGAGCTGCTGCTCCTTGCTGTAGAAAGGAGAAAGCTGAAGCATTGCAGTAGGAGACCCAGAGTATGCCCAAAACTCGTTGGGGTGATTATAGATCTAATTTAACGTGGTAGCACATCACGATCCAAGAAGAGGAATTAAAAAAAAACAACAAAAAAAACCCACTGGACCTCTCTGTGACCCTGCTGTTACTGTGACATAACACAATAAAATGAAGAAAATGGATGGATGGACATAATCATGTTCTACCAAACAGTGATATTGTAACACTGTGAGGTCTAATGCTTCATCGGTGAAGACAACAACCCTACAGCTTCCACAACATGCTGTGTTGGTCAAACCCTTAACCCGTGTTTTGAAGAAAAGCAAAAAAGGCTTTTTGTAAAAAACAGTCAGTTAATAGCATCTGTTAGAATATCTCCTGATAGGCAAGACGTGGAAGAACAACGTTTTAAAGAAACAAAAAAATAGATATTCACTGATGATGACTTAAACCACTGAGGGTTAGAGAGTTTCTGTTTGTCCTCTTTCTTCCATGAAGTATGGAAGAAGTTTTAGAACCACTAAAACCCATCAGGAGCAGCAGCAGTCCATCTAAAAGTGTCAGAAGTCCTTTAAAAGAATTTGCAGAGCAAAGAATTTGCTGCTTCTCAGCAGCTCAGACTGGACAGAACTAAGGAAAGCATGAATTTAAATATACAGAGATTCTTGTCAAGACCTGGTCTAATGGTCCAAAACCAAGATAAATCTGCAAATCTTTTTGTTTTAATTCTATTTCTGTCACTTTTGTTTAGAGAGTGTAGTCTAATAGTAAGTTAAAAAAAGCAAAAACCCCACATATGCCCAGGGTTCCTTTACAAACTAATCATACAAAGAAGCAGACCACTGAGCTAAATAGGAAAGACTAAGCCAGCTAAGCATGGAAACAGAAGGTCATACATACAAGAGGATCAATAAATCAAACAACTCAACAACTAGAACAGTTCCACAACAGCAACTACACATCACATTGCCTGATGATTTCTGAGGCCCTGTAAGCACAAATGTAAAGCCACTTAACCTGCAGATCACCTCAGTCTGCTCCACAGACACAAAGTATTAATTGTTCAAGTCTGACTTGTATGTTATGTCTTTATAACTATAACATATTTATTTCCAATTTTCCCTTTGTCTTATGGTGTAGAATTACTATCTGGGCTGACTTCTATTTTCCATGAAACATTAAAGGCAGTGATGAGAAACCCTGATGGAAAAAGCTACTTTCTCTTCATTTCAAATTTTTCCACGTCTAACGTGACTGGAATGTGCAGCAGTGTACAGCATGTCCCTGCCTTTTCTGAAGAAATGTTCTTCTTGTTGCCAGGTATCCACACACTACTAGAGAAAATGTGATTTTTCCACCTTATATGCTGAAAAACAAGTAAGCTGTGTGTTTAATACACTTGAACACTGGTGAGATATTTGCTGCGTGTTTAAGTTAGAAGTGTGTTTGTGCCACATTTTTGTTAGGTGTGTGCTGCTGACTTCCAAACCTGCCAGTGGCATAACGCAGCTCGTGCAGGTTATGAAAACCTTAAAGTGAAGCTGCTCACAATAAAAGCCTCCACTGAAAATAAGCAGTCAGTGGAAAAAAAACCCAAAACAAAAGACAAGAATCACAAACTTTGCTGTGTACATTTCAATATATTTGCCCACTCCAAGAAGTACGACATGAAAAATCATTATTTCACCATTTTTAAACAGGATAAGAAAAGTAAAGTGTACATCAACAATTAACATAGTGCACTCATATTAATCTAATATCTGTATGAAGGGCTTCTGCTACAAAAATGTTTAATCCCTTGGCTACCAAAGAAAGTGGAGCTCAATGTTGCACCGTACAGTAGCGCGATCAATCTGGTTCAAGTAAACTGTATCAATACTTAGGCAGTAAAGATCTGATTGAACTTACTCTTTAAAAGCTCATATTATGCAATAGCTGCAATACTATTTTAAAATTTTACGCACTTCTAATCAATATTTTTTGTCAAAGATTGATTAAATGTACTGGTAACACTTAATATAATATGACATAATATGGCCTGCAACTAAGGGTGTCATTCCACTGTAAATAAATGTCATTTCTATGCATTTTAGTTAAAACACTTTTAATCTGTTTATTTATTTTGATTGAAATTACAATGTGCTGTAATTATATTTACCTACCAATACTTAAAAGGTAGGGACACTAGAATAAGGGGGTAACAAGTCTGATTTTTACCAGAAACAAAGAAATAATTTTGCTGTAGCTAAATTTAAGCATTCTGTAAATAATTTTAAGAAGCAAATCAGTAATTTTAGGTCGTGCATAAGCAATTTCAAGTATTGCTTAAATTCATGGATTTTACAGGAAAAGAGACAAATTATATTTTAGGTAATTCTGTGTACTCATAAGTAATTTTAAGTACAGCCTAATGTCTTTGTAATTTACTGGAAAAATAATATTTCCTCATCTTACAAGCACTCTGTACTTTTTGGGGTGTGGGGCGTATTATAGAGTGGCTTAACCTTTCAGGTATCTTCTGTAAACATTTCAAAGTTATGTTTGAACAGTATGTTTGAGCAGCTATGGCTGCATCATTATCATGTCACACAGGTCTATAAATTTTGATGGTATTCTTTTCATAATCAAATCTTCTACCCAGCAAAGATCGTGACTATCCAGTGGCCAATTTAACAGCTAAAACAGCAGAACTGTTTCATTGTGTTGGTGAAGCACATAAATGGAGCTACAATGAGCAATGGGCCAACATTTAGTGGGCCTGTTTAAGAGATGAATCCCCAACATAAACATGTACAGTTGTAATTGCACTACATTTTTCAGTGTTGTGGTTAGTTTCTTGCATTACCACTAAACAGCTGACAAAATGCCACATGCAAACTAAGGGCAGATTTTATAACCTTGTCTATGAGTTCATGTTCCTCTGGCTGCAAAAGGGTGATATAAGCAGAAAAGTTTAAAGGCTAGAATTACTTCTCTGAAATGTTTGGGATATGTGGTTTTGCTCCACAGTCAAGCCCTTCCATTCTGTGCCATGTAGGAAATATACACAGACATTTGTTCCAGGAGTAAAGTCGTTTGGAGCTCGGTGTCATGGGTTATTTTCAGGTCTACTTTGTAATCAGCCCATCATTTTGTTTTTTTTCCCTTAAGTTCGTGCAGCTCACATTTCATGTCCTTCTGCTTCCCTCATTGGTTGCATTACAAAGCTAAGGAGAGAGCACCGCTCTAGCTTAGGCTGGTCTAATTTTATGCATTTGTTTCCTTTTCTCAGAACTTTCACTACTGTGAAGTCCCAATCAATGAGCAGGCATGAAAACAATCTGTCAGTATTTTTTTAATAAAAATAAATGATATAAAACCAGTATACCTTGTCCAAGGCGACCTCCAGACAGAGCCTCCTTTGCTGTACCAAAGCCCAGCTCTCGACACACCACTGTGGCAGACAGCAGGTTCCACTTGTCATCACATATGGTTCCCCACTCTCCATTTTTCAACACCTCCACTCGCCCCTCGCCTACGATGGCCCCACCACGGAGACGAACCAATGGTTGCTGAAGACGACAAACACAAACACCGCAAAAAGAGGTCACTGTAAAAACTGAACTATCCAAAAAAGAAAAAATCACATATTTGAGTTATTCTAGTACTTTCAAAACCCTAAAAGCTGAACTTTTCCTTCTCTGTGATGAGAGAGCAGAGGCAGCAGACTGGGTGGTTTTATGTTTATAGAACAAGCTATTAATGCGATTCTCCCATTAACTGTTTGCATAAACTGAAAGTGTTTAATTTTACAAGTAAAGCACGGTTTGGAAATCTGGTTTACTGAGCTTTGTATTCACAAGGAGAAAACCCAGACATCTTTATGTGTGGGCTCTGGAATAAGTTTTCACTCAGATTTCCTCAGCACTATTAACATTAACATTAGAACCATAAAACAATCATTAGTCTAAAAATGTGACACATAGATAAATGTCAGGATCAGGGTAAGTGAGGCACCGGTTTACTCTAACCCTCATGGCGTATGTGAATGTAGGACACGGGCAGGTATAAAACCTTAAAGACACTCCTGACCAGCAAGTATCAGCAGTGGTACAAGGACACACAAACTGTGACCATGATGGTGGCAGGCTGTTGGACACCACATCGTCAAAACCGACAGAAGGGCTTCGGTGGCTTAGGACAGTCAATTTTAATGAGTGTCACAACGCAGGAAGTCACACTCTTTTATGTATGTTGTTACATAGCAGCCATCTTGTCAAAATAACACTAACACCAGCCCAACTTCTAATACTTGGGGTAAAAAAAAGAAAGTCGTCCAATTTGTTCAATATCATTTACACCATTAAAGCAGACCGGTATGTTACAGATATTTTTGGAAGGAGACAAGCTGCTTGGGTAAATATGAGTTTTCTAGACACAGGCCTTCATGTATATGTTTGACTCAAAACAACTTCCAACATATTGGTAATGAAGAGACCCATATGGAAAAGATATATATAAATCTTATAAAGTTTTTATCTGTCTTGTATGAAACTTGTATGAAAAGCATACAAGAGTGAAAACACATATAAGATTCCTTGAAAAATTATATAATGTAACTTGTATGTTTTGTATACTTACTAAAAAAATATATGAAAGTAATGAGAAAGTGGCCACTTTCATGAGTAAATCATATATGTTTTTACTATTTCTTTTCCATATGGGGATATTCACCTTCATGCCAGCGATGTTCACCCAATGAAAGTGACTTCCTTTTCATCGGCAACATTGCCACTGTGCATAAAGCCATTGGTAAGGATTGAACGACCATGCCAAATACTTCAAAATGCTGTCCCCATCCTCTAGGGCAGGGGTGTCAAACTCAAATACACAGTGGGCCAAAATTCAAAACTGGAACATTTATTAATATTTATTGAAAAAAAAAAAAAATCTTCCTCCAGATATAAGAATGAATCTTTTCTTATGGACTCAAACAAGTTTTGCTGAAAAACTGAATATGGAACAAGCAAAGCTTAATACTAAACAATATATAGCTGTATAATACCAGTAGGCCAGCTCTAATAGTAATTTGGTATGGCTTTGCGGGCCAAATGTAATTAGGCTGTGGGCCAAATTTGGCCCGCGGGCCAGAGTTTGACACCTATGCTCTAGGGTCACGAACTCTCAACCTGCAGTGAGAATGTTTAGAATGTGTTGGAGTTCCAAGATGAGACCGAGACCCTGATGTCATCTCTGTGGTGGCACAATGCAAAAAACACAAATCATAGCCAGAGGAATGTGGATATTGGGGGTGGCTGTAGCTCAGGTGGCAGAGCAGGTCAGCCACTAATCAGAAGGTCGGTGGTTCGATCCCAGGCTGCCTCCTGGCTGCCAAATATCCTTGGGCAAGATACTAACCCCATGTTTGCCTACTGGTGGTGGTCAGAGGGCCCGGTGGCGCCAGTGTCCGGCAGCCTCGCCTCTGTCAGTGCGCCCCAGGGCAGCTGTGGCTACAATGTAGCTTGCCATCGCCTGTGTGTGAATGGGTGAATGACTGAATGTAGTGTGAAGCGCTTTGGGGTCCTTAGGGACTAGAAAAGCGCTATACAAACGCAGGCCATTTCCACCTAGAACAGAGGTTGCGTCAAACTGTTTCTTACAAAGTGAAATATAGATCAAAAGTTTTTAACTGTTTACTATATTGAATTTCTAAATTCTATTTAATTTGCTGCATGGTGAACCTAAAGCATCTCTTCAGCAAAGTCAGCATCATAAACTTTGCTATGTGTTAGTTATAGTTTATAATGTGACATCAGTAAGCTCAGTTGGATAACTGGTAACTGTGAATGCATGAAGTTGTGCGTTCAAATAATGGTGGGGGGGGTTTTTTTTCTTTCTTTCTCATGCTTCTCTTGAGAATTTTTTTGGTTTATTTTGTTTTTATTTTTTCAAATTGATAAGTAGACAGTAGAATACAATAACATAACAAAAACTTTCTCTTACCAGAAAGTCTAACATGCTGGCAGCGATAGATCTCTAAGTACATAACAATTTCAATGTAATTTGTGATTGATTGCATCTTTTATATTACTAAGCATGTACATTAATGTAAGATTTTTATATTTCATAGCCACATAAATGAATAATAATAATAAAAGGATTACCTTCAAAAGTAAGACAGTTATATTAAAATGGGTTTCGTGCACTAAAAACTTAAAAGAAGTTTTGAAAGAACAAAGAAAACAAAATAAATATACAGAAAATACAAAACTATTCTCTTAAAAGTAAATAGTACATAGAAAATGAGCTGCCTTGGTGGAGGTTTGTGCTTGTGGAGTGCTTTTGTTTATTTTTGTTTTGTTTTTCAAATTTTTAAACTTGGGTTTAAGGATATAATTCTTTTGAGTCAGATCTGCAGAGTGTGTTGGACCATTTGGATCATGATGTCAGGGACACCACTCCCATCCATCCACCATCTGTGGAACGTGACAGGATGCCTGCAAGCTCCGACCTCACATTAGACCATGAATGAAGCCACGCAGAGATAAATTCTTCTTGGCTTACTGTCAAACTAAGCTAAGAAGAATTCATGACCCCTGACATCTTAAGAGGGTGCGAGTGAGAAAATGGGCTTCTTTACCTACTGTTGAGGTCAGATGTCAGAGTGAGGACAAGAACGACCTCTGCAGAGCTGGCAGGGATTCAAGTGTTCAAAATGAAAAGCTACTGTGGAGTATGAACAAACTGAAAGCCACGTGGTCGAAACAGTCTTGCTGTGGATTATTTTCTAATTTAAATGCATTGATTTTCTACACATGGTCGAAAGTGTAAATGCCCAAGTTTACACCCTGACCTAACTGAATATTTAAAGCAGCCTCCGCTGCCGCAAAGATGTCGGATGGTTGGATCATCAGAGGACCACAAACCTAACCCTAGCCCTAATTCTGTCTAGGCAATCAGAATATCAAATTTGTGTTTTAATTAAATTGTTCTCCCGAGGCTTGGCAATCAGGGAACACACTCATTTTAACTCAACACACATCAAAAACCATTTACATTTTTCCCCAAAAACTCATATTTGCCTTTCCCTTGGGGTAGAATTAGTATTCTCAGCCCTAAACTCTAACACTGAGTCCATACTCTCAGAATATGTTTTTGGCTCATGTGCCCCTAACAGAGTTGTTACTGGGGGTACTTATAACCCCAAACGGTAAATCTTTCACTATAACGTTAGCTAAAAAACCACTGCAAGTTTAGTATTTTTTTTATATGTCACTTTTATATGTCACTTCAAATGTGGAAGAATCATATAGCCACATAGAAGGGCTTTCCTGCACTTACCTGTGTGTGTATGAATCACTAGTACTGAGGACACAGCTGAAAAACTCATACACTGACCCGAAACACCAACAACTGTAAAATGATGGTTTGAATGCAAGAGTTTTAGTAAGCGATGATGGCACAACAACTAAAACTATTCTGCAAGTCAAGAACCAGCAATGGCAGAGGGCTTCCTACCCCACAGTAGAGCAGGGCGATATGACCAAAAATATTTATCACGATATACATTTGAAAATTTGTGATAACGATATATATTATTTTTAAGAAAGTGCCCTATGTCTTCATCATAAAAATGGGATGTGTTGGTGATTTCCCATGATACACCTATTCACTAACTTACATGAAATTCAACTTTCCTTAATCCTGCTGACAGAGACAAAAAGAAAAGAACAGCAAACGGCTATAGTGAACATCAAAATTAACACTGTCGTGAGGCCATGAAGTTAAAGTCAGCAGTAATATGTCTAAAACGTAAGGTGTGAGGTGAAATCCTCTCTAACAACAGCTCATAGCTGAAATGTTGTGGCCGAAATCTCCAACTGTGGCAGATTTGAGATATTTTCAAATATAATCTTATCTGCAAGCAGAGGAGTTTGGAGCTTCAACAGACTTTTACTACAGATGGCAGTGATGGAGTAGGAATGAACATTAAGGTTTAAAAAAATCATTTATGAGGATGGAAACACATTTTGACTGCATCTGCTTGCTTTCTATGAATGTTGTCAAATAGCAGTAAATATAAATCTAATTTTTGCGTGTTTTCGAGAGAACTCCACAGGGCAGCTCTAACCCTGCGAGTAAAGAGTGCATCTGCTCAGCTGCCCCTGCTGCAAGACAAAAGATTTGTAGCCAAAGCATCAGAAAGAAAAAGATTACATTTTCCATTTTAGATTCTTACATCTGAGCAGAGAATGAATCACGCCTTCAGGAAACAGTGATTAGCCTTTGTGAATTACATTTAGAATTCATGAAGTCAGCCTGAGCACTCACTTATGCTACTACACAGTGCTTTTTTGGAGGGCTTGTTTGAGTCATATCCTTATCTTCCTGAATTTCTTAGAGAATAAAATTTAAATAAAGTATGAAAACTACCCCAAAGATACAGCCTAACTAATTCTGGGTCTTATACTTAAAGAAAGAATAATAGTTGACACTGGTGCTGCTGTTCTTTCCCTGCCCTGAGAGTTTTACAAGACTGGGCCATTTTTTAAACTCTGAGATGACAATAACTAATTTTGACAAAGGCATTTCCAAAGCAGCTCCAGCTGCAGTTCACCAAGCGACATGGAGCCATCCTTGCTTAACATCGAACCAAAACATTTCATGCATTCACCCTCTATATCAGAGCCAGTGAACCGAGCTGAACTCAAGCAGCTATTTCCTATGTCAGCTTTGTTTACCATTTCAGTTTGTTCACACCATTCATGCAGCACCCACTTATCGTTACATCGCTTGTTGTACTGACACAATGTGGGGGGTTTTTACCTCTTGTCGGAAGGCCTTCCTAAATCCCGTCATGAGTGTTGGGGCAAAGTCTTTACCAGGCACGCAGCTCACCACCACAGGCAATCCTCTAGGGCAGGTCCCATTGGACTTCTCCAGTACAGCCTGGCCCAGTTTACAGCTGGACAAGTGTGCTTCATTGCCAGTGCAGTTGACAGAGTAGTCCCAGTATGTGGGCTTTCTCCTGCGAGCAAACATCCTGCACAGATAAAGGAGATGAGAAGGATTTTCAACTAGGTATAACACAATGTTACTACTTCTGTCTTATTTGAGAGCATTGAGCTGCACTACTCAAGATTTTTATATAAACAACAGGTGCAATAACAATCTGTAATAAGGGAGGTGTTACAGTCACAAAGAATTAACAGCCATCTCCACAGTTCACTGAAGTTCCACTGTACATGTTCGTGTCACTATCTGCTTATTAAAACATGACATATCTACATACTACTGCCAGGTGCAAGGCCACAACTGCCCACCGTATACAACCAACCACTGAAGAATCGTCAAGACAGTTTCTGTAGGTGGTATGACCTGAAGTTGTGAAGTTGAAAGTCTGAGGTGTACAAAGCAAACAGGAATGGAGACAGCACAGTTTGCTAGCTAGTCACTAATCTGAGATGGTTGAGGTGTTTACTGACATTTCTTGTAGCTTCTCTCTCAGCAGCAGCAGCAGCAACTGAATCAGGTTAAATCTAGTCTATGCAGCCTATGTGAAAGACCAGATTACAACAGGACAGTCAGCGTTTAGTTTTCATTTGCTGCTGGCGAGAAGGAAAGTCCAAAGGAGCAGCCCAAAGATGAGCTTTGCCTCTAAAGCAATTTGAACACATATGCGATGAATATCAGTGCTGCCTTAAAGGACTAACGATTTAATAAAGTAGTTGTCCTAAAGCTGTGAAAGTTTACTTTCATAAAATCTCATTAAAAAGGGTCATTGTCAAGTTATGATTTTCAAGACTTAATTAACTTTAAGGTTAATGTCATCCTTCACTACAACTTTTCAACCCCAAATTAATTATTATGTTTGCAGTGAATAAACAAATGGTTTTTTTTTTTTTTAATGTCTCGTGATTTAATTACAATGATTAATAACTCAGCTTGTGCAAATAGCAGACTTCTGTGTTGTAAAACAGTTTTATAAAGTCACTATCTATATACGGTACAAAGTGGACACTGAACATGAACCAAGCTAGGAGTAGAGCACAAAGTCAGACTATTGAGTCATTTCATCCTGTTCTCTCTCTTAAGATTAGGATAAATGTTTAAAATGTTGCATGTTCTTATCTATGACATGGTCCGCGGCCCGGCGTCCGAGGAGCCGATGGGATGCCCACGCCCACGGGCGTGGCTGTTGACTCCACACCTGCACCCCATCCCAGGCGATCATCAGGTGGACTATTTGATCCAGCCCAGCCTGCTGCTCCACGCCAGTCCGTAGTCGTCTCACAGCGATAAACAACTCGGAACCCGTCTGGAATTTGGATCGCCTTCAGTACTCGCCACCTCGACTTTCCTGGAGCTCCCCCGTGGACCCTCACCTCTCCCTCCGGATCCCACGGCCCCGCTGTCACCGTAAGACTCATACTCTTCCCCCACGTATGCTGCTATTTCCCCGCGCCCCAATAATTCTTGTCCTTTTTCTGTTGCAGCCTCCCACAGTCCCGTTTTCGGCGTTCCTGCGCAACTCATCTCCCGGTCCCTTGGTTTCTCGAGTTTCACGCGTGTTTTCCTTCTACCCTCCCGGGACACCTTCAGTTAAAATAAAGTTTATTTTCTCGTACTCCTGTGTGTGTTGGCTCTGCTTCTGGGTCCAGCTTGTGCGCTGAACTTCGGTTCATGGCAATCTACTGCCCTAATATTAACCATGGGAGACCTAAGTTGTCATTGGTGACAACCCTGAAGACTAAACAATCTTCCTTAGTGTCATCTTTAGACATACTAAACGCAAGAGAAAAGTTTCTAGACATTAGTTCTTACAATGTCTTGATGAATCATCCAGGTAAGTACGTCGCAGAAAGTTTCATCATTTATTAATTCATTTATTCACTCTATGAAGAAGTCAACAGGATGAGTGACTAAACAGTTCTACCACTGAAAACGCACCATCAAGAATCAACTTTCTGGAATTTACTTACTTGGATGATTGAACATGCATCAAGACATTGTAAGATCTAATGTCTAAGAACTTTTCAAGAGATTAAGCATGCAGCCCTTCATTCTTTCAATTTCCATGTTCATTGTCAAATAATTTAGAATATTAGTTAACTTACAGATCTAGCAGTTACTCGATCATTTTTGTGTGCAACAACGTTATAGCCTCAAGTCAGTTTTAACTGCTGTCTCAAGTCCCTAGTGGGGGTACTCCCCTTATAGCTTTTTAATAAGGTGTGCATTTCATAATCTTTTGATCTATAATACTAATGCCAAGCTGTTCTGCTAAGTCACAATAACCAGAAACCAACAATGTACTATTTACTATTTTAGTACTATGTACTATTTTAACTCAATAATATTCCAGGTCAAAACACTAAATATGTACTGTTTTATAACTTTATAAATTCACTTTTTACATTTCATGAAGACGCTATTGTGAAAATCTCAAGCAATAGGACAAAAGACAAATTCAGGATTATGAAACTGTCACATTTATTTTACAATGTCAGCCTGTGAAAGTACACTGTGGCCAAAGCAGGCTGACACGTAGATGGAAAGTTAGGAAGCTGCTGCACTCTGCTTTGGTTACCTAAAGCAGAGGGGAGACTTCCAACTCAGCCAGACAGTAAATTTAAGGTTAACTTGAGTGCCTGAAGTTTTGTGGTACACCATGATTAACTTGTGGCCATTTGGCCTAATGTAAGCAAGATTTAGATTTCTCAGCAGTTCCTCGCACACTGAAAAACTTTTTTGTAATGCACCTATACTGAAAATACAGGAGTCAGGCACAAGTTTTGCTGTAAAAGGCCTGTAATGTCAGGAATGTAATGGGACACACATTAGAGGATTAAAGATTATTCCATTGTTTACAATGCTTGGTCCTGGCACATTGCAATACAATGCCTAAACTGCAATACTGAACATTAAGCTTTGATATATCTATTATAGGTGTGAAAACAGAATATTTAACGGGGACATGTCGTGCTTTTTTGAATTTCGTTTACTATATACAGTTTTTGAGGAAGGTGTTATGGAGAGATTTCACAAGATCTCAGCCTGTTCTGAACTCATTAACAATGCTGCAGTTCACATGTGTGAATTTTAACATTGCTAATGAGTTCGGAGCAGAGCAGAGAGTTCCCAGAAGCAGCTGTCCACATTTTAGCCTTTGCTGTTAAGGATGGGTTAGGGTTGTTTAGTGGGTTGTTGGACTGACCATTGGTATAGTTTGGATGATGGAAGTGCACAAGCAGTTGACATCCAGCCTCTGTTTGTGTTTGTAACCTTTCAAGGTTTCCAAAAGCCAGCCAGTCACATAGTAGTATAGGCTGACTACTACATAGGCTGACTGTAGGGGGTGGTATGTGGATTGAGTGAAGGTTAGAGAGAGGAGAGCAGATATATATAATCTGAACAGCCAGATAACTGGCAAGTTTTCTTTGTCTCTATTTCATGCAAATGAGAACCCAGGAAAATAATATATATGATTTTCTTGATGGTAGATGAGTTAAAATACCTGGGGTCAACCATCCAAAGCAACCAGCAGAGTACAAGAGAGGTGAGGAAGACATTGCAGGTAGGGTGGAGTGGATGGAGATGGGTGTCAGGGTTGATTTGTGACAGAAGGACAGCAGTAAGACAGGAGTTCGAGCTGGAGATGTCAAAGGTGAAGATGCTAAGATTTTCTTTGAGAGCACCAGGACCACCAGAGGGATAGCTCAGGTCAAAAAGTTTGGAGACAAAGTTAAAGAGAAAAGGCTGAGATGGTACATTAGCAGAGGAGGTATATTTAATGTATTGGACCAAGGATGTTGAATATGGAGATGTCAGGCAGGAGAAAAAAGGGAGTCAACACAGAAAATCCATGGATGTAGTGAGGGACGACATACAGAGGATGGTGTGACAGAGCAGGATGCTAAGGATAGAGTGACATGAAGGCAGATGATCTGTTGTGTTGACCCGTAAGAGGAGCAGCAGAAAGAAGAAGATAAAGATACACAATCCACAAAGATTTCAGTAAGAACCTGAAATTTATCAAGCCTCCACAGAACTCTAACCCAGTCAGTGTACTGAGCTGCCAGAGTAATGAAGTGATTGAGGTTAGTCACTCATGTTGGATTTGGTCAAACACTGTAATGATGATGTATTCATTTGAATTTTTTCAGCCCCCCTTCCACGTTGCTGTACTCTACAGTTTGAGACTTAGATGAATTTTGCAGCAGTGATCTGCACGTGCTGGTTGAGAAATCTACCAAATCTATATATATGTAATTATATATATTTTTCATCCATGTGAGGCACCGAGGGGAGTTTGCTAAAGATGTAATTACCAATTTGTGGCACAGAAAAAAAGAGGAAAAAAAAAATTAGGATTTGCCATCTGTCATCCAGTCTCCTGCAGATGCATTTTTTTTCTGTACCCAACAAAACACCCACTGAGTCACAGCATTGAAACAGTAGCCACATTATTCTGACATACCTTTTAATATCCTGAATTTCTATATAGGTGCCTTTTACTCATTTAAAGTTTAAACTCTGCTCTGCTCTTTGAACCACCCAGGACCACACATACTCACTTGTAGACTCTGGGATTGTACTTCCTCTCCCCGGGGAAGCCAAACATGCCACAGATCACTCTGCTGTTAAACTGGGTCCAGTCTTTGTTACAGATCTGCTTCCATTTGCCACCGTCTTTGACCTCCACGTAGCCTTCCATCACAGGGATCCGCTTACGGTAGGATGACAGAATGGCTCGAATCTGCACATCCTCTACATGAATGTCAAGATTCTGTAGACAATATATTGAGAAACAACATTTAAAAAGCAAACAAACAAAAAATAAATAAATAAAAGCACAAAAAAAGCAAAAACAATCTTTCTTTTTAAACAGCAACTTGCACTTTTCTTTATGCTAAAGTTTGGGCCTTGTGGGCATGTAACATATGTTGTTGATTTTTGAAGTGGAAAGATGCAACAGCCACAGTAAACACACATTCAAAAGCTTTTTCCCAAATATATTGTAACTTTTCTGTCATGAAATTATCAGCACTCCCAGCAAAAGCTTACATTACTGACTAAACCACCATGCATAGACCCACAGAGACACATCTCTGCCCAAAAACTAACTTCCAGATCTCAGCAATATATAATGATAGCCTATACACTGTGTAAGCTAATTCGTTAATTTAGCTTCCTGTTAGTAGGGGAGTTTGCAACCAAATAGAATTTGCTATGTAATCAAATCACATGGTAACGATTTCCCATGACAGTGCAGTCTCTATTTCAGAATGAAAATGAAGATGGTGCAGTGAGCATACAGCTTGCTGAATACAAATAAAGTTAGCCACAGGTTAGCTAAAGCTCACTGCTAACTGATGATCCGTTTGCCTGTCTTTACATAGCTCAGTTAAGCGCCAGCAATGTAAAGCTGGGTCTTTATTTTGCCATCAAAGTCATAATGTTATACATTCGCAATGAATATTCAGAAACCTGAATAATACTGGAAGCAGACCTTTTCAATATATCAGCCACCAGAATGAGATATGCAACACATTCAATTCAATTTATTTAAAAAGCACCAAATCACCACAACATTTGCCTCAAGTTTCATTTTGTCGTAAGTTAAAGACCCTTACAATAATAGAAAGAAAACCCCAATAATCAAACAACCATCTGTGGGAAGGAAAAACGTCTTTTTAACAGGAAGAAGCAGAAGTCTAGCAAAACCAGGCCCAAGAAGAGGCAGCCATCTGCCGTGACCAGTTGGGGATACTTCAAACACTAGATCATAAACAATACTTGTGAACGATTACACTTATTTGCAGATTTACAGTATCACAGGCAACTGAGGAACTGAGACACCAAACAGATTTCAGATGCTAACTTCTGCTCTTATTTTTCACAGTTCCTTAAATGTTGGTTCTTAATAATTTTGGTCAATGGAAATTACCCTGTTTAGTGGACACCAAGGTTTGAGACTGGAAAGTGACACAAACGCAGCCTATGGGTTCACAAGCTAGTTTACTCCTAGTACTGGTCCCAAGCCCCCAAAAATGGAAAGCCTTTATCACAAAGGGCTTCCATTGTAAAATCTTTGCCAAATACGCTTCATCCATGCGCCACATGGTTCATCTGCTGTGGCAACTTGACAGGAAATGAGAGAGAAGCCAGATGTATCATATAGAGGACCACAAGGTTGGTGAGTGTTACTACAAGGTTAGAATAGTCAGAAAAATGTCATTGCACAGAAAAAAACCCAACTTTTTTTTTTTTTGCCAAAAAAGACTTCAATAGTGTAACCCAAGCTATATACCACATCTGTCTTGAAATAGCTATTCCTGTGTTACATTATGCATAATCAAAGACTCTTACCCCCTGTACAGCTGCTCAGCAGTGCTCTGTCTGCACTGGTTATAAATCTTCCCCAAACTGCACAAACATTTTTACAGTGAATTATCTTATTAAGCCTAATCACCGTGGCCGACTGCCTTCTTACAGGTTTTTCTGGCTTTAGAAGCCAAAGGCATCAAAGGGTTTCTATGGCAAAATGTGCAACATGTTTTAGCCTGTCCCAGTTAAATCCACAAACACCGTACTGTACACATGCAGGAGGAAGCAATTAACAAACTGCTACTTCTTTCCAGATGCCTCATGTCTACATGATCATCAGCCACAGGCCCTAGCAGTTTAATTCAGGACTCGGGCAGTACCACACTAGCTTAGACAAAACATCATATGTCATTTAATGTTGGTTTCCTTAAGTATTTTATTTAAGGAGGCTTTTTCTGTCATGCATAAATAGAGAGCAGCATAGTCATGCACATGTAACTGTTGATATGAGATCGTTTTAAAGGCTATGACCCAGTCCAAAAGCAGTGCTGCTTTAGAGGAGCATAGTTTCTGAGACTAAAGAAGGCCAGTCTTGTCAGGTGCATGTGAAAAAGCAAGCTTCTTGTTTTCATTTGGTGAAAAGTACTTGAATTGCAGAGTAATGTCAATTGGAAATTAAATGTGTGCTTTAACTTTGGGTTTGGATCGTGCCATGCTTGGATCGCGTGCACGAATGTATCAATGACCATAGGAAAGAATGTATGCTTGAATGTGTGTACGTATGTTGGGGGATATGTACGTATCTTTAACATTTGGAAATATGATTGTTATCCAAAATTGTGAATCTTTTTTTTTTTTTTTTGACTGTATGTTTTAAAAAGTAGCTCCATCTCTGCAGCTACTGGGCTTTTTAGAAGCTTTCAGTTTTCATTTTACAGCCTACTTTTACCTTCACTGTCATTATTTCTGCTCCCTACAGGGAAAGGCTGCTGTTTCCATCTGTTTCCAAAAGCTCTTATTACTATACTCTACTTGCTTTTCACCAAATGGCCAACAGGCAGAGTTAGCAATTAGCTGGCAAACATAGTGTTTCTAGTTGCTAAGGAGATTTTTTTTTTTTTATCAGGAAAATAGAGTGAATATTGGTCCCTCAAACTACCAAATCAGAGGTGTATACACTCTGACTATACTCTGGTACACAACTAGGTTGTGTCTTGGGAGATGGTTGAAAAATCTCACATAGAATAAGGATGTAGTCAGGATGTAGGATAAAGTAACAAACCTCTCATAGATTTGTGGCACTAAATCTGTGGGCTAATGTTAACGTTCCCAAACATAGCTTTGCACACACAGATCTTTATTTCATTTTTTAATTATACTTCAAATATTCCACGCTATAGCTTTTGTTTATGAGACAGGAACCCTTCCTTATATCTTATCTCAACAGTGCATTGTTCTACATTTGCCTTTATTCTCCTGACTATAACAAAAAGTTCTATCATGGAAATAAATAAGTTGTTCATTTTAGATGAGGATTTCAATTTATTACCTTAGGGATGACCATATAAAATTATAATCTCCACTATTCTATTTCAGCAGGAAAATATGTATGTCTGATACCTTTTTCCTATTCCACATCTCCACCAATGGCCAAAATTGAAGTAGATTTATCTGCCATGTCAAAGTCAGTCAACATAGAAACATTAGTTCCCCACATTTATTTATTTCAAAGGCAGAACTTCCTGCGAGGCAACAGCTGTGCCTTGATAAAACAGTGCCAAGGCTAGAGAGGTGACTTAAGGATAAACAGGGACTGAATGAGTACAGCCTGCATTTTTTTTGCTTTGTAAAACAGAAAACAAACCATTCTGCACAGTAAAGATTTTACTGAAATCTGCAAAAGTGAATGCTGCATCATGAAAATGAAAATCAAAACAAATACAAAACAAAGGACCTTGTGATTTGGTACTATAAAATGAATCTGAATTAAATTCTATTAGGTTAATACATTTATTTTACTAGAGACTGAAGCTAAAAGCATGAAAGAGAAAGTCAAATGTCATGATACACATTATTTCCGATCGGGATAATACAAAGAGAGCCCGGCTATGCTGAACTTGTTTCACTGTATACCCTCATGGACAGTTGTGCTGACAGAGACAAGCAACATTCATAGAAGGTGAAGACGTGGAAATTATTTTGGTTCAAATGGAACACCATACTGTTTACATTTGCGACTGCACCTGAAGAAACGTCCAAAGTTTCCATGACCAATTTAATTGCTTTCCACCATCGTTTGTAACTTCAACAGATCTGTGACGAATGATTGATTTGTATGCATTCAAGGATCCCCTGAACGTCTAAGCAGAATACACAGTGCCCTGAAACCCCGCAGGCAGTGAAAGACTGTCAAAAATCATCTCTTCTTTTTTCTTTAGAGATTAAATAAACATCTTACTATCCCATAAACCAAACCAACATTCTTGTGCTACGTGACAGTTCGAGCTAAGGGGAGGGAGTTCAGTCTGGCTGGAAGGAGAGCATGTTGCTTAACTCAACAGACTGCTCTTATACATGGCCAAGAATAACCTAGACATCAAATAATGATAAAGGACGGTTTCCTCAATTAGTACTTGCCTCCAAGGAAGGGCAGATGCCGCCAGAGTGAAAGCTACAAATCACTGTTCTGCCTATACTCCATTTACTCCTAAAGATAACCACATTAATCACTCCGGTCCGAGGCACTGATGTCTCAGCTTCAGAGGACATAAAACTGCATAAAGCCTGAAATCATGAAACAAGATAATGACTGGAAATGTGGCGATGGTGACCTTGTCTGGGTGTAGTGGATACACAGTACATGACTGGTTTGTGGTTATGCAAAAAAACTAATTGGGATTCATATGAGCGAGTAAATAGAGGCTAAACTAAACTTTTAGCCAGACAAGACACGGAGGCACTGAGAAAGATCACTATGAACACAAGAGGAGATTTTTAACATGTGTGTCTTGTTTTGTTCCTCTCAGGGGAAAAAGACCTTTCATGACGTTTTGCTTGTGCAAGAGAAAAAGCACACAGATGGAACTGTCATTAGTTGGATAAGCTGTACAGGAAACATGATTCACAGAGGCTACTTTGAGGTTTTCCACTGCATTTTTTTGTATTTATTACTATAACATTTCTTGACTAAAAATGCTAATAACGTTGCTATACTCTGGGCTTGTAATCTTAAGAAGGAAGTCATTTTTCTTACCATTTGCTATTCCCCTAGCAGCTTTCATGTGACATAGCAAAGGAATGATACAGGCAACAAGGGTTTGGTGGAAATTTTGAGTCTTATAATAAAGCACTGGCATCACATTAAAGCGATTCTGTCAAAAACTAAAACGATGAAATTTTACATTTTGAATCAGTTGGGTTGGTGAATGCAAATTTATTCTTACAATTACCCCTCACATTCAACTCTGTAAAATACATTGCCTAATGCCTAATATTACGCTAGCGCAGGGGTCAGCAACTTAGAAATTTATCCTCAGCAGCAGAGGTGACTCTTGGTCTTCCTTTCCTGGGGCGGTCCTCATGTGAGCCAGTTTCGCCGTAGCACTTGATGGTTTTTGCGACTGCACTTGGGGACACAGCGACCTAGCTAGCTCCTAACTTCAAATTCCATGGAACCGCGTACGTTTCCATGGTTTCTGGATGCTACCACTGAATTTGACACCTGAGACAACAGCTTAACTGATCACTTTATTGGCATTTGAACAATCTGAATTGCTTTTAACTCTCAAGGACACCTTAGTGCATGTTTGTACTGGAGTATTTGCACCAGTAAATACGCAGATTTTCTGTTTTCCTTGGAAATATATGGTAGGTCACAGATCACAGTTAGGTCCTAAATAAAGTTATATCAATCTAATTCTCATTAGACTAATGTAGAAGCACAGCCAAGACTGGTAAGAGTATACACCAACATGTTTATGCCTCAGAAAATTATGGGAACCAGATGAAAATATTTTGCACTGATGAAATTGCACACGAGTCAGCTTTCAGACATAGACTAAAACAAGCTGCCATGAATTATGGGTACTGAAGTGGTTCATTGCTAGTCTGTCTAAGGATGACAGTTGGAGAGAAAGACATGAATCAAATCAGATGAGCCTCCACTACTCCCTGTTACAGGTTTAATTAAAACAAATTAACCAATTCAAGAAACACTGTCAACCTTTAATAATCCTCCAGGTCACCCGTGGCCTGTTTAGGGATAGGGTTAGCTTTACTTCTACCCCTTCAAGTGGAATTTTCCCTCATTTGGCATCCCCAAATGGAGAACTGTAAGCCTAAATGTATTTGACACTATTGATTTAAAAGTTAAGCCTTCTATGTGTCTAACGACTAACCCTGACAACCCTAGATGGCTCACTGGCAACCACCTAGAGGATTGTCAGTTTTTTTTTTTTTTTAATATTACAAATGCTGTGTTTTGGATAAGTATTAGGCTATAATTCTCACATATGACATCTGAAAGGTAAGAGGGAGATCATCTATCAACTGTTAAAATAACAAATAGCCTATCAAACTGAATAAATTCTTTCCAATCTCCTTCCTCCCAGTAGCATAACATTTCAAAATTGAGAATTTGTGACATTGTTCCAGTTTTTTTGCAAACAGTTTCTGAAATGGAAACCTTGGAGTGCAGGCTCCATATAGTTACACTTTTTTGGTTTATTCTGTTAAAGGGAGGGCATTGTCAGACACCTCATCAGTTCCAACAAATCGACATCTGCTATACAGTCACTTCTTGTCTTTATTGTGAGGTATAAAGACTTGAGCCACTTTAACAAGGACAAAAATTGTACCGGCCAGATGACTGGACTGAAACACATTCAAAGGGTAAAATGGCTTTGTGAGATAGTTCTGGTAAGCAGTAGTGAGTACAGACGAGGTGAAAACTAGAAGAAGCGTGCTTGTGGATGTGCTGCCACATACCATACCTAACATGCTTGTGGTCTTTCAACCAACAGGGTTTAGTCGTGGTTTGGCTCATAAGAAATATAACCACCATTTATTTAGTTACATTATTTTATACAGAGTCATGTGTGAGTACAAAATACAACACAATTTTTGTTACTACATAGTTTCACTTCAGCCCAAAGTGAAGTACAGATTGTTTTTGAAAGGAACAATAAGGTGCATGGAGAGTAGAAACATATGGCTCCAATAAAGGTCTTTAGCAACTCTGCTCACAGAAATCACTTCACTTCCACCATGAAATACCGAGGCTCTGGGTTCATTGGCAGGGTAGGATTTAGTTGTAACGTCACTTTCTGAGAGTTGTAGAAAACAACTTTTAATTTTAGGCATTACTTTGTTTTCAGAATTATTTTTACAAGTCACTATCTGTGTGATGACATGGAAACATGTTTAATTGATAGCCAGCTTTTATTCAAAATCAGAATTCCACCAGCTGGAATGTTAATAGGAACATTAGAAGTTGGTGTTTTACAGAATCCAGAGAATGTTGCATTGCAGTCTGCAATTCCTCCATTAAAAGAGAACCTTTGTAACCAAACTGGAAACAGATGTTTCACAGTCATGACAACTGAGCTAGACTGGGGCGTAAATTACAAAGACAATGATTGAATGGAAATTAAGCCCTTTTATATAGCTCTAAAATGAAGTGACATTAAAATGTGGAAAATGAAGGCACGTTTGGGAATGATTGCTGGGTACAAGGAGTTGGCTCGGAGGAATCTATTGTCTCATCTTGTGTGAAAGTTCTCGGCACTGGTTTCTGTTTACAGGAAAGCAGATGGTAAAAAAATATTTGAGTCTGACATTCCTAATGGAAACTGCCATTTAGACCAATTCGCCAACACCTCTTTGGTCTTGTATCAGTACTACCATTTTAAATTTGTGTTTTTTGATCATTGATTTTTTTCCCTGTTTGTGCAGGTGCAGCACATTAAATGAACCCAGCCTAAAAACAGCCATTTACACACACAGCTACCACTGAAACAAACAAAGCACAACCTGCTAAAAATAGCCTAGCCACTGTGGAACTTCAAGAGCAAGCATATAGTCGGAGTTATCCATTTTAATGTAATTCCTGTCAAATACTAGCATATCTAAATAGTATTTTTAATTCTTTGGCTACTAGAGTTAGCCAAAAGACAGGCATTTAGCTAGAATAACCAGTTTGGGGTTTTTTTGTTGTTGTTGTTTTGTAGCTCAATTTTAAATTTCCTTTTCTTTCATAAATTTAAGATTATTTCTTGAACTTGCTCTCGCAGGTCGCCTTTTTAGACCAGAACAATATTTACCAAAGCCTGTACAAAAAAAGCTACATGCTGACATGCGAATTATAGTTAGCATATGAAAGAAAGACAACCACAGCATCGGCCGCCAGTCTGTGGAAAAAGCTTCACTGTTGTTACCATCTACTTTTGTAACAGTCCAGAGTGATGCTAGGATGGAGGGATAAATTATCAAGAATAAGTTATTAGCTAATGACCTAAACTAGCAAACCAGGTGAGCAAGCTTCATCCATACATCTGTATGTGTGTGTCATAGACAGACACCTCCCAGTTTGTGCTTCTAATATACAAACAAAAATCTAGGATTTCACTCTGCAAGACAACTACACTTATAGTATTATAACTCAAATACAGCTCAGAGGACAAGTCTATTTAAACTTCTATTTAAAATTTTGGCCATACTACGTTTCAAAATGAGGGATTATCCATTGTTTGCTCACTGGCTAAAGATTTGTGGAAGGTATGACTTTTATGACTTTTTGAAACCAAGATGTCAGAAACATTAATCTTGAGGCTTCAAAACAGGACTTTAGAAACCAGTGGATGGCATCTTGATAGGTACTTCCATCTTTATATTGTTTTTGCTTCAAACAACCAATAGAAATGAAGAATCACAGGGAGTAGGCACATACTCTACACGTAAAGACCATGAGCTATGACCAGGACATAGTTCAGACCGAGTGCAGCAGCCAGCACAACACAAATTTTCGGCCATTTTTACTGAACGCAGCAGTCAGTGCAGTACAAACGTCTTTCTAAGTGAAGGGGCCATCAGGCAATTATATCCTACAGCCTCATATGTCAGCAGCAAAGTATTTTTTGTTGTTGTCTTTTGAGGAATTTGGTGCTTTAGCACAAGAGTATGCAGATTCACTTGCTTTTGGACCCAATCTCAACAAGCCCCTTGAGGAACTGCAGTTCTTGGCACTTCCACACTGAGTCCCTGGTGATTGCCACGTGGCACAGACACAGAACAGAGATTTTGGTTCATCACCTAAACTTTTCTCTGCTCTTTTGTGTGCAAAAAAACCACTACCTACAAAAAGAGAGTTATTCCTTCATAATGTTGCAAGGTGCTTCCTCATACAGGATGGTCTGATTTTGAGCTTTTCTCCTAATAATGTAAGGTCTTTACCTTTACAGTATAAGGTAAAGTGACTGTTGTCGTGAACTGAGGTTATATGGCTATATCCATACTCAGGATGACAAAATGCAGCAATATTGTTGGGACTCATATAAACGAGCTTGCAACTGCTGCGTACATAATGAGGAAATTATGTAAATATGTAAGGTTTTGACACTACTTGATGAAGACAAATAAATAGAATTAATGTCACTGTAACATAATTTCACATTTCTGTGAAAGAT
Source organism: Simochromis diagramma (assembly GCF_900408965.1). Classification (NCBI taxonomy): domain Eukaryota; kingdom Metazoa; phylum Chordata; class Actinopteri; order Cichliformes; family Cichlidae; genus Simochromis; species Simochromis diagramma. The sequence continues at coordinate 1,736,409 of NW_024387197.1, read as the reverse complement.
TTTGGAAAACTTTGAGACAATATACCCAGTTGTAGAAGGTCACTTCGTAAGTAGTTTCATCATTTTCTGTTTTTTGTGTTTGTGTCAAGAACACACAAACACATAAGAATAAAACATAAAAAAAATAAAAACCTGTAAACTCATCCAGTTCATTACCCTGCTACAAAATAGATGCAGAGGACTGCCAAAGTCACAAGGTGACATCTAAGTGCTTTCTATCCAACAATCACACTCCAAGTAAAGCATTAAAGCAATTTGGGATTCAGCATCTAGCTCAAAGATACTTTGGCACGCAGACTGAAGCAGCCAGGGTTCGAACCACCAACCTTCCAATTAGAGGATGGCATGCTCCACAATAAAGCCACTGCAATGCTCAAGTGACACAGCTGGAAACTCATAAGAATATGTGTATATCTGACTATCTAACAGTCTGCCTTCTAGTCTGACAGCAAATGTATTTTTCTGATGTGACACATTTTGCACATTATGATAGAGAGGAAGAAAAAGAGCAGTGTTAAAACAGGCAGACTAAATCTGCAGCGCATTAAATGTGAGAAATCTGTTCTGCATATGACGAGGAAAACAGAGAGCAATCAAACACATGCCTTCCATTGCCATCAACAAGTGCCTGGTAAATTAGCTTTGTACTGTCTGAACACAGCAAAAAGACAGATGTCCTTACACGTGAAATCACTTTTTTTTTGTGAAAGCAAACTCCCCTGCACGTGAGAGGCCCTGTTTACACCAATCTCAGAGAGCGCGCCTAATTTATAACTCTACAGAGGCTAAACATCCTCCTGAGATCCTCTGTGAGAATGTGATGCCTCAGGGCGAAAACCTTTACGTCACTGCAGAAACATCTACCAGCTGTGTGAGCAAAATAATGAAATGGTCCAAATCATTTTGAGGCTGTGACACAAAGGGCAGCCACGAATTAATCCATAGCACAAACATGCCAAAGGGGTAACAAGGAAGCAATTTATGGCGCTGAACCACGACATGGATGGAGGTTTAAAGGGAAGGAAAGTGGGAGATTTGACCTCAAGGGCTCAGAGGAGGAAAAAAATGACTAAAGAGAGGAAAATGGGAGCTCAGAACTCTGCTTGTGGTGATTTCATGGGTGCTTGTAATCTTCTTAGTAGAAAGACAGCAGCAGAGAAAGAGTGTGAGAGGGCTAAAACTGGTGTAGAAGAGAAAAATAGAAATACAGAAAAGAGCTTTGGTTGTATTAATCTCCAAATTCTGAATTCATCCCTGCTTGTTCTAGCATGAGCCCGAGAAGATATGTCAGAAGAACAGAGACTATCTGAGCAAGGTAGCATTTGCCTTAGAGGCATCTTATCATCAAAATCTGTTTCCATCACAGTCGTCACAGAAAACTCCACTATATATGAACTGCACTCATTCATCATTAATGCCTCACTGTCAAAACTGAAAAGTGGAGAAAATCACAATACACAGTGGTGTGGTGATTAGCAATGTTGTCCACACAGCATGAAAGTCCTGGGTTTGACTCTAGTACCTTCTAGATTTGAAGGTCCAGAAAGTCCTGGGCTCTCTCTGGGTACTCTTTCCTCTCGCAGTCCTCCCAAAGACATGCAGTTAGTGGGGTTAAGTAAACAGTTGATTCTAGATTGTCCATAGCTGTAAATGTGAGTGTGAATGCTTGTCAATAGACTGCAATAGACTAGCTGTTCCATAAAAGCCAGATGGGATTGGCTCCAACTCCCGGACAACCTTGAATTCAATAAGCAGAAGGGAATCTTTCACTTATCGGATTTAGATGTATGGATTCTATTTTATTTATTGACATCTCAAGTCAGGAATCATAGGTCAGAAAATAAAAAAAAGATCGTTAGCATTTTCTATGTTACCTATAGTAATGATATTAAACTTCTATAAAAAGGGGTATAGTAAAGGTCTATTTATGTCCCTACATGGACAGTTTAACTAAATATGTCCCCTAGAACTAACTATACTTGTATCTGCACAAGAAGTCCACTTAGTTGTCCATCCATCAATTCTCTTCTACTTATCTTTATCAGTGTCACGGGGGAGGACCTTGTATTTGCCTCTTAAATATTTTGGTATACAGAGGAGTTCATGGTCGACTCTATGACTGCCAGGTGATCAGTGGATGCAGCTGTAGAAGAAGCCACCACCATGCTTGGCAGTTGGCATGAAGTATTTGTGTTGATATGCTATGTTTCTCCACACGTACTGCTGTGCATTGTGGTCAAACTTCCAACTTTGCTCCTCGGGAACTTTTCTCTCGAAGTCTTCTCGTTTGCTCAGAGTACCCTTCCAAGCAAACCATACTTGTTCAGTGTTGTTTTCTAATCATACTTACATTACCTTCAACATTTAACATGCTGACTGGGGATTGTAGAGTCTGAGATGTAGCTCTAGAGTCGTTTGCAATTTGTCTCGTCATTGTACACGCTGACCTTGGGGTGACGTTGCTGGGACACCCACTTCTGGGAAGATTATGGCATGCTACACACCAGAAAACTGCTAAAACTGCTTCTTTTATAGAGGTGCTCACACTTGTTAATGATCAATTCATCAAATGTATTTGATTAGCAGGACCTGGCTAATTACAATACTAATCCCTGTGGACGCAGTAAAGGTGTGCTTGGTTTTTCACAGGACGGCAGAGATTCATCTGAAAACGTTTTCAGATGACGGTAGTGTGAAACAAAAATGCATCAAGCACCAGCCGTTGCTTACAAACCTTGATGCGGATATGAAAAAATAGACGAAGATTTTATATGGACTTTTAATTTAATAATTGATTTAATATTTTAATGAGAAGTGGTGCTCATCTGTGTGTTCTGTCATAAAGTTCCCTTCAAAATCATCATTATAATTTGTTGTCTGTCCTGTTTCAATAGCTAGCAATGATTTTCTAGCACATTTATACCATAATTGACTAACATGACAACAGTGAATCCTATTTCTGAGTGCCTCCTGCCCCTTTGTGCAGCAGATCACTTAACACGTCTCCATAAAATCAAACAACTCAGAATATTCCTGTTTCAGTGGCTGATCTTCTCATTTTTTTACCTGCTGTTTTCCATCCCTCTCTGAATGCTGACATGAAAAAAATAGGCTGACAAATCTGATTGCATCACTGTTATTCTAACTTGAATAAATGAAGCAGCCCTCAATGGTCAACGCCAAGAATCACATTTCATAAACCCTGAAACTCACTGATGTTGAAACTGGTTTTAAATGGAATGAAATGCATTCGCAGGTCAGGCCTCAAAAAGCCTCTGCAGTCACATCTGCATAAACTGAAGTGCAGCAGGCTTCCTCAAAGCCAGAGAGGAATACATAAACACGAGGGAGATGCCACTGTAAATATTTCTGGAGATGCAGACTGAGCACAGGCTGTGCCTCTGTGTTGTTTACTGTCCAGCTGTCTGAAACACAATGCTAAATATATGTTTGCTGTAATCCATCTATACCTCAGAGAACAAATTTGTGGAATGAGATGCGTTTTTCCGCTAGTCTTAAAAAAGTCACAATGAAAACAACACTTTTTTTTTTCTATGAGAAGATAAAAAAGAAAGAAAAAAAACAGACACACACACACACAACAATCTGCGTAGGGATTGCAAAGTTCACCAAAATGTGCATGCAAGGATTCACATTTCACCTCCACGTTTGCTTAATGGCATGTGGTAACTTTTACAGAAAGGTAGGCAGAGTCTATGGCCCTCCCAGAGCTCCATAAAATAAAAAATAAACAAATAAAAATTAAGTAAAATTAAATTAAATGTAAATAAAGTTTCCTTTAGTTTTAAATAACACAAAATGGACCAGATTGAAATGTCCCACCCTGTCACCCTTATATCGATTGAGGATGTTTCAGTTTGAACTGGTTTTAAACACTTTATATTCTGTTTAATCTACAATAAAGTATCATATTCTATAAAATTATGGGTTTCTAGTGGCTGAGGACCAGACCAGCTTTTAATCTGCTCCACAAGTCCTATATCTTTATTTAAAATGGTTAATAAACATATTTTTAAGCTTGTATTAGCAAAGCAGCTCCTTAAACTTTGCACATTGGTCAACCGGACTGATTAACCAAGACGTTAATCTGAAAGTGTTAGTGGAGCCTGTACTTAGTCAAATTATCTGTTTTATTAAAAAAAAAGACACGGCAGGGTTCCATCTCCCCATCATTAAAGATTTCATTGCTAGCATGCTAAACAAGTTATTAACAGTTATTAAAAGCAAGAGAAAGCACTCTTATAGCGATAAATGAGACAGCTTGTTTACTTTCTAAATAAAGCTAGCTCTGTTTTCATACTAGGTGCAGCTCATAACTGATATCAGTAGAGTAAAAGTGGGGCCAGCAGCAGCTTGTCTAGCACGCTAGTCTCCCATCAAAGATCAGAGGTTTATCTGCAGTGTGCTTCCCCAAACAACCGATTGCTCTGCTTGACAAGCTTCAGACATTGTTAATGGGAAATGGACACACCCGTGACAGTGTTTACCCCATATGGATTTCATTATAAAGCTAAATTAATTCTGCTTCCAGAGACAATAGGCAACTGCAGCCACAAGATGGCAGTGATGTAAAGGATGGATGCAAGCAGGAAAACTTTATGAGAGAGCTCTGTTTGAGATAAAACAAGAAAGAACACTTTACTTTAGTATGTTTTAATTGATATCTATTTTTAGATTTCACTAGACAAGTACTGCTTGCTTTGCTTGCCCTGACGTAATGCCACTGACTTAGCTTGCTATCTTGGTATACACGGCTAGAGACATTGCAATAAACTTACTATCACTTGAAAAGGCAGCTGTGCTCCTACATCCAGCCCACATCCCCACATCCCCAGCGACATGCCGTCATAGCTGCCATTCAACACCAGAATGCCCCTACACTGGTGAGTCACCAGATAATAAAGCTGGGCCCTGGCTGTGTGGCAGAGTGGGGCTCCCAGCTGGCTGTGTTTTACACGCTGAGGCCCATGTGATTCCTCTTAGTGAGTGGAAAAGCTGAGTCTGATTTTTTTTTTTTTTTTTTTTTTTTTAATGTGACTTGAGACATGTAGAGCTCTACAGCTGGGCTCTCTGAACAATCACAACCTTGACATTTAGTCTTGTAAACTTAAGGCAGTCGTTTAGATGGATCTGCTCCTGTAATGCAACTTTACAAATTAAAGTGTTTTTACAGTGAGCATGTGATTAAAAAAGCATTTTCTGCCTCTAGAGGGAGCTACGTAAAGTCTGATAAAAGTTCTAAAGCTATTGCACTTAAGTCAGAATCCGCTGGAGCAGAATTTGAAAAGACACAAAGTTATTTGAGGTCTGAAAAAAATGTGTTGTGGAGTTCAAGTAAGCTTAGCAGATCTCTGAAGCCTGAAGAAAGCTGAATATTCTTCTGCCTAAAGCTTTGTTGCTTTTTTTTTTTTTCCAGTGGTCGTTCACAGTATTGAAAGCTCGTTCCACAAATACCACTAGATAAAAGAGACTTTTTGGCCCATATTAACATGATACTATCACACAGTTGCAGATTTAACGGCCACACATCCATGATATAAATCTTGAGTTCTACCAAATCCCAAAGGTGCTCTACTGGATTGACATTTGGTATTTGGTGCCTGTGGCCATTTGAGAACAATGAACCCATTGTCATTTTCAAGAAGCATGCTTGAGAGGATTTGAGCTTCACAACATGGTGCATTATCATGGTGGAAGTAGCCTTCAGAAGAGGGTACACTGTAGTCATAAAGGAATGGACGTGGTCACCAACAATACTCAGGTAGGCTGTGGTGTTTAAATGATGCTTTGTTGGTACTAAGGAGTCCAAAGTGTGCCAGTGATTTCCGTTGCTATAGCACATGTGCATTCAGAGATGCTCTTCTGCATACCACGGTTGTAATGACTGACTAGTTATTGGAGTCAGTGTTGACTTCTTATCAGCTTGAAGCAGTCAGGCGTCTAACCTTACATTAACAAGGCATTTTCACTGCCATTCACTGGATATTTTCTCTGGATATTTTGGGGCTCTCTGGTCGTGTGGAAAAATCCCAGTAGATCAGCAACTTCTGGAATACTTAGACATGCCACGTTCAGAGTCCATTAAATCACCTTTTTTCCTTACTTTGCTGCTCAGTTTGAACTTCAGAAGTTTGCCCTGACCATGTCTACATGCCTAAATACATTGAGTTGCTGCCATATGATTGGCCTATTAGACATCAGCATTAACAACAATTTAACAGGTGTATCTAATAATGTAATAATGGGGCTGGTGAGTGTAATTTCCCAAAAAACATTGCCACACCTCTGTTTGACATAACAACAGTCATAGTAACTTTAACAAAGTCTGTAGTGAGAAGGAGCACATATGACAAGCTCACAGACTCAGAAAGTATTTTTTTTATCAACACCACTAAATCCTTCTATTTGTTTTTGGGAAAGAAACAAGGAAAACTGGACTGAACAGGTCAGTAAGACAGAAGCAGAGTTAGTTCTGGTTTGCAGTTTGCTCATAACATTGGAATGCACTGTTATGAGGCCTGCACGGTGAGCAGAAAGATAACATTCTGCTTGTGGAGGCAATTAGCTCTGAGCCCATTAGCAGGCCCAAAAGCAATCCTCAGCTGGGCTTTTAAAGGTTCCAGTCAAACTGCTATGAAAGTTTTAAGTCTGACACCTAACAAATACCAGTGAACTTTCCCCAACGCGCTTTCAATGCAGGCTATTCAGAAAGGACTATTAATAGGACAGATAGTGGTTGAGAGCTGCTGGCTTTTAGTCCACAGCAGCTGTTTTTCAACCAAATTTATTTTTTTAGAGGTGAGTTTGACGTACAGCAGCTCCATATGTTATACTGCTAGTGCTATTCTATTATGGAAGAGCTTTATTAATTGGTAAAGCTGTGATATTCTGAAAGAAATAACACAGGATCTCAGATTGAGGTTGACCTATTTGTTTGGACAAGAACAAATGTTGGATCCAGTATTTTTTGTACACTTTAAAAAGGCTTCTAAGGCTTAAATGGTGTTCATCACAAGATAACAACAAACACAGCAGATCCTAGCTAACAAACACATGAAATACAAAAGTTGGATAGAACTATTGGGCCTTGTAAGTTTACCTCCACATGGTTGGGCAGAGTGTTGAGAAATTTAAATCCCGGGATCCTCTTGTCGCTGCACACCACTCCTACATCTTCGCTGTGCTTGCAGTCTGAAATGCCGATCCCGTTGGACTGACACTGTGCCAAAGTCTTTTCTTTGCCAGTACAGTGGACATTGTCGAACCAGATGGGTCCTGATGAGACAAAATAGATATTAATCCTTGCTTCTGTGGGAAGGAATTTTATTTTCAAATAACAAATATTTTTTTATCATTTGTTATACAGTCTTTAATTACTATAGTAGTACATAACTGAAAAAATAATGCCAACAAGGTTATATCAATAACATGTTCATCCAGACATGCCATCTATATTGTGAATATATGTTAAATATGTTGAATATATGTTAAATATGTTTCCACGCTGATGAGAAGAAAAATCCTGCAGTACCTTCTCCTTTCCCATATTTAGAAGATGGCAACCATGAGACAGCTTCCACGTAGCCCAGCTCCCTGCACACCACCTGGGCAGCATGGATGTTGAAGTCATCATCACAGACGGTGCCCCACTGGTTGTTGTAGAAAACCTCTACTCGGCCCTCATTGTGTTTCCTCTTTTGCCCTGCAAGTCGGAGCTGAATCCTGGGCGTGTCTGGATCCAGCTGCGGGGCCGTGTACTCTTCCTGTTCTGGGTATGGGTAGCCTGGGGGGTAGCCGAGGTGCTCATACTGTGCAACTGACAGCTTTAATAGCACCAATAGAACAGCAGTGCGAGCATATAGGTTCTGGATGACCCGCATTTTGGTTGGAGCTAATGAAAAGCCAAAAAGAGAAGAAAAAATTGCAATGATATTTGTAGTCCTTTTACAGTCTGAGAACCACAAAGGTCCACAGAGAAACCTTTTGTGAACCAACTAACAAACAATGATGCTGCACTGCATTATGGGAATTAGGGACTACTAGGGACTAAATGTCAGGCTGTTAATCACAGACCTGCCTCTTCAAACAGCCTCCCTAAACCCGCACTTCAATATTTTTATGCTGAAAGTAGATTAAATAGCTGTGTGACGTTAAAGGGGTCTCTCATTATGACAACCCCAAAAAAAATAATCACAAAACTCTGCACTTCTCTTCAGTACCGTGAAGCCTTTAAACAGGTTTCCACTCTTGTTTCTGTTAAGAGATTTACTGTTTGGTTATACTCTCATAGATTTCATCAGGCCCGTAAGCAGGAGTAAAATATTTAGTTCACGAGGCGGTGGAGACTAAATACAGAGCTAAAAGGTGCGCAAATACTGGACTTATCTCAAAATACAATCTAGTGTTGGTTCAGCTCTGTTAGCAGTTTAAGAAAAGGAAAAAAGGAAAAGGAAAAAAAGTGCATTTATATATAAGCTCGTTATAAGCTCATGGTACTGTATGTTGACTTTATTTTTTCTCAATCATAATGACATCTGCATTAAAACGTTTAAAAAAAAATAAGTGACTAAAACTGACTTCTTTTATTTCTATCTGACTTACTGGACTTATATTGAGTAAAACATTTCTCGTGATCGCCCACTAGTTTTCTGTGAGTGAAGAAAAGCTGGCCTCCAGGGAAAATCCTGTCCTTTTGTTGGAAAAAACATCTGTTAGAAAACATATGATCCATCAACTGTGCAGGCCTTCAACTCTCCTCACTGTAACGTGGCAGCAGTTACACAAGCTAGAATCAACACACATCACACATGAACAGATGGAATGGAGCCCACAGACTTGGCGTCTGCTTTCAATGTGTGAGTCTAAACCGCTGTGATGACAAAAAAAAAATCGTGGTCAGTGTGCACGGACACGGTAAAGTTCAGGTAAGGCGAGACACATAAGAACACAGCAGGCTCCCCCCCCCCCCCCCCCCCCAGCTGATCATTTGCCCACTTCTTCTTCTATTTCAACCTCCAGAAACAAGCCCTAGCTGTTTATTTCTGAGTGAAGCTGCAGGCACTCTGCGGCTTCTAATCAAACGGACCAATAGATCCGAAATTTTCTTGCTCGCTTTTGTTAAAACAAAATGTCAAGAACTTCAGTGAAGTGGACACCCTGATATCTGAAACCTTTTTTATATCCTCTTCTGCAGATAGGTGTATGAGTCTAGTCTGCTGTTAGAGGAGAACTGTGCATTGGCTGCAAAGGTCAAAATGTCAGTTTATAAGAATGTCAGCCAGTCTTCTCATGCTCTTTGCTAAACCGCTGAGGAGTGCTTCCCTGCAAGTAGAGACTCTGGAACTCAGCAGTGGATTTTTAGCATGAATTTTTCTTCAAATTAACATGTTAGACACATATGTTCACTCCAATTTCAGATGCATCTTCATCACCAGGAAGGAGTCTTGTAAAGTTTTTAGAGGCTGTGGTGACAACTTGAATTCCGGAAAACTAACTCACTTTTTTACCTATATTACATAAAGTTCCAATGTGATGCTCAAAGTCACACAATAGTAATGGCTTCAGTAATAATATTTCAGTACTTTGAGACCTCGAAAACGACTCTTAATTCACTGAATTTAGGGCGTAAAGAAAACTTTCAAGGCAAGCTTCCTGTCTCAGTAACAATGGCTAGTTACATTCTTGAAGTGAGCTGCAAGCTCTGGCTGAACTTACTTTTCTTCTCTCCGTTGAAGACCGTCCCTCCTGAAGTTGCAGCAACAGGCAACAGCACGGTGCGTAAAAACCAAGCCTGAAGTCAGCTGTTTTTCTTCTTCTGCCGCTGCTGCTGCAGCTCTCTAACTTTCACTCCCTCCAATGCAAAAATGAGCCGGCCTCAATAGTGGTACCGCCCACTGACGCCCACCTTTACCATGAGATCAGCAAAGATGGACCGGGACGTGAAAAACTGCACATCCGACTAGCACTGACAGAGAGCTCACAGTGGATGAGAGCGTGTGGAAAACTGTTTTCAATTATGGTGGAGGGGGGGGCATGAAAGAAAGCATAAAGTGGCTGCACAGCTCAGTGTACAGTGTAGAGACGTGTGATCCCAACCAGTGTGTCTGTGTGGGGGTAGGCGTTGCTTGTATGGGACAACACATCACAATAACTGAAATTTAAATATATAAAAAAAAACAGCTTTCATGTTTGACATCAATCAAGCAAAGGACAAATCTACTGTATTTTATTTGAATCATATTTTTCCAGCTTAAAGTATTCTATACTCAGGAGGTTAGGACCTCCAGGACCTTCTGCTTCTGGCTGCTTCCCAATCCACTGCAGGCAGTCAGTCCACCTGGTGGGCAAGACTGGAGGATGAGGCCTCAGAGTATAAATGAACATACTTCTCAGAACACACTTCTATATTGTGAATACTTTCTGATTGCTCCTGGGATGTTTTATAATAAGTTGGATGCTGGATGTCTGATTTCCATGAGCTACAAGCCATAATCACCAAACTGAAACAAAAATAGTTTTACTCTGGGACAGCTGGAGAGGCCTTTAACCCATCAGGATGACAAGAATTTGATTCTTCTTGCAAAGAGTAAGAGGATGCAAGATTTCCGATTTCCTGGAGGATGAATGAACTGATACCACTGAACGTAGGCCACCCACACCTGACCTAATACAGTAGAACGCCGCTGTCAGGTGTCAGGCATGCACACAAACACACTACTGTGTAGCATTTTGAGTTGCTGAAAGTTTGGTAAAATGAAAGTTTGGTAAAATGGACTATCCTGCTACATCATTTTCTGATTTTCTTTGAATTCAGTCCTCTGTGGATTGATCATTTTAAATCCAATTAAAAATGTTTGTTTCATTCCTAACACATTACCCAGTCTACATTAGCACAGATCACGTTTTGTCTGTAGCTACCTTTTATGGGGTGGCTGCAGCTCAGGAGCTAGAGCAGGTCACCTACGTATCGGAAGGTTGGTGGTTCGATCCCTGGCTCCTCCAGTCTGCATGTCAAGTATCCTTGGGCAAGATACTAACCCCAAGTTGCTCTCTGATACATCCATCAGGGTGTGAATGTAGTTAGAAAGGACCAAGTATAGAGAAAGTGAATGTGGCATGTTGTATAGAGTGCTTTGAGTACTCTGGGATAGTAGAAAAGCACTCTATAAGAATAAGACCATTTACTTTTTCAAAGAGTTTGTTTGTCCAAATATGTCATCAAAGGCAACACATTCATTTTCACACGAATATACTTTGTCACATGTAGAACACACAAAATAAATGAAACATTATGTTTCTTCCTTTTTGTCACACAGTGGGCTTGCAAGTAGACCACAGATTAGAGCTTGTGTGCTACAGCCAACCAATCACACTGTACTGTGCTCCTCTCCCTGGTACTCCCTCTTGTTCTGTTCTGCTGAGCATAACATTGGTAGACATGAAAGTGTTAGTCCTAAAGAAGAACCTGATCACCGTCTGTTTCCAGGATTCTTTTCACACAACATAAACCAGAGTGCTCATTAGTGACTCTGCAGTGCTGCTTTGACAGCAAACAGAGGGAAAAAACCTCTATGTGAAATGTCCTGAAGTCTCTTAACTCATAAGACTTCTTTCAGATGAAAGACAAGGGACTCTAAGCTTTGTCTTACTCGTGTGACATGTCTAGCACTTGCCATGCCTTTGATAATTCAGGTTTCCTGCCATTTGTAGCTTTCAGTGTAAGATGTGTCACTTGATGATCATGTGTTCCACTGCTTTCACTCTCAGCCACTGATGCATTAGAGTAGACTGGCACATCAGGCAGTAACTGATCCTGATCAGTGTGACATGAACTGCATTTCCTCTTCTTTCGTTTTTGTGTTTGTGAGTTGTCATGGAGCTCGTGATAATCCTTGCCTGTCACAAATTTTGTCAAGGTGAACATATGATATCTGATGACCAGCAATTAATTTTTGCTCTCTGTCGGGGATGTGAGCCTGAGACCTTGACATCACACAGCATTTATGCAATCTATATGAGTCCAAGGGTAACATCCTGGCCTTTCTATTGATTCAACGATTGTTAGGGATGGGCAAGCAGAGCACACAACCTTTCTTTTTGATTGCAGCTTCTACATTTTATGACCACAAGAACAGTTAAGTGATACTTTTTTGCAGCTGTTTTGATTCTATTGCTAGAACTGTCTTTATCAACTCAGTTTTAACCAAACTGAAATTGAGCTGAAATATTTCATTTACGTTGTATCAAACATGAGAATAGGAGAGTCATCCCCACAGCCACTAAACAGGGGGTCGTCTGATTACATCACACAGAAAACAGGCAACCAGATTTAGACTGCACAAACCAGAGGGCAGGGTTTCATTTCTGAATTCATGCTGTGAACATCTTTGCTCTCAGCATGACTCTAATAACCTAGGCTCCAAATTTATTGTTTGCTAGGTATAGAAAATTTAATAAGTGGAGACAGATTCTTGAAGATTAGGCATTCTATCAAGGTAACAAATCATCTTGATGTCGCTGATAAGGAGGAAAAGGATGAAGCCCTCTGGAAAAGTGAGTACTGTCGTAAACAGAATACAACCAGGCTACCTCAGGCTGCCGAGAGCATGGGAGTCCCTTCAACAGCCTTTCTGGCAGTTGAGAAACCAAATTCCACATCTTGAGAGCATTAGATTACACAATACTTCTTATCCATAATGGACTTTGGTGTCATTTTGCCCCTGCTCAGGCTTCTCTGGCCTGTCACCTTCCTGCTGTCTGGCCCTTCTCCACCTAGTGATAGCTAAGTGTGACTTGCTAATGTCATGTGGGGTGTGACCTAATGACCCAGGTTTAGGCAAGTGTTAGGTGTGGAGGTTTTTTTTTAAACGCCTAAAAAGTTATTTGTTAAAATGTTTTCAACTTGTCACAAACAATGCTAGGTCAGGACACACAGGAATTACATTTGGTAAATGGCCTGTATTTGTATAGCGCTTTTACTAGTCCCCCCTAGGGACCCCAAAGCGCTTTACACACCCAGTCATCCACCCATTCACACACATTCACACACTGGTGGAGGCAAGCTAAAGTTGTAGCCACAGTTGCCCTGGGGCAGACTGACAGAAGCGAGGCTGCCATATCGTGCCATCGGCCCTTCTGGCCAACACCAGTAGGTGGTAGGTGAAGTGTCTTGCCCAAGGACACAACGACCGAGACTGTCCGAGCCGGGGCTCAGATTACAAGGTGAACTCCTAACTCTTTGAGCCACGATCGCCACATTTCTAGCCCTTTAGCATTGTTTTTAACATCCAGGGTAGACTTCAGTAAATGTCAATGTCTGAAATTTTACCATGAGACTGTGGGTAAACATGCTGGTCTCTGTGGCTGGATGCAAAATCAAAGTATCAAACAAATGGTGGAGACTGTGACAAAATGAAGACATTTGCCTTGTAACGTGACTTCGTGGAAGGGCGTGAGAGTCTCTGTTCTCTTCTGGTTGCTAATCTTATGATTGTGCCACCTCACCTAAATCCTTCTGTTGTGTAGGCAGTTAAAGCAACTTCCTTTGGGTTTCTCTCTACTTCTGTATTTTATACCTTTGATGAGCAAAGAAGAACTGGGAAAGCAAACTCTGGCCCTCGTTTGTGTTTACGCTCTGTTAACTTGTATGTTGGTTTGGACCACATTGCATTGTACTCTATAATTTATGGGAACAATAGCATACAGAGAGTCTGAAAAACGATATAAGCTCTATCTCTGTTTTAGTGTTTGCATGGGAGTAAACACACACACACACACACGATAAACCTTGTGGAACCTTAATGTTAAACCAAAAGTGTGAACTAAATCAAAAACAGTTTCTGTAGAAACCACAGGGTATGAGAGACAGACAGATTGTTTACCTTCATTATGGTTTTGGGGAAGACTGTAGCAGTTTCCATGGTTTCTATTGAAATCCATTAAGCAGATGGCCCCAAATCTGAAGGGAGGCATTTTGTCAGATCCATTCATGTGGACTTTAAATCATTTAGATGTTTCTCTGCAGCTGTTTGTTCCACATATATAAAATAGAACGATGAGGAATGAAAACATGATCTTCAAAATTGCTGAGAGGTTTTGCACCTCACAGCACAAATGAAAATCTAATCTAGAACAAAAGCATGTCGCTACCATTGGCATGGGAGAAAATAAAACACATTTAAATGGGTGATTCTGTTCTTGACATTAGTAAAGCACCATTGAGGGAAGATTCACTTCTAATCTCCACGTATTCATCAGCAAACAAAAAATTTCTCTGGTATCTTTTCCCTACAAAACATACACAACTATCACAAAAACATGAAAAAAGCCATAGAGCAACTGGAAAATCTCACATAGGGTATGCCCTACCCTCATGTGGCTGCATTAGCATGACACTATGGCTGTCACTAAAACTGTTGCTAGAGGACACATGGAGATCATCAAGGTTGTTATCAACATCGTCCAGGAACTATGAATATATGTGATATTTCATGTAAATCCATTCAATAGTTGTAGAAATATTTTAGTCTGAATCAAGGTAACTCAAAAAAATACATGACCTCCAGATTCATAGAACAAACTACCAATTCAATTTTTTTAAATTACATTTTTAGTGCCAATATTGTTTTGCATAACCTTGATGCTTCACACGTGTATAGTAGGTATATAGTACATTAATTACAACCAACTTAATATGAAATAAAACAGGTCAATGGTGGATTCAGGATCCCCATCAGTGCACAACAGCAACTGAATCCAGTCACCAGTTACACTACATTACCACAGCCTTCAATACCCTGAACTAGTGACCGCTTTACTACAGGATGGAAAAGCAGTGGTGAACTACAGAAGCAGTGTAAAAGAGGAAGGTGTCGCAGCTTTGATGACAAATACTTTTTATTCTTTGGGCAGAAAGGCAATCTTAAATATAATTTCGAATAAATATTTACAACTAAAAACCAACAGATAGTGCTCACACACTACAGGCAGCTGCTTCAACACTCAGGACAGAGATGTTTTGGCCACTTGTGACAGCTGAACTGATTTTGCAGTAATTCAGGGACCAGCTCTGAAGTTCCCCTTCATTCATTTTCTTCTTGAAGCAAAGGCTGTGAAATGAAGCAGATATAGATTTTTTTAATGAGAATGCTTTATTAAATTAAATTCCCTTATCTCCGCCACTATGTGTCAGCCACACTGATATTCTCACCGTGTAGGCCATATCCTCAGGCCTGGAGTCTGGTCTCTGCCATTCTCGGGTGGACAGAATCTTGAGGACAACCAGGCCAAAGGCTACGATCAAAACCCCTAATGAATTTCCCAACAAAGCCTCAGGTGGAAGGGCAGAGTATGGCTGAGTCATATTGATTCCTTTCCTGCGGAAAGACATTTAAAAGGGGAAAAGATTACATTTTTTTCCCCTTAACAGAATTAATCAAAAGAAATGCAGAAAATTTGCACTCACAGAACAAAGAAGAGTTTCTCGTTGATGCCAGAGATGCAGGCAGCGATGCTGAGCGTCAGTATGCTACCTCCCAACCACACATGCATGGGTTTCAGGCGTTTACGTAAAGATATGGGGGAGCAGGGAAGGAGGAAACCCGCCATACCCGCCACCCACTGCATCCACACAGACAGATAAATTACAGACACACAGGCACAGCAGGAAACAAATTGCTGTACAAATGTATGGCATTTGCCAAAAACATAAAACAACTCATGTCAAGTTGGGTACCTGCATTGCGAAAAGAGCTGTTGCTGCGATTCCGATCCAGCTGTGTATGGAGTAGAGGTTGGGTGTCTTTTGGGCGTTGTGGAAGTCAAACACAGCACAGAGCCCCACGATCGACAGCACCAGGGCGAGGAGCATCAGTGCCGCATGAAGGAGCTTCCACGGGAGTTTATTCTGACCCCAGGTCAGAGGGATGCGGTACAACACAGCTCCTGCAGTGAAGAGGCAAAACAACTGAAGATGGTCTGCTTAATTAAATGTGGTGGCCACATTAAATTGTGCTGTTGTTTAATAACAGCTAGTGCACCAGATGCATCAACACAGGGGAGGTTCAGGAAGTGATCGGTGTCATATTCTGTCTTGGCTCAAAACTTGGGTTCCTTATACCAAAGCTTTAAAGACCTGGTCACAAAACGAAAAAACCCCATTTAAGGCTGCCTCCAAAAGTGAGTCAATCCCCACAGGCTCCAGTTGACTCCAGTAGAATTTCTCTGATGTGGACAGTAAAATTCTACATTATTATTGCTCTGTCACTAATTAGCAGGTGTCCTGTGTGATTCACCTGTACATGCTGTGGATATAGCAACCAAGCTTACCTGCATTAAGTGATAGTTAAGCACGCCACGTGTCATGAGTGCAACTTACGCTCACGAGGTGAAAGTGATGCCAACCACATTACCACAGCTCTTAACTGAGGATTCATGACTATTGTTTTTGTCACTTCTGCTTTCCCTACACTGTTAAACCTCTTTTTTAATTTCATTGTCACAACTTTGATTTGATGACCTTCTTGCCAGGTTCCCAGAAGCTAATAAGTCTCTCTGAATTTTGTTCTTTACATTTAAAAAAAGGCAGGAACCTGCCAGAGGAGGTTTGGAACTCCTCAGTTACTGACTAAGCAGAGCTTTGGTGACTTTTATGGCCCTCAGAACTTGACAAGCCTGTCCTGTAACAGTTTTTTATTTTTGTTAAACAGACATGTGATAAGTGAAACAGCTATAAGACAAATGGCCACAGACTACAACAGGAAAAACAAGAAAGTCCTTATACTTAAAATGGCTGGGTGTGCTTAAATCCCACAGGCTCCATAGTTTACTGGTTAACACATTTGCCTAACATATCAGGGAAGAGATTCAAATCCTTGGTAGGGTTGCATCAGGAAAGACATTCAGTGTGAAATTAGTGCCAAATCAAACGTGATGTGGCAATACCTTGTGAATAAAGAAAAAAAAAAAAAAAAAAAACGCAAAAAAACCACAAAGGTACCCACAAAAGAAGTGAAATTTCAGGAACTTCCACAGTGGCTTCATTATCTCAGTGCCATTTGTAATGGGTGAGAAGTTTTTTTTTTTTGTTGTTGATAATGTTAATATATTTTTTTCAGGTTATCAAAAGAAAAAAAAATTGAAATTGCTTCTTACCCAAAGCCATTATAATATAGCGTATTACATCCAAGTAACAACTGACAAAAAAAAAGTACTACTGTTTACTGCAGCAGTGTAATGGAGCTGCAGACGTTACCTCATGTTACCTCGCTACTGAAATCATGCCTAAAATTATACACTACATCTATACCAAGCCTAGGATGTGTAATTACCCTGATACAGCCTGACTGCTTGGAGGAGGAAGAGAACTGAGAAACAGAAATGAAACTCATGAGCTTTATTTGGAAGGCCACCCACCGTTGCCATACACCACCACCAGACCCGTCACCATCAGGACGGGGTGCCAGTTGAACTGAAGCGACGAGCCGTCCCAAGCAAAACCGCCGCGCCACTTGCTGTTCCACAGGCACACGCACACCACGCAGGCCACACCCAGGCCAAAGCACAGCAGGTAGAATCCATAGAAGATCACGATGGGTCTCATCCTGAAGAGACCTGCAGGCTAAATTAGTAAAAAGAACTCAATGAGAAGACGAGAGATGGAAGGGCAGAGAACTGTTTCTGCATTCAGGTACTGCCCAGTTAGCTCTAATTTGGTTATTTGAAGACATAAATTTGTCTTTTTGATTTTCTTTTGAGCTTTGACTTGACTTTTTGATCTTTCTTGATTATTTAAAGATCAAAAAGACAATATTAAACCTGGGCTACTTTTGAGTAATCACCATTTACATGACTGCTAAACGACTTTGATTTCAGAAACACAAAGCTCTAAGTCGGCTACCTAGTAGTCTTCCGAAACACGCTTCAGTGCGGCAAGCCTTACCTGATCCACAGCTGCAGTGACACTGACAACACTTCCTACTCTACAGCCGTGAACATCATGTAGGAGTTATTTAACTGTCTCATGACTTCCCCCTGTCAATTTCTGAATGT
Source organism: Simochromis diagramma (assembly GCF_900408965.1). Taxonomy (NCBI): domain Eukaryota; kingdom Metazoa; phylum Chordata; class Actinopteri; order Cichliformes; family Cichlidae; genus Simochromis; species Simochromis diagramma. Next base: position 1,718,340 of record NW_024387197.1, on the reverse strand, counting down.
CACTCACTTCGCGTTTCTGTGGTTCAGCCGAAGTCTCACTTCCACATGCAGCTGTATTGAGGGTACCGAGGGGGAAGCAGTCAGAGGTGGAGCAGCTGGGAGATGAAGGGCCACACTGCTGCATCTGCCACCTGTTTGAACAAGGCGGTTAGAGACAGATCAGATAGAGACGAGTGTGACACGCACAAAAAAGTCAGTGTCCTGTCATAAAGAAAGAAGAAAATGGTGAATTTATGGAGTAAAAGTAATTTTTTGGTGGTGTTAAGTGTCATAAAATGCCAATGGAGACAGGTAGCCGTTTTCTGGGGACACAAAATGAAGAGGATAAGCAGGTGACAAATTAAGAGGAAAAAAACAACATAAAGCAGTATCGAAGGACCTTAGGATTGTGGTTGGTTCTACAACTTACTGCAAGTCTTAATTTTCTTCAGGCATTCAGCGACCCCTCCTGCCCTGTGCGTGGGAGCCCTGCTATATGCTCAGGTACAAATGTTTCATCATAGGAGTAGCTCTGTATTAATATGTAGAGACCCTTGCCCCTGAGTACGACAAGTGGACGCTAAAAAAGGCCACCGGAAGCCTTGTAAATGTACAGTTCAAAGGCCTAGTTTTTCCTTCAAATTTTCACCTTTCAGTTCCTTATTTACCTCGTACAAGCTCTTGATAAATAAATTCCTGCTTGTCCGCCAACACGTTTTTGTGTATCCCGAATTAACGAGTATCTTTACCACATTCGTGAAAAGTCGTATTTATGCGACAGTACGTCTTGTCTGTTCTCTTTAAGCGAGGCGACGTTAAATAGCATATTTTCCAAACGAAGTCTTGTGTAAGAAGTTACGTATCCCCATTAGCATGCGCAGAGAGTTCGAAACTTGACGCGTTGAAGAAACATTTAGTTGTGTAGTTCAGTTAGCAAATAACTCGTGCCTAAGAAGACAATTCGGACGTAGGAGATTACGTCACCAGTAAACGCAACGTTTATTACAGGTGAATGGCTTTCACTTTAGGAAGAGATACTTACCTGATCCATTTCCGTATTTCTAGCGCATGGCCTTGTGGGAAATGTGGTTTCTTGGCTACCACCCCGTCACTCCTACCCTGTTCACTATCACCAAGTCATTACACAAAAATAATTCCAAGGACTGCGAAGTATTACATTGACCTTCTTCTTATTTTCTTCTTCTCGGACATACCAGTGTTAAAATAATATTTACAAAAATGTTTATTGATCTTGGTGAAACCCATGAGATAAAAAAAAACAAAAAAAACAAATGTGAACACTCACGTGTCTCTTTTGCTATCCTCATGGGGACATCCCATTGACATAATGCTTTCCCTAGCCACTTACCCTAACCCTAACCATCGAAAATGATTGCCTAATCCCAACCCTTACCCTAACCATAACCCAACTGTAACCCTAAAACCACATTTTCAGTATGGAAAATGCTTTTAACCCCGTGGGGACCTGGAGTTTGGTCCCCACTAGGGATGTTGGTTCCCACCAGTATAAATCAGTTTCAGAATTTGGTCCCCACCAAGATAGTAAGAACCCGTACACGCATGCACACACACACACACACACACACACACACACACACACACACACACACACACACACACACACACACATTAGTAAAACAATTAAAGACCAAAATACTACAATAACAAATAGCCAGTAACTTGGTCTGTGGTTGTATAAAGTTGTGGCTGATGGAGTTTTCACTTGCCTTGCAGGATGTGTGAAAATGTGAAAGAAAAAATGGTCCCTGTTGAAGGAGGTCAGCAGCTGCTTCAGAGATCTGCTGCCTGCCAGCTCCACCTGGAGGCAATGTTAGTCAGTATTTTATTTGTTCTCCTATGCAACAGTCTCTTCTATACAACTGAGAGGCCTTCTGTGACAGAATGTACAAAAAGATCATTTGGTAATCTAAGTAACTATGCATGTAATAACACTGATCAAGGTAGTTTAGCTATACATACATTACAAATTCCCATGTAATAATTACACGCTGTCTATAGATAGATGAAACTTCCATCTGCAGACAGTCTAAAAAGTCTTTAGAAAAGTTAAGTACAGAATTCCCTTAAACCTGTATTTCTTCTAATGGTCAGAAGAGTGTGATATGCCTGGTTACAAAAGAATCTGGTGGAAAAGAGGTCTATGGGAAAAAGTCACAAACACTACTTCAGAAAACACTTCTCTGATAGGTCTTTGTTCTCAGTTGTTAGTTAAAATCTTATTTAAAATATTTTTTCCCCATTTTGTACATTGATTCCAGTGCATTGCAATGGAATCACAAAGGAGGACAAGCAGGATATGATAGAAGTTTCAGTAACTTGTAACTGACAAGTCATTACCCTATGACAGTACAGTATGTCTCAGGTTCTCAGTTATAGTTACCCTTTGCCTAGTTTCAAAACACCAAGACAGTGACTGCATGAGATTTAATGCTCAGCTTGAAATTTAACAGGTGAGGTCACAGTGGCTATATTCATCTTTTATATACGGTCCATGGTAATAATGTATTTTAGTTTTCATTATTCAACAGGTGTTTTTGTTTGTTTGTTTGCTCTTTGTAAAAGACAAAGCTTTGATGGGGTTTCTTTTAATAATAATGGATTGCATTTATATAGCGCTTTACAATACCACTATTCATTCACACACTGGTGGAGGTAAGCTACAGTTGTAGCCACAGCTGCCCTGGAGCAAACTGACAGAAGCGAGGCTGCCATATCGCGCCATCGGCCCCTCTGGCCAACACCAGTAGGCAGCAGGTCAAGTATCTTGCCCAAGGACACAACGACTGAGACTGTCCGAGCCGGGGCTCGAACCGGCAACCTTCCGGTTACAAGACGAACTGCCAACTCTTTGAGCCACGATCGCCCTGTTCTTATCATCAGGCCGCCAGGTCACAATTTGCAGATTCATTCCTGCATAACTTTAGACATCATTAATCACCATAGTCAAAGGTACCAAGTATTTATACTGGGGTATAATTCCTGTTGTCTGTGGAACATCTGCTTACTTCAAAACACTTCACAAAGACAAAATAATGTGCACGCACGCACGCACGCACACACACACACACACATACACACAAAAACCAAACGTCCTCCCAGGTCTGTTTTGCCTGTGCTTCTCTTTCACATTTGTGATGCAGCAGATGGTATGAGCTTCAGGGCAAAAAGAGATGATGACATACTCTCCATTAAAAAAACAAGTTTGCTGCAAATTAAGCAGCAGTTTTCAGCAAAGGAGTGTGCGAAAAACCAATGTGTTGCTTCTGTCAAAAACAGTTTGGTTTATGCCTGAAACACATGACTGGGTTGAATCCTGCACCATTTCTCCGGTGTACTCCTAGCTGCAGTTTTCCATTTGTATTTGTTGAAGGGTTCATGAGGGCAGTGATAGGTCAGTCATTTTAAAGCCTAGTGTATTTCCCAAGAACAGGGCTTGCCTTAAAATATCAAAGTGCCTTACATCCACTGACAAACTCCGTCATGTCTTCTCTCTGGGTGATTGGTATATTGGGCAGTTGGCTGGGTGGTGGGAAACTGCTGGATTTTTTATCCAGACATTTGTTAATGTTACATTTCCACTGCTCCTGTTTTTTTTTTTTTTGTTTTTTTTTTTTGCTTCAGTTATCCCCAGCCAACAACACAACAGACTGCTAGTTTTGTAGACTAAGTCAACGTGTTGATTTGTGTTGTAATACTGGCCCAAGGAATTAGCTTTAATGGTGTTATTTTGATATTTAACATAAAATTGTAATTAAAAAAACAGCAGTGTTATCAATGAGTTCTCTGCTTTCTTGACAAACAAAATAAAAGAAATTGGAGAGATAGTGGAAACTATAACTGCACAAAAGATACAAAGAAGGAATAATTAAACAGAGATTGAAAATATGTAAAGATAAAAGAAAGGATTTAGCAACACCAAAACTCTGAAATTTGTCCAATACACTGTAAAATCTTATAAGTTCCCAGAACTCAAAAAAACTATGCAAACTCGTTGCCTCAAAAAATTAAGTAAAGCTTTCTTAAGATGACTGTTTGGACAACTTATTAATCGCAAGTATACAGTACTAAGAATAACTTTATGTTTCTGACTGTGCAATAATAATTGTTTATCCACTGACAAACATTTCAAGTTCTACAAAATTAAAAAAATAAACATGTTGTAACTTAAAAAAAAACAAACACATTATGTTTTATCATCCGTGAAATTTCTAGTACAACACTTACATTAATATAACACTGTATGCAAGTATGATTCAAAAAGAATAATTAACAACGCTTCTTGTAATGGTGTTAAAATCATCTCAACTTTTATTTTCAAATGCAAAAAAGTATATCAGCCAACATACTGGATAATCAAAATAAAATGTATTTATTGTTTAGCCACAAGCACAGTATCTATTGTTTTGCATTCAAACACAGAAGCTTGGTATCTTCTAATATTTTAAGGGTGGCTTGTTTCCATGCATTACTGCCTGAATAACTGTCATGGATTTAACTGATCCAAATGTAAGTGCAGAAGAAAGTCTTTAACTTTCCTTCTCTTAAGTACAGTGGCAGTGGATGTGGGTTGGAGATTCAGTGATTTTGAACCTGCAGGCAATCTAAGATGAAAGTTATCCACATTACAATGCCAAAGCTGTTGTTGTTGTTGTTTTTTAACTAATCTTAATGGATAAAAAAAACAAAAAAACAAAAAAAGTAATATTCCAGCAGTGAGGATGCCAGTAAAACAGCATAAAATAACAGAAATTTACTGTCATTTTAAATTCAGTCATTTTCCATAATTTAAAAATGGAAAACATCTCTATTTTTACTACACAGTAAATCAAAATACATTCCTCTAGCTTTAGATGCAATCTTGTGCTTTTTCATGTTAAATAAAGGGCATTTACCCTAAAATGATCAAATACTAGAATACAATTAATTAGCTTAAATCTGCAGCAAACCACTGTTATTACTTGGGTTTAATGTGGGATTTTATGTGAAAATTTATTTATTTATTTATTTATTTATTTAATTATTAAATATAATAAATTGGTTAACTGCCCATAAAAATGATCAAAATACTGTCATAAAACCATTAACTGGATTTCTAATTACAATATTTTCAATGTTGATTGTGTTATGTTTATCTTTACTTAAAAATCTTGTTTATATAATAAATCTACATGCTAAATGACTATCTTAACAAACAAGAGAAGGTTCACACAATTTTTGCTATCTGTGAATGAATGACATCAGCTGCGCATCCTGAGAAGGCAGTAACTAAACATGGGCCACTGTAATGTAGGGTTGTTACAGTATAAAGCAGCTGTTGTTGTGATTTGGTGATAAAACTAAAATTGAATTGAAATGTAATTTTATATATTACCAATAAAGGTGACAAAATGATTTGTGAATAAGTATAGCTCTATGTAGAATAGATGTTTTTTTAGTTTTTAATTCAATCAACCCATCTGGAGCGCAGAATGCACAAACTTTGGACAAACTGCCTGAAATGCTTTGACAGAGGCATTTCAGGGATTCTGAGTCATTCTGTGCTCCAGATAGGTTAATTCCGTTAAAACTCTTAATCGCGTTAATCGTGATGATGGCGTTGACAGCCCTATTTCATATATTTAAAAGTAACAGAAAAATTCTGTTTAGTGTTATGGAAAATCAGCTAAATTACTATTTTACTTTCAAAAAAGCGTGATTATATCAGTCAAATGCGTAAAAGTGTTACACTTCCACTCAAACTGAACATGAGCAGTGAAAGTATACGGATGGACTGTTCATTTGGTCCCAGACTGGGACTGATATTTTTAGCGTTTCACTTCATCTGTGTGGCTCTCTCTTTTTTATTCTGTCCTTGTCGCCTTTTTTTAATATTTGACCATCCATCTTGCGGCAGCTTGTTTAACATTATGTGTACAGAAGCAGGTAAATGTTGTGTGCCCAAGAGAAAGAGAACCAGAGAGAGAGGGAGAGAGTGGGGATGAGACATGGGTGTACACATAAGTCTTTGAGGAAGTTGCACAGTTTGGTGAGAGGACACAGTCTACGACCTAGCTTTAGTGAAAGAGTCACTCCTGTTATGTGGATTCTGAGAGGAATATCAACTCACTCAAGAGTGCTACAGTTTTGCTCAGGTCATGTTTATTTACTGAATTCTTAATTCATTTTCTAAAGCGTTTTTCCCTAAAAACATAACTCGGTCATCTTGTGGTACAGGTTGGGAGCAGGGTTGCTAAACACACCTACCTGCAGACATTTAAGAAAGCATGCACAGCGAGGGAGTGACTCACTGCTGCAGGTGTAGGAGTCCTACTGTCACATTGCGTAGGTCATTAATGGACAGTGTTCACATATGACTCAAACTGTGTGTTCATAAATGTTTTATTCATTTTATTTATAATTATGATGCCAAAACTGAACAATACACTCAGTCTGTTTGGTGACACATTAATTAGAGCTTAAATGTTTATTTATTACAGGCTATTACTAAATGAAAAAGTAATTTGTGGTTAAAAATGACAGACGATTTACAGTTCATTACTGTGAAGGGACATAATGTAAACCTTTTGTAATAGCTTGGTATTTTGTTGGGTTTATGCTTCAAGATATTTGATTTGGTATTTAGCTTTTTATACATTTGGTTCTTCTCTGTTTGTAACTGCCGTTAGTGTCATGTGTGATGAATCACTCAAGTCGAGCTTTCTCGTCCTTCTTGTAGTTTTCTTGTGTATTTTTTGTGTTTCCTTGTGTTTGAAATGATTTCCTCTTGTATAGTGTTTTACTTGTTTTTTTTAGACCCTGCCTTTTTGCTGGGCCCTTTGTTGCATTCTTCACTCTCCTGACTGATTAATTGAGCTTGACTATTGCCTGTTTTAGGTTAAAGATTAAGGTCTAAGTCTCTCCTCCTGGGGCATACTGTGAATCAAGTTCAATACAGTCGGGCTTTTTTCTGCTTCTTTGACTAGACAGAACCTAAAACCCCAGCTGGAGATGACGGGTATCACAGCAGGGGTTATAAACTTTCTTTTCTGTCAAATTGTGCTTTCTGTTTCAGGTTCTGCGTACTGATAAAAGGGGCATTTCATGGGTCATATGACTCTTCTTCTACACCCCATGAAGGTCACTCAATCCAGGCAGAAACACTATCAGATGAAGAAAAAAATTCTGATTAAAAATCTATCAAAAGTATATAAAAATATGCATGCAACATTGTTGGAGAGATTATTAAAATTATTAATCTTGTCATTTAGTGCACAGAGCAGTAAAATACAGATTTTAATTCAGTTCAATTAATTGGTTGCTGTGTGCACTCTCACTGCTGTTGTGTATTTCTAAGGCAATGGCTGCAGGTTTTGGAACTTAAACTGGACACATGTAAACAGTAAAGATTACCACCCTGTCACTGTTGCTGTCACAGGGATTCTAGATGTGTGTCCTGTGTTCTAGTAACAGCATGTTTCACCAGTGCAAAAGAGACTAAGCTGCAGATTTGAATCAAGAGTGAAAACATTTATACATTTTCTGACGCATTCATGTGACAACACGATGCATAGTTTGTGTTTCATTCAGTGGTATTAGTAAGGTACGGCTTATAAACTTGCACATCTAAAATGTATACTCCTGGGAGAGAATCTATATAGCATGCTGTAAATAAAAGAATCTGTGAATTAATGACTTTATACTAAAACTCTGAACTTAACCTGCTGCCGATCAGGCTATGTTGTCACCATCAGTTGCCATGGTGATTTAGAAAATCTTTTAGTGAAAAGAGAGCCACTTTCATGACACAGAAAACTCAACTCAAGCTGGCTCACTAAGCCATTAATGACACTTTGTACAGTACATACTGTCCATTATTTTGTGCCTATCCTTTGGGTCCTCTCCTTCCACATGAACCTTTACACCTTTATGTGAACAGTAAAGGTTCAGTAAAGGTTAATGCTAATGCTGCAAAAGGGTTTGTTCGTTTTTGTTTAACATATTGAAATTGGGCTGTTTGCTCCGGCAGTCTCATTTGCTGACTTACACAGCAGAACATTCTGCACCAGCTCGGGACAGAAATCTCACCATCCTCACACACATAGTGCTGGAAATACAGTCCCCACTGGTACTTGCACCAAAACTGTCATTTGGGTTATTATCCTGCAGAATAAGTGGAGTGAACGATTCTGTCCCGAGGAGTCGAGATTCAAATTTGCGATGTCATACTGATCTACAGCGTGGAGCCACTCTGTTGGCAGTGAATAGAAAGCTGACTTGGTGAATCGCAAATTACCTCCTCCCAGTCTAAGAAAGTCATCCTGAATCTTGTCACAGTGACCTTTCTACATTTTACAATTTATTCTCTGCAGAGTTTTACATCCACATAACAAATTCATATTAAGGAAGAGGGCAAATCACTCCTTGTTTCTGCAAAGCAGGTAGTATATTTTACCTTCTCTCCTATAGTTTCATATTTTAGAGCTCCATTTCACTTCTATTGTCCTTTAAGTTCCCTGGCAGAGCCCCGAGGGCCAAGAAAAGCAAGACTGAATGCCTTTTTATTCCCTCCTCGTCACTGATTAACAGAGCTCTTGGTATAAAGATTGGCAAGCAGCTTTATTTTCTTCACACTTGGCCTGAATAGAGTGATCATCATAGCTTTCATCAAAATCAGGCCCTATTCACCCAGAATTGCACATAAGAAGTACCCAGCACTCACTGGAAACAGCACTTACAGTTGTGTGAAGGGAATAGTGAAGGATGATTTTGTGGCAAATCTAATTTATTCTTCTTGGATGTGCGAAATGTGATTTGAAATTGAATGCTAACTGAGCTCTGCTGTGTTTCAGGTTTCCTGTTGGAGCAATGGGAAACAACTCAAACCAATTGTAATACTGCCACTAGATGTCAATGTGATCCCAAGGGACTTGTGGTTCACTTCCAATACTGGAGGTTTTGAGTCTGTGCCTTCAGCCCCATGAAGTCCTGGGCAGAAGTGGAACTGTTATCATAGAATGGGAATGAAATCTGTGGAGTGGCAGCTGGGTTTCTTAGGGTCTCACCAGTAAATGGCAGGAAACTGCACTCAAATTGCTTAAACAGGGGGAAAGATGATAAAGGAGTCAATGAGAATCAGATTCATGATGAAGGCTTGAAGAAACCTGATTTTAAAGCCATTTAAAAGTTTTGGTCCTCTGGGGAACCATAGCAAACAATACATATAATAATACCATAGAACTTCTACACACTCAAGATCTGCACTGTCCATACTTCGAGGTTTATAGAGGTGCTCGACGAGCTGTAGACTAAAAATGTCCAATATATAATTTCTTCACACCAGGCATGCAACAGAGCAGCAGCAGAGTAACAATGTCCCAACATGTTCTACAATGCGGGTTTGTCCTGCGCCTCCTGCTTCTCCCGTTACGCACTAGATGTTCTCTACCATCAGCACTCTGATGCTCTGACAACTGAAAGACAACAACATTTTACATACGTGCCAAATGGCAGCATGAATCTTTAAAATGCTCAATCCAAAATTATTGCGCAACATCCATTGTTTACACTATGATCACAACACACATGATAAAGGAACCCTGGTGCGTAAAATAGACACATCAGGGGTTTTTTTGTTTTTTCTTCTGTGTTATTGTCTTTAGTTTCGTTTCAGTTAGTTTCCACAGTGGGTTTGCTTGTTTTAGATTTTAGTTTAGTTTTTAGTAGTTTCAGTGTTAGTTTTAGTTTATTATTTTAACGTGGAGGCTACTGCTGTGTGATATTCCACAACAAAGCACACCTTTCAACTTTTCATGAATGTTGAAACTGGGCTTTGGGGATGCACAATATGAATGTCCCTGTCTCTAAAGCACTTTGGGTCAGCTTCAGTTGTTTAACTGTGCTGTAGGCTATAAATAAAATATACAAAGAAAGTTTCAGACATTTTTCATTTTAGCCCCGCCCCCCAAAAAATAAATAAATAAACAAAATAACAAAATAAAATAACATAAATAAAATACAATAAAATAGAATAATACAAAATAAAATGTTACAGTGGGCTATCCATCCTATCATTATTGTATCAATCCGATACCAATACTGGGACTGGTATCGATATTTGCAATATCTGAATTGATTGATGGTATAATTATCAGCAGGTTTTTCAGGAGTTCAGAAAAGATACTAAAATATAAATATCACACTTTTGCAAGACAGTTCACTTTCAAGTTGCATTTGCAACAAAGGGTCTTCAAGCAGATTGGCATTTTCTGTATATATTGTTTCAGTTCTGAACATAACTTTAGTGTTAGAATTATATATCTCACCTCCTAATTTTTATTATCCATAATGATACATTCACACCAAATGCTAAACTAGGCCTTTGCAAGTTAAAATATTAAAATTTAAAAATAACAATTTTGCAATGCATTGCCTTGGAAATTAGACTCTGCCAACAATCAGAAAAGAAAGAAAAGCTTATTGATGCCTTTTCAGGGGAGCTGGAGCAGAGTGATTCAACTTTGCTTTTATACAGACTGGAATAATGGAAATAAAGGAAAGCGCTTTGAGGATGAGATAAATTGTAGGAATTTATGGAAAGTTGTGAAAATATGTTACTATAACCTGATTCCAGGTATCACGACCCTCTGCAGTTTGCATACAAACCAAATCTCGGAGTGTATGATGGACCAAAAGAATAAAGAGCTTACTTCTATCTAGACAGTCATGTCTCCACGGTCATAACCACTTTTTTTTATTTCTCGAAAGCATTTCCCATTATTCGGCCATTAACACAGAGAAAGAAGCTACAGGAAATATCAGTAAACACAACTGATTGCTCAAGGACTACTGACTAGCTTACAGGTTGCAGGATGTGAGACTCAACAGTGCTGATTTGGTCATCTGCAGTTCTGGAGCTCCAATAGGACTATGCTGTCCAAATACCTGTTCACCTTTTACACCTCTGACTTTCAATCCGACTCCAGGTCTTACCACCTACAGAAATACTTGATGCTAAGAATTCTGTAGTGGTTGGAATGGTTTTTGCCAGCCAGTTAGTGAATGCACATTTTCCCTAGCAACATGAGTTTTCCAGGATCTCAGTGCAATAGAGATTTGATTATTTGATTTTTCAGAAAACAAGCTACCACAATGCCAATGTGAACAGAAAGGCGTTAACTGAAAGAGCTGTCAAACCATAAAACACGGTCAAATCTGTTCAAAAGTTATTCTCAGAAAGCTGCTGGGTGCTCCCTTTACATTACTCATAGTCATTTGATCTGTTCTGGAGGAAACAAAAGCTGCTTACTTGGTTTTAACTATTAAGTTTGCTGCTCAAAGTGCTACAGATTTCAGTTTTCATTGCTAGAAAGGGATTTTGTTAAAAAGGACAGCAGCCAGTATTCTCAACACATTCTCAGATTCTAACTCTCCTACACCCAAGTTCTACACAGATGTTCCTACTCTGAGTTCTCAGAGTTGCATGTCCTGGTCTTAAGCTTGGGTATTAATGTAAATGCCAAAATGAATCCCATTTATCTCAGCTGTACTGTGGTGGAGGCAAAAGCTTCTCTGAGATCAAAATTGTCAGAACATAAAACCATGAATGTGGAAAAAACATAATGAGGACTTTTTTTTCACATTTTCATGACTTGTTCCTTTAAAATGGGCACCATAACAACAAAATATGATACTGGGGAACTTGTACACATAATAAATATGTACACTTGCTTTAATTTAATGGACAAATGCACAACAAATGTCACAGGAATCTGAATATTCCTTTAAAGAAAGTGTTTTAAGCACTTCTGTTAAAATGTACAGACGGTTTCTCACAGTCAGCTTTTAAAGAAAGCATTTTAAATTGCATTTATTTCATTGCAGTGTGTAGTGATCCAGTGGAGTGGCTGTAGCTCAGGTGGTAGAGGAGGTCACCTACGCCAGTCTGCATGCCAAATATCCTTGGGCAAGATGCTATCCGATGGATGCTCTCTGATACAGCCATCAAATGTTAGATAGGAAGCGCTTATAGTACTTGTGTGAATGTACAAGTTGTGTAGAGTGCTCTGATATAGCAGAAAAGCTCTAAATAGGAACCAGTGCATTTGCAGACTCTGCTTTAGTTTCTGGGCAAACACTTAAATTGGTCACTTGTGCAAATCTATTAGTTTATAATACCAGAAAGTCTCTGGTAGTGCTTTTGAAATGTCTTTCGGAGATGAATCACCGGCATTTTATTTTGGTCACAATACTGGTGAGTGCCAGAGCTGCAGGTTTTCAAGGATACACCAAACAATTTAAAGGATCTCTGACGTGGAACAAGACAGCTCTGTGAAATTATCCCCAGCAAGCACCAGGCTTCTCATTAAAGCCTCAGCCTGAACACTATCAGCTGCTTTTATTTCCTAAAGTGAAGACAGTGAGTAGCAGACAATGTGTCATGGCTCAGCTGAATATATGTACTGGTAAGCTATTCCACCAAATATCTTGACAACCGTGTATGGATTTCACACCACAGATGGACCTGACATCACACACTTTGAATATGATGGAAGCAACACAAAAAAGTAAGGACCAAGTGGTCCTAAAAAGAAACATCTCGCAACTAATATGGCATGGTTTAGTAATTCTGTTATTTGGAAACAACTCAGTAATATTATTTCATATAAAAAGCACATCTTAGAGAGGCAGCTTCTCAGCAATTTCAAAATAATGTTCCTAAATGTAAAATTGTGAAAACTTATCTAATCTTCTACAATGCAGCATATCATCAATGCATTCTGAGAATCTGGAGAAATCTCGGGGCGTAAGAGAAAAGGATGAAAGTCCACATTGGATGCTTGTGACTGTCAGGTCCTCAGACGACACCTTCTTAAAAAGGGTGTGATTCTTTCATGGAAGTCACTGCATGGCCTCACGAACACTTCCAGAAATTACTGTCAGTGAAAACAGGTCACTGTGCCATCCACAAATGCAAGTTAAAGCTTTGTCTTCAAGCCACCTTCTCTGGGCTAAGGATCATTTAAAACAGACTGAGGCAAAGTGAAAAATGTGACATTTTAAATTCTTTTTAGAAAACATGGACACCACATCCTTCAGAATAAAGAGCATCCAGCTTGTTATCAGCACTCAGTCCAAAATGCTAAACCATATACTGCATCTATGACAGCAGCAGAGGCTCTGTGGTGAAAGAGTGGGTACTGAAATGTCCTGCCTTCACACCACTTCATTTCTTGCCCTCAAGAAATGTGGACAGTGTGTAGCAGTGGAGGCCTGATTCAAACCTCTTGGTTTTTAACATTTGTTACTGTTAGAGAGCTGCCTGGTAGGACTCCAGCGTTTAAATATCAAACAACTGGCTAAAATGGATCTCCTCATAGACGTGAATGAAACTGAGAGGTGGTTACACTTGAGCAGATGAGCTGTTCTACTTGTTGCACCACTTTCTGATATCATGAATCCCATTATGTCGCCTTTGGGGATTTTCTTGTCTCAGTGTTGTGTGTGCCAAATTTTGTTTTTTGAATTTCTTATTGCTTTTGCCTGGATGGCATATCTGTTTGAAGCTGGTGTGAAATGTTTAGAGATTTCTTAGATTGCGGTTCACTGGCTGGACTTTTAGGTTCTGATTCCTTGCCTACAGGGAACAGAAGGCTGTGTTTTGCTTCACTGTGGCACTGGAATGAAACTGTTTCCAAAGATTGCTACAATGCAAAGCTTGAAGGATATGCATATAAAGAGATTCTTTTACAGCTTGAAAAATACTTTGTACTGGAGCTGCAGAGTTGTGCTCCAGCAACAGACTGATTTTTCAAAGTCAAACTCATTTCTATTTGATGTAACCAAGTAGAATATGGCCACTGAGCTGTCAGATCTTTATACATGCCTCGAAATCACCTAGTCTGACTGGTACACCAGATAGCTACAACAGAATGCTTAATAATGTTCTCAGCAGGCATTAGTTTGATGCATGTGAGTCACAGAGCTGATTAGTTACAGCAGAAGTATCATTCAGCTCAATGTTTCTGTGACAACTCTATTAAAGCTCCAGCTTTGAGTACGCAGGACACACCACAGGCCTTGTATCAGAACTGACGGACAGAGTCAACATTCATAATGGCAATGTAAGAAAAAGACACTTGTCTGGAGAGTAAATGAGCAGCAGCACAGCATGCTGCTCAACTTGCTGAATAGAGAATGAAGGAAAAATGAGGCAGCACACTGCTGACAAGACTGGCAAGCGAAGGCAAGTCGGAGTAGCTCCAGAGAGCAGATTAATGCCTGGATGTAGAGCTTATGTTGGCCAATTTAGCTTCAGTACTTTCTGTAAAGGAGCTTCCACCTTCGACAATCATTTTCAGTAAGTGCTAACGTCTCAGCCACTACACATGTAGCAGGATGCTGTGTGTGTAGCTAATACGTCATGTTTACATATTGTAGGTTGCCACAAGTGCACAGTAGTGAACAGAGGTGCTTTTAGACAAACAGCAATGTCATACAGGCCTAGACACACTGATGTTTTCGGAATAGTTGCTGGTAGTCGTCGTGAATGTATGCCTTCAAAGTAAAACTAGTGCCTTGCTACAGCACCAAACACCTTTCAACCTTTACTTTGAAGATGAATGGTTTCGTTTTCCAATTTTCATCATACTTTTCAGTTTCCCTACTGCTCTGGAAGCAGCAGACTTCCATGTCTTCGACATTTTCTGTGCTGGGCAACTACCAACCACTCACAAACCAGTCAGAGAATGCACCTCGCCTCAGTGAGCTGTACTTGCTGACCAGTCTGTAGCCAAAGCCAATGAGGAAATGAAGAAATGAAGAAAAGACTCGAGTTCCACTGACAACTTCAGGCCGAAGAATTAAAGCAAGACCACATTTATTCAGGGATTTTCCTCTCACACAGAGTGACGTCTTGTCTGTAGCAACTCTGTTGCTGTCATTCTGCAATCATGTGTAACCTATTATAGTTTTACCATCCTTGTGAAGTACATTCATCTGTATTTGTCATTGCCGAACAATGCCAATACCACCCCCTTACATGAACGTGTATTTAAAACCCTGGGTTATCACTGATAACCAATGTTACCCTAGCAATTAGGATGACTGCAAGTGAATCTAGATATGCAAATATGCAGAGCCCAGGCATATAATACAGGACATGTCCGGTATGACTAAGACAAAAAAATATAATCAAGTGATCTTGAAGTCAATAATAAGGAGAAATACAACAACAAAAGTAGAAATATGAATGAATGAGTTTAATTCACCCAGATTTATAAATTAGAAAGAAAACAAATTAAAAAAAAAAAAAAAAAAAAAAAGAAAAAGCGCAAGTTTGGAAGTAGTAACAAACACTGTAGAGCACATCTATAACAAGGTAGAAAAGTACACAATTCTCACTTCACTTTCAGGCTTCAACACAGCTCTGGCAAGACTCAATGTTTCAGTGCAGCACATAAACAGAGCATTGCAGAAAACTAGGTTTTGTAAACATCCATGATGATGATCAAGATTATAGAAGGAAATGTAACAAAACAGAAGTACAACAGAAACAAGATTTATCTTAATATATTAAAATTTTTGCTTCTGTTAACCACAATCACGACAACACTGGATCAACAGGTAAATAATACAGTCAAGGAAGCCCTCTTTAAATTTAATAAAAGACCCTCCACTGTAATAACTTAGCAGTTCATTTGACAGTCTGTCAAATGAATGTATGTAAGGAGTAGTTACAGAACCAAACTGAAACATACATCGACTCTTCAGGACACTGTTAGATTACAATAAATGTCTGAACATAACTTTCGCTGAAACAAGCTTTAATGAGGTTTGGGATCAGCAAAAAAAAATATATATATATATATTTTTTTATTTTTATTTTTTACAGGCATTAATGAAATACTTAACACTATGGAGCTGACAGGAATACATGGCTCACAGTCAGATAAGAAAAACGACTGAATTCCGTCAGTTTGGAATAAGTTAGTTCAAGCAGGCATGTTTACCTCAAGAGCTCACGCTACAGTCTAGTAAGATGTGCTTACTGAAACAGCAGCAGCTTCAACAACATACACACTTTGAGGTGTCCAAGTTTGTTTTGTTCCCATTCTGACCACTACTAGTTTGAGACAATTACAAAGTCCCCCCCCCACAAAAGCAGGAAGTGACCGCCGTCCACAGCCTTCTGGTGGATCGTCTCAGCAGTTCGCCTTTGGTTCAGGATATTCAAAGCCTGCAGCAGGTCATTTAAGCTCGCTCCTTTACCTTCTTTCTCCACCCAAATATGCAGCAGTTCATGGATCCTGTCTTCATAGGGAAGGTTCTCTTTGCTTTTGATGACATTGTCACTAATTTCAAGCTGACGGAAAAACCTCTTGTGATAGTTCACATCTAGTTCTTCAAAATATTCGAAGCACTTCCTGAGAGACTCTTCACCTGCAAAAAACAAACAACAACCTTCACTCCATCACATTAACGCCTTGTGCTGATAACATTGATAACACTGAAACATTTTGACAGCCAACTGGACTGCAATTAAAAGCAGCGCGGTGGCATGAAATGGAAGCTTTATCTAATGTTGTGTTTAACAGCAGGTGCTTGTGTGTTATGCAGTGGGTGAGATCAGGAATAAAAGTCAAAATACTTTACCATTCACAGGAACAAGCTTGGGAAGTGGCACCTCTTCCTAAATGAAACAAAAGCAAACAGGCATTAACATAAAAAGTCAGAAATTGTAAGACCTGCTAAATCAAAATCATGTCTTATTTATAAGCAGGTGAATGAAATGAAAGGAAAAAGCATTTATCTAAAAGATCTTACACAATACAGTGATGCATTTTCCTGTCAGTGCGGATGGAAAATGAAAGGAGACACGAGATAGTGAGACTGATAAGGAGCATTCCCTGTTAATCTTCAGGTGTTTTAAGGACCAGGTGACTCATTAAGTTTCCACTAACACAATAACAGCAGCCTGAGACACTGAAGATCAAATGTTAAAGGTAATTCTTAAACTGAGAGTCACAGGATTCTTATACGGCTCCTGATTGTTGAGAGAATTTGCTCCAACATACTGGAGTGCAGTACGGAAGAAGCAAGTCACTGAGGTTTATCCATGACTGCAGACCTGTCCCTCTGCAACTGGGAGCAGGTAGGATTCTGAGGCTCTTTCTGTCATGTAAGGAGTCGTGTGTAGCATGAAAACCAAAGTGGGTAAACTGGAACATGAGGACAGACAGTAAGACAGCGGAGGCTGTTAGAGCAGCAGAGCATTAGTTAATAGCAGCAAACAAGACAAGAAGCAAGGATGAAGCAGGCGATGAGATGAGCTGCAGCTCTCACCCTCCTGTGAAGCTGCGCTGAGACCACAGGGCTGGCTTGAGGGGCAGGTGTGAGCGCGTCTGTTAGGCTGTGCTGGGAGTTACTGGCTGAGCTGTTGAGGCTTGGATTGAGAATTTGACGCTCATCCTCAGCAATGTTGGAGGATTTAACTCGCACCAGATGCTGGGACAGGATTAGATTTGTGCTGGTTGGTCTTTGAGTGTCCTTATCCTCAGGAGTCTGGATGGCAGTGTATTGCTGAAGAACATGTTAAGAGAGTCTCTGTCATTTAAGTTACCTTGGGAAAGCCATTTCCATTCAGCTCATCGCCATGTTTGGCTATTTTTGTACATTAATGGAAAACATGAGTCACTCACCTGTTCTGCTTTGCTCCTGTCAGACCGATTTCTCTGACAGCCTGAGGAAAGAATGTGAAGAGAATTATGCAACTTCCAAGAATTCACAACTTTCCAACACAAAGTTATTTAATTTTTGTCTGAGCTCAAATTTCATCAACTGAGCAGAACCTGCTGCTGCTCTGCATCAGTTCTAGCACAGTGTGCAGCCTCTCCTGGACACTGTGTGTCACTGAGGATTTTCATCAGTCGGCTGGAAAGCCTGCCCAGCAGTTCCAGTTTGTGTTGGACCCGGCCCAGTTTACCAGCAGCATGGTCAACAGCACAAACTGGGAAAAGCATCTTCACGTGGCTCAGTCCAATTGGAAAAGTACTTTAGTGAACTCGCCAACAGCAGCCCACCTCTATGTGAGGCCTGCATGGTAATGATATACACCCCAACAGACTGCGGTTAACATGTTTGCTGAGAGGGCGTACTTGATAATTAGGCTTTAATCAGTTACACCTGATCCCAACATAGTCAGCATGTTGTGTTAGCAGCTCATCTGCTGCTCTTAGATCATCACACCTGAAACTGCACGTCCATCGTAACAGGTTTCTGCACACATGTATATCCTCTATCACGCCGTCTGGTGTCTCAACTTATACTTAATAGCTTTTCAGTCTTTCAACACTGTTCCACATGTGATGAACAGTCCCACAATTATCCAGAACTGTTAATTTTCTTACCATGTTTTACTCATTTCATGTGCCATTTGAAAATCTCTCATCTGCTCTAAACAGTCTGATTACAGGAGAGTTTGGCCTTGTGCAGTCAAAATATCCCATCCTGTGAGAAGCTCTTATCTTGCTCTCAAAGATGGCACACGGACAGCATTGTGGGAAAATGCGTCATTGATAAGACTTTACTAACAGGGTTCCCAAAACAATGCTGTGAAGCTCAGAGAGGGAATCCAGAAATGTTGAGTGGAACTTTATTTTCAGTCATTCGGTTGCAGCAGGTGTGTCTCAGCATTTATTAGCGTATGCTTATGGGTCAGACTGACTGCAGAGACCAGCGGGCTCAAGATCTGTGTTAATGAGAGCCAGGCCTCAACAAGTGCATGAAAATATTGTGGCAGCATCAATTTAATATCAGCAGTTCATCTGTTTGTGGTGTGAAGAAAAACAAAGTACAAGTCCTTCCCACAGCATTGACACCTGTCAGAGCAATAACACTGCAAAGCTGTATCACTACACACACACACACACGAGACCAAAATGTTAAACAGTTCGAGCATCTGCTTTAAGTGCTTGGACCCTACAACACTGCTCCTGCTGACAGCGATCAGAGCTGAAATAACAAGTGAATTTGTTTAAGAGTGATCAGGAACCATCTAGACAATAGGTTGAAATGAATATTTTTCAAGCAAAAAACAAAACAACAACAAAAAAAACAACAACCAAAAAACCCAAAACACAACAACCCACCCCTACATTTTGATGATTTGCTGCTCTATGTCATACCCCAAGACCACACCTGGCCGGGTTGGTGACTTCTGTGACACCAGGAATGTGGAGGTGGCGCATTTAGTTTACATTGGGGCATTTGTAAAATTGATGTCTATACTGTTCTGGACAGCTTAAAAATCATCAGGCCTTCACTTCGGCAATGCTGAGCAGATAATACTTCTGATACAGCTGGTCAAAAGCATTTTCTTGAGTGGACACGGCCAGCTGCAGTGGCCACCAGAACATCACACAACTGTGCAGTTGCCACACGTTCAGACGAGCAGCAGACGCATTAGCTCCAGTCACAGAAGTGCTAACCCTACTACAAAAGATAGAAACTGTGGCATGTGTATATTTATCGTTTAGGTTTGTTTACCCCATTATAATGTAAAAACTATCCATCCTCCCCAGCTAACAGACAAAATGTGAAGGACTCAATGAACAGGTCGACAGCCTATCAGAGCACTAACAAACTTTTGCATCAAGGTGATTTTACTATTAGGATCCAACATCTGTATAAGAACAACGTACCCATTTTACGTCTCCTCTTGTAGAAAAATATCCCAGCAAATGTTATGGCAGCGAGGACACACAGCACCACCACAACCACCACCACAACCACCACCACAGTGATACCTGTTTAAGAAAAACAAAACAAAAAAACAAACAAACAAACATACGAGACAGTCATTGGCCATTTACAGACACCCCCCCCCCAAGAGATTCATGGTTTGAATCAATGTACAGTGCAAGTGAATCTCTGAATCTCTGATATCATTTGTTTCTGGCCTGGGAAATCTGACTTTGTAAATATACATTTATCCCAGTGTAACAAAAAGTCTTGCATGCATCTGCCACAGACCTGGACCAGAGCCAGATTTGTTCTGGATCTTCTTGCACTCCGTGTTGGTGGTTGATGTGCAGTTCCTCACTTTCTCTTCATCCTCTGCACACCTAGTTAGGAGAGAAGCAAAATAAATCGAAAGGTTTAAAGACCTAAATGTCAGTCTTCTTCCCGCTGCTCCCTTTAGGAGTCACCAGAGTGGACAATCTGCATCTAGCATCGTCTTCTGTCACACCAACCCTCTTCCTCTTTTTCTCCTGCCTGGCAGCTCCACATTCAACACCCACTATATCCACCATCCACTCCCTCCTTATACTTGTGTCTTTACTGATTTTGAATAATTTGCAGACACTTACCGTAAACACTTCAAGCACACCTCACATGCTTGGTTAGGATCACAAAATCTCCCTGGTTTGCACTGACATTTAGTGTCTTCAGTGTGAGTGCATGAGCTTACAATTTCCTCATCTGAGAGAGTAACATGAAAGAGACCTTGTTTAGTCAGAGTTTATGCTCTGAGCACGCCGACTACAAGAACAATCAATAGTGAACCATTTCATTCTGATCGATGGTATAAAGCCGTCAAGCAGAATTACCTGGGCGACACCGTGTGCACTTCAAGCAGAACTTCAGTCTGTTGTCATGCTTCATGTATGTATCGTAGTCACACTCCTCACACTGTCCCCTCTCTCCATCTACACTGCAGGGTGATTTCACATATGTGCCTAGAGCACACACACACACACACACACACACACATTATAAGTCTCTGTCAACTGAACATGTGACTCTACCTAAATAAGGCCATTTCATGTGGCTTTTGATGGCTTACTGGTTTGAAATTATTACAGAAGTTCAGTTTCATGAGACTTACCAGCTTTACAATTCAAACAACAGAGGTTGCCGTGTTCGTACTGATCTGCCGGGCAGTTGGCCTGCCGCCGTGCTCTGCCGTTTCCCACTTTAAGACCAGCCTGTGGGTATGCTGTGGTGGATTTGAGGAGAAGGACCAGGACAGGCACAAAAACCTTTGGATTTGGATGTGGGGTTTAAAAAAATAATAATAACAAATAAATGGAAGTCAGAGTGGTGAATAAACAGGTTTTTTTTTTTTAAAGAGTCCCTAAACAGGCAGGTGGGGTGATGTTTGGTTACATTAAGGTACCAAAACTAGTTATGATCAGACAAGAATGGGAAACTGGGATAAAACATGGTGACTTATGAGCAAAAACCTGCTTCGTTATAGTCATGAAACTACCTTAAGTAAAAATATGAAGTGCACCGCTTTCATCTTTTTCCATGTTTTGACTTAAGAGATTTCAAATTGATTATATTAAAGAACTCATTTTATGGGTTTTACAGAAACATAATCTCTGATTATATGTTTTGGCTAACTGAAAACATTTTCACTGCAAACATAAAAAGTATATAAGCCATTATTCTTTGGAAGCTTTCTTGTATGATGATGTGAGTCAGATTAGGTCACATTTAAGAACACGCCACTTCACTCTGAAAGCAAATAAACAAGTCAGTGCTGCACAGGTGGGTGGGGGAGAAGGGGATTTCCTTCCAACACTCCTTGAACTAAGCCTGGTGGATTCAGTATTAAGAAAGTGTACCAAAGTATCCGAGCTGATTTATGAACTTCTTAATATTGAGCAACAGGTTTTAAATAACAGGAAACGTGATCCACAAACAGTGTGTCCTAATATGGCCAACACCTTGATAGGTTGCAGAAATAACCAAATAAGGAAATCACACCCATGATTTCGTAACACCATCAGATGCCCTAGTTACTGTGAGGGCATCTCCCAGCAGGCATGGAGAGAGACAGACACTCACCTGTGTGTGAAAGTACCAGTTATAAGAATTTTAATCCCCCTGCCTTCACTGGAAAGTAGAAATGGCGTGCTTAAGCATATTTAATAGTACTTTGGAAAGGAAAAAAAACAAAACAAAAAAAACCCCTAAAGCGACCTTCTTTATACACAAAGACATACAGAAGAGTTTAATTATTTTTTAAGAAAAAGTTTATATTTCCAATACGTGCTTCTACTGGGTGTCCGACTCTATAAAGTAGCACTTTGTCGATGGAAGTGATCTCTGAGGTAATGCAAACCATCATTTCCCTCGCTTTATGCACATAATCAAACATATTAGAAAATATTTAATCAAAATAAAACTTTTAGGCAGCTCAAAATCAAGCCGAAAGCTAAAGGCTCAAACAATAAGGCCAGGCCATTTTTATCCCGAGTTTACCAATAGGATCTTTGCCGAAAATTAAAGACATTTAAAATGCACACGCTCTTAAAGTTAGGCGCAACATAGCGCCCGGTACACAGGAAAACACGCGCTGTGGAGTAACGTGTATTCTTTTTATTCAGTGATCAGTCGCCGATGGCAGTCAACCACAAACTGTCGACTAGTTTCAGTGCAGTGTCTCAGGTGGGGAAAACAGAAATAAAGTGACTTTTTGGTGAGCCCACGAGGAATTTCACACCTGAGTTCACACAGCGCCTCGTGACACTTTTGACACATAAATGCGACATCTCTCCTTTTTATTTACAGTCAACGGGAGGCTAAACTTTGGTTCGACAACCCCTGACAATTCTAGTCACTTCGATCCTCAATAAACAAATCAAAACAAAAAAAAAAAACCCTTAAAAGTTTACATAATTAACTTTTTATTAAGTTAATAGCTTAACATAAACATTAGAATCGCCCCGCGGTTGTCGCGAAACATTAAAAGCACTCTTATTACTTTGAAGGATCTCCATTTTTAAAAATGAGTCACAAGGAAGCTGTTTACAGAAACTTCACGCTGACTGACTGACTGACTGACTGACGCCGTTACAACACCGGTCCGTGAAACCACAGCAAGCTTTGTAGATGTTTAAAAAGACAACATGACTTACCACAAACATAGGAACGTACTTCATCTTCTACGAAAAATGTCGGCCTCCACAGACTTCCAATTATTCCACGGTAACTCAGAGAAAATCGATTTAGATTTACCACCGTAGCGTCCTGTAGGCTACTGTCTCAAAAGTTTAACTCAGGTGTGAGACGGCTCTGAATTAATGACGTAGCTGACAGGCGGGGCCAAAGTACAAAGCAGCCCAGTCTCAGCTCACAGACAGGAGGCGAAAAAAACAGCCCCACTGATAAAGTCAGTCTTTACTCCAAGCGGCCTATATGGCACAAGAAGTAATGATAATAAAATATGTGTATTTTTTATTAGTATAATTTAAATCATCTTCAGCTGCAACGTTATCAATGATTATCAATAATTATTAGCGAGCATTGTAGATGATGTAGAAGATTTTGTACTGACCCCCAGCTGACGTCACCTGTGCCATCTTAGTGCTAAGTTTCTGGAAGAGCAGCTGGCTGTTTAGGTTCAGAGTAAGGCTGGGTTTAAAACGGTGGCGTTAAAATGCCCTGTGGACAAACGTCTCCCCGTCGGCGGCTCAGATCAAATATTGACCAGAGTGTTTCACAGACGATAAGGCGCCTATTTAAATAAAAAAAAAAACACAATTCAGTCTCATTAGGCCCCGGGGATGGAAAAACAAAAAACACAAAAACCCAAGACATAACACTGGACTTTTTCCTCAAGCTATTACGGTTATTACAATTTCGCATATTTGGGATATTAACCCCGCCCCTCCTCTTTTCTTGGTCTTCTTTTTCTTCTTTTTAAGCTATAAATTCATTTAAATGAAATTATTAAAATGTAACGTGGTTGCAAGCAGACACTGCTTTCATGTAAGAGGCCTTATGACTGATTACTGAGAATACTGATTTAATATATGGTGAAATTATTCTATTAAAGAGTGCTTTTAATCTCAGCCTCTGTTATATATTTTGTTAAGGAATATTTTCTTTTGAATACAGTAGTATAAAATAACACGCAATGGCAAATTATTATCAGTACAACTTCAAAAATGCTGTACTTTTGCTCAGGGGTTAAGCAAACATAGTTTTCCATCTCTGGGTGTGAACATTTATACTGAAAACAGTTTTAAAGTTAAGGTGAGAAAACGAACAAACAAAAACAGTTGCAGGCTGAGTAAATCATGACTAAACTCACAAATACTGCACATGATTCACATGAGGAAACACAAGTGTAGTTTTGTGGCTACAGCTTATCACATTGGTAACATACGTGGTGCCAAAGCTACAGAGAAATGAGATAAAATGAGCTGCCTGAATCCTGAAAATGACATGTAATTTTTTTTACAGTAATATTAGAGGTATAGGTGATGAACAGTTTGTAGAATGTAAAATGTAAGATAATGTCTAAGCCTACAGTGGGATGCAGTGCTTTTATCTGAAAGATCTGAGTGTGTGAAGCTCTAAACAGAAACATTTGCTTCTCTTATACCAAACCGAGCTTTTCCCTATTTTAAACATAAAATTTATGCAAATAAAATCAGATATGTTGGATCTGACCTGGTGTATGATCGCTTTCACTCTGAATGAGCTCAGCATTCAAACATTCAAATTGCTGCTGTATTGCAAAGTGAATAACAGTTCCAAGAGGTTCCTCTCTCGCCTGTTAGCCCCTCACGGGATAATGGGGGAAAACAGACTATTGTACAAACGCTTTCATCACAAACTGCATGAAGTCAGCCATCACCACAGTGTTTAGCAAACCTCATGCTTGGGAGTGCCAGTTTAGCATTATCTAATGAGCAGTTGTCTGCAGCGCGCAGATATGCAGGCCGACAGGAAGCAGTGGGCTGTGGATGCGGAGAGGAATAAAACCTCCGTTTCAGTCTGTTGATTGCGATGCTCTGAGATGGAGCTGAAATGGTCTCACAGTTTTAGGCAGTCGGGGCTGTTTCTAGGCTCAGAGATTGGGTGACTGATGGCTTCACAGGCTGCCAGGCACACTGAGAAATAGAGACCAGTCACTCAACAAGTTTCCTGCGCATTGCAGCTCATCAACATCTTATTCCTCCACCTTTGTAGTACAACACTACATTTCTGGTTTTACCTATTTTATTTGCCCAATCAGTCAGAGTCTGTTCCATTTCTGAATTTCTGCACCGTTTCCCCTCACGCTGCTGCAAACTTGTGTTTTTTGATGATAAGGCCCGGGAGGTGGCTGGAATCTCTGAGCCACATTTTCCGAGATAAGACATGAATTTTGCATTCAGACAGACCGTACAGGGTTCTGCTCGTCGGCCGGGCCGAGGTCGAGATCAATTCTAATGATATGGAAAAAATATATATATACTTTTCTTCTGTTACAGAGCCTATGTGTATACTGAGAGGGAGGTTTTGCTGTAGGGATTAAGGGGATCTTTCTGACACACAGTGCAAGAGGAGATAGTGAACTGAAGACCTACATGAACTTGCTTTTTCATAGAGGAATTAGACAAAGCTTATCCAAAGACAGAGTGAACCTGCACACTGGTGAATAAGCAAAAGAAGTGCAACTAGAAGTTTTTAAATGTTAAAATTCCAACATTAGGTTTGAAGACTGACAAGAAATTGATTGAATAAAGGATGATCTTTTATGCAAATAATGGATACAGATAATGGGTACATATATTCCTGAAAAATGTTGCATTTTAATTTGTTTCTAATCTCTAGCAGCTTGTGTGGATGTTTAGTTCACAAATTTATTCTGCGATGGAAGTTCAGAGGAAAGCAAGTCTTCCCTTTCAGTTATGCCCCGTCGATGCTTGCACAGTTACATGCTGTCCAGTACAATAGATCTATTGGCACTGAGCAGCTCCACTGGAGCAGCTCAGAGTTAAGGGTCTAACTTGGGGGCACCAAAGTGGTGGTTAGGAAAGATGGGAAAGCACTGCTCTTTATTTTCGCCACAATGGAAGGGAGGTAAAGGTGTTCATATAGAGGTATATGGCCATGGCCATAGTGTGGGTATAAGAACAACATTGGAAAGGTGGCCAGATTCAGAGGGCCATGAGCTTCACGAGAGCACTAACAATATCCACTCTAGTGTGATTGTAGAGTACCCAGACTGGGTCAGATGTGAATGGCAGCAGCAGAAGGTTGACCAGTGACATTACCTAATAAAGGGAGACATGACACTCACTAAGGGGAAATCAAAGTTACATCAGGAACTGACTCTGAGCCCCTTCTTGTTCACAGTAGTGATGGACAGATTGACAGATGGGATCAGACATGTGTCTCTGTGGACTACGATGCTGCTGACATTGTGATCTGTAGTGAGAGTAGGGAGCAGGTGAAAGAGAATCTGGACAGGTGGAGGTATGCACTGGAGCGAAGATGAATGAAATTCAACAGAAGCAAGACAGAATACGTGTGTGAATGAGAGAAAGACAGGTGGAGTAAAGATAGTGAAGGTAGATGAGTTTTAATACCCGGGGTCAACCGTCCAAAGCAACAGACAGTGCACAAGAGAGGTGAAGGAGAGTGCAAGCAGGGTGGAGTGGGGGGAGACGAGTATCAAGGATGATTTGTGACAGAAGGATAGCAGCAGGAATGGAAAGAAAGGTAGATGGCACTGAGACATGCCATGGTGTATGGTTTGCATATGGTTACACTGACAAAAAGACAGGAGGTGAAGCTGGAGGTGGAAAAGTTGAACATGTTGAACAGGTTTTCACTGGAAGTGATTAGAAACGAGTGTATCAGAGGGACAGAGTGTGATGGAGGGAGATGACCCACTGTGGCGACCCTCTAAATGAGCAACTGTTCTCATTAGATTTGACAGGTAATTCCATACATGCAGTTCTTATGTGACTTTAGATTATACTTCAAAATGACTGCCCAAATTGTTACTTGGTGGCAAGACTTACTTCCAGATGGACTTTGGTCAGAGCCGTTGGTGTACATGGCCTAAAAGCGTATTTTATTTAGTTTGCACTATGATTCAGCCAGTTACTAGGAGAAGTCTATTCATGGCTTTGTTCCCGCATGGCTCAAGGTCTCCATCTGGAACTTCTGTCAGCGCACAAGTTCCCCTCTATTGACGGCATCACATGCATGTGTGCTGTATTAATGTGGGGTAAGACACATATGGTGTTTCAATCTAAAAAAACCAAACACCTTCAGGGATACCATTGCTGGAACATATTCATGGTGTTAGTAAGAGACTTGATTCGATAGTTGCAGAAACTATCCATGTTCAACATGTGACTAAAATCCAACCTAACCCCAACTCTAACCCTAAGTTAAGAGGTTAACATTCATAATAATCTAAAAGCCTCAGGATGCTTCATGGTAGACACTATAGGCTAAATAAGTTGCAATCTTGAACTAGTATACAGATATAGCATTTTTAAAAAGCAAACACAAAAGTGAATCCCTGTGAGGTCCAAGTCATCGCTGATGCAGATGCTAATCATAACCCATGATATCTGAATATTTATTTGTTTTTTAAGACTGTGTTTCACAGTCTTGGCAATCAGGTGACAAAGAAATTGATCATTCTAAATGAGACACACCAAAACTGTTTTCCATTACTGGTGGCTGTGGCTCAGGTCGTAGAGCAGATCAGCTACTGATCAGAAGGTTGGTGGTTCAATTCCCCCAGTCTGCATGCCAAATATCCTTGAGCAAGATACTAACCCCAAATTGCCCTCCGATGTGTTCATCGGAGTGTGAATGTTTATTAGTTGCACTTGAGTCTAGAAGTGAATGGGTGAATGAGGCATGTTGTTGTTGCTTTGAGTGGGAGAGTAGAAAAGCGCTATATAAGAATCAGTCCATTTACCTTCCAATAAATAAATATTTACTCTAAATTAGAGTTACAGTTTGAGGCAGGGTTAAGATGGCCTCAAAGTGGTAACACATGTGCTATATTTCCACAGGCAGTATTTCATAATAAGCTATGCTGATGGCTGCCTGGGACTGGGCCCATTCATCTCTATGCTGAGCTCACCAGTGGGTTTGTCTATTGACATAAATGACAATAACCTAGCTGGCCACAATGTTAATGTTAGCAGTTAGAGCAGGATTGCACAATTCAGTGGGCCAATTGCCTCACAGCCAAGAGCAGGAGAAGCAATCAATGCTCTTATGAATGTTTTGTTAGTCTTACTGATTGACTTAGAGACATTTGAACTTACTTATCTGTTTCATTGTCACAGACACTATGCAATGCTGCCTTTTTTGAAAGTATTTATGGATGTTCCGCCACATTTTACACAGTTTGCATGAAAGGGTGTTTCATCATGCCTCACTTAATCAGACTAGCAGTACAACAATCTTTTGCCTATTACTCATACCTTTACTTCCTGAGCTTTATGAATGGGAACTATCACACTTTAAACCACAATCTCCTCTAACCTCTGGGGAATTGAAGAAGATATGATTGCTCCAAAAATGTAAAATCTAGCTAAATAATTTATAGACAGTATAGTTGGAAAAGTCCATACAACTCAGTTTACATGCTGGCGGATTACTTGAATGTACTGGCAACTGTGCCTCAAATCAACTTTTACATGCAGCAGGTTTTATTTCTGATACTTTAAGCCTATTCAGTATAACTGGTCATATTCTACTAAGAGCTGCATTATGTTAATACAAAGTCAGTATTTCCTAACCCACATCAGAATAAAATCCCTTTATTTTCAACCATCCCTTCTCTTCCACTTATCCAATCCCTTTATCCCTTTATTTTCAGTGGTCAGAAATCATTAGCAGGGTTTTTAACCGTGAAACAGCTGCTAGAATATATGCTACAGCAACTCCATGGGATTAAAGACTAACAAATAGAAGTGGATAAGAAGCAATTCATTAAATGCCACCATTGTGTCAACCTGAACCTTCTTAAACATTACATGCAGTGATTGGAAATATGCTTTAAAAACAAAATGCACAGCAATAACAGCAATACTTTAAACATGCAGTCCGAAACATCAGAGTGTTTAATGACTGAACAATTATATGACACAGTTACACTGATTAAATTCAGTTAAAGAACTAGAAATGTGGCTTATGTGTAACTGGCCTGCACATTATATGAAAGCAACAGGAGTCTGTCCACTCATGTGTTATCTTCAGCCTTCCCCATTATTCAGAGACAATTATAAATTGATATTTGTTTATACATTAATACATTTTTGATTCACATGCTAGCGTTACTCTTATCAGCTTATACACATATACAGCTAATGATGCTTCCAAAAACAATAACAATTAAAATCACGCCAGGTTAGTAACCGTCAGCTACACTAACTGAAGCGTTTTCTGATGTTACCAGTTGTACACACTGCAAACCCAAACTAGGACAGAGTTTTTACTGACTCCATTGTTGCTGCCAGTATAATGGCACATGTACAAGTAACATCAAACTCATTCACCCCATTCGTATTCCAAAGTCCATCAAAACTAACAGACACTGCAAATATTAGAAACTAAAGCTAGTCGCTAGTGACTTACAGCCGTGTGCAAGAAAGTGTTCTCTTGATAGTTGTTTAAATCTCACTTTTTGTCAGTTCTCACATATATTCAAATATTTCCCTATTTCTTCATAGACAATAAATGCCATGCGATGTGCCACACAAATACCAAATATAGAACTGAATCGCTTTGTTCTTTCTGTATTTGTTCATTAATTGTTTTAATCCAAACACAGATCAGCTAACAGGTATGGCAGAATTTCATCTTTACAAAATTCAGATCACTACAGTACTGGCAGCCTAAGACACACCCTGTCGTACATTCCCCCACCTGAGTCAGTCAGCCACACGGATTAGTGAGTTTGCCTACTGAACTCAGGTATGTATAAAAGCAAACATTTTTTGGACAGAAAACCCCCACATTCAGAGTATGCAAGGCACATTAAAGCAGAACTCCATAGAAGCTGTTTCTAGGAAGGTCTCTTGTAATACTATTCATAAAATCTCAATGTAATGCTGGATTAGTGATCTTAGCAGAACACTCTTCATCTCCGCTTGAGGCTAGCAGCTCCAGGTTGCATTTGCCACAACAAGCATGAAATACCACGGCCTGTGGCTGTGAACCAGCATTTCACGGGAAATGCTGATGCTAGTAGAAATTATGAAATTACAATTAGATCCACCCAATGTGAGTGCATGATTCTTTTTAACTCATAGACTCATAGTGTTAACATAATGTTGTAACGTTTCACCACTCATCGTGACTTCTTCAGTCTCAGCTGACTGCAGGTTTCCCCAATCCTATAAACAGTACACTTGCATAATGACTGAAACTAGCACCACTGAAGGAACAATGGGCTGGGAGGTCAGTTCCTAGATCATTGATATGCAAATTCTCATGACCAATTGGTCCCCAAACGTTGATTCTGTTCATCAGAATCAACTTTTGGGGATGCCTTAAACCTCAATTTCCTCTAAAGCGAAGAGAAAACTTCACTGATTCACAAAGACTGCATAAAAGTCATTTCACTTCTCACTTAATTTATTACCTCATAAACACTTTAAGTGAAATGAAATTATCATCTCAATCATTTGTTAAAAGCTTTCTTCAGTTCTGAACAATATTCATGCTATTTAGAGCCATTTTGAGAGTTCAACAGGTGAAAAGCCTTTGGACATGGCTACATCGTGATTGTCATTTGTCAGCCTTTTCAGCTCCACAAACCTAAAACAGTGCAGATGACACATTTGGTGCAGAGCCCACAACTCAGCGAATAGTACATGTTACAGACTCTGACCTGCGATGTCGCTGGGGATAAAATAAATAAATAAATAAGTAAATACGAAAGCCAAACTATAGTCTCCTGAATAAACATGTACACTCAAACTGAACACTTTAGAGAATACAAATCTGACACTTTTTTCCCCTGGCACCTCGTGGACTGCTTGTTTCAGTTTGGTTACATCAACAAAAAATAAAGCAATGCCTGCAAGCACAACCCCTTCATTTTCATCACAACTACAGTCCCCTAGAGAGGAGGGTATTACTGTCACCCACCAACCCCCCAGTGTGTTGAATCATCCCATGTGCATTAGCCAACGGAAAATGAAAAATAACTTGAGACAAGTTGATCTTTCAACTGTACATTTATTTCCAAAAGGCTGCATATACATTTGCAAATTCTACTGTACAGAAAACATCCAAAATGTCCATAATTATAGATACAGTATACCGCAAAGCTGCCCTGGCATTACCAAACATAGCTGTTCAGCACTAGAAAAGCTCTGCAGCCTATTCATTATTATAATCTTAAATACTTTTTTCAACTTATATCTTTAATGTAAGTCAGTATGATTAATTGTTCTTTTTTTATCCCCATCTGTACTTTACAAACATTCACCATTTACAGTAGTTAAACAAGGCACAAGAATAGTGATATGAAGCCGAAGGCCATGCGTGAAGCAGGAAAGAGCATCGGACCAACCAACTCAGGTGACGGGAAGTCATGGATGCAACAGTGAAGTTTTTGTCTCATGAAACAGGGTTAGTCTTACACCAAAGCATTATACACAGTGAAAATATGTTTGTGTAAGAGTGTGTATGAGCTCACTTATCAAAGAACTGAATTTCAACGTGTCAATGGGATACAGTAGACACAGCTGATACACATCCAGGATGAAGGTGCACGTTGAGTTTGCTTGTGTGTACCACACAGACAAGATGCTCTTGATGCGACATAAGCCACCGCTAAGCATTACAAAAGCACACGTTTCCTTTTCTAACACTCCGCTTGTAGGAATGAAAAGCAAACTCCAGTTAGTCACAATTAAAAGATAAAAAAAAGACAAACAAAAGATTACCTTTCATATTCTTCACTTCACAAGCTTCAATTACAGAATAAATGAATTGAAACAGATTACAAATGCATAGAAATGATGCAGGGAAATAAAAGCGGATGGATGTAACCTTTCACATGTACAGTGCCAGCGATGTATTCCAGGTGACCATATAAGTTGTGATGGACCACCAAGCAAGAGTTTGTTTCCCTCTCTTTGTTGCAAAAATAGTCAAGAAAATTGAACTTAGATGAAAAATGCTGAAGGACTAGATTCAGAGGTAGGGAACTGTCTATATACCTTGATCAAAAAGTATCAGCACCTGGACCATAAAAATCATTTGGTTAGTCTTCTCTTCTGCTATTCTTAGACTGCTGTGTGGAACTGCTATTAGTTGTACCCAGCAAGAACAGGAGATCAGCTAGTTTTTGATTTTTAGGGGCTGAATCCCAGTGTTTTCCCAGTTAGTATATCTGTAACTTTGTCAAATAATAATTGATTTGGTTAGTTATTTAGTTACAGTAATGTAATCAATATAGTATTGCCTGTTGTGTTGTTGTATAACAGTGGCAGTGGTTGATCTTCACTTGTTGCATCAGACCAATTTTGTACTTGCTAAAGACAAGGGCGATAAAGAGCTGAAAATGGTTCAGTTGTTATAATGAAGAATTCGTTGTTTTCCTTTTCCTGATACAAAAGGCTGAATAAATAAACAACAAAAAACAGCATTTATAGTGCCTCAGTCATTCAGTTTATCTATAGCCAACATTTTATTATTCTGAGTAGGCTAACATCTATAACTCTGTATGTTTTAGTAATACCAATGAATGCCAATGCTGGGGATTGGTCTGAGATTCTATTTTGTTCATTTTCATCCAAATCTGTTACTGTTACTAAATTTCACTATGCGTTATAATGTAGAGGTTAAAAATGACCCATTTTCTGTTTCTCTGTCTTGAAAATGAAAATTTGAAGAGTTGGTATTTGATTGAATGCTGAAATGTAGCCTTACTGGAAAGTGGCATGCTTATCTTCAAATAAAACCAACACACAGTTACAGTACATTTAATGGTTTTTGTCACATTAGCGTTCAAAGATCATGTTACAGGAAAAAACACAAACAAACAAAAAACCTTTCATCTAAAATATTCAGCTACAGTGTTCTTCCCAGTAAATCTACCTTCTCTCTAAATTGTGTTCAAATTTGCTTTTGGATAGAAACCTAGCTATAGCACACTCAAAACTGCACACTGTGTGTCTTTGTCCTGATAATGATTTAAGAGTTGAAACAGGTCAAATCTGACATGTTTTAAGGTACCAAATGCTAAACATCTGAATTATACCCATACTTAACTCCACTCTACTTACCTGTAAGTATACCAAACACACATTTTTGTATATTAGCTATTCAGGTTAGCTTAAAATCGCCAGATTATATTGTAGTTTTGTATTTTCTTTCTTTTTTTCTTTTTTTTCATTTCTGACTTGTGTCATTGTTCTTTCCAGTTTAGTTTTTATTAGTTTCAGTCTTTTTAATTATTATTGTATGTATGGTATATGCGAAAGGCATGATTTAGAAAAATCTGTGCTGATAAGCAAAAAAAAAAGAGAAGTTTTTCTAATAAAAACACAGAGTTTTTGGAAAGCAGATGACTCGTACAGACATCCAAATCCAAAACCAAATCTATCAATGTTTCAAGTTATGATAACAAATTTTATCAAGCTGACAAATAAAAACTAAGAATATTGCATTTATCTGGATTCTTTTTTAGTTTCAAATTTCACATAATCATTTCAGTTAGTTTGATTTTTACCCTCACAAGTCTAGATTTATATTTTGATTTTAGTTAACAAAAATGTTTATCTCTTTTTATTTTTAGGTTTAGTTTTGTTTAAGTATAATATTGATAATAGCAATATTACCAACCTTCTGGTCTACATGTCCACATTACGTTTTATTTATAAATAAAGAACCTTATAAATAAAGAACCTTTTATAAATAAAGAACCTTGAACCTTGAACCTTGAATAAAACAATAAAAATGTATCACCCCCTCTGACTTTTTAATGCTGCATCTGCAAACAGTCTAAAAGCACACAAAACCTGGCAATTAGTTTTTTCAAAATAAAGTACATTTTCTTTTGCCAACTTTTTATCAAAGTTAAATTAAAGTTAGATTTCCATACAGTTAGCGTGAGGCCTGTAAAACTGTAAAATCATAAGCTAATGTTGACAACAAGATGTTTTCAGAAAAATTCAATATAGGTGCTGGTTGGGCTGTTCCATTCGCCTGCTCTCTGTGTTACCTCATTGTATTTTGTTTTTATATCAGCCAAATGTTTTTTGGGTCGATTTATGTCTGATTTATAAAAGTTATACAAAAACAGCTCCCACAAGTCTCACCAACAAGTCTAGGTAATATATTATAACTTAAAGTCACTTAAGACCTTAAACAACCTTTTAGATATGTGTGATAAGTGTTTAGTTTGGTTAAAATTCAGGTCTGTTTTCCCCTCCTGCCATCATTCAACTATTCTAACCTTCCACTACAGCTCCACTCTTGTCACTTGCTGGCACTCTTCTGTTTCAGTATAAATTAGTGAGACTCTCGGTGGAATTTTTCATTGCTAGGCGTAGAGCAAAGGACATTCCGTTCACCAGGGTTGCAGACAGAAATCTCAGTGGCACATATCAGAAAATTCTAACCTGAAAGTTCACGGCTAGAGACTGCCAGGAGTACGTGCGAAAATATAATTTTGCATAATTTGGCCTTATTCACCCAGCATGCACCTCTCTGGCAAGGTGAAGGTTGTTATGAGACCCGCTGTGATTTCACTCATACAAATCTCTCCGCTGCAAGAACACTGGGTGTTGTTTTTGAATATATCTGATGTAAAAAATACATCAGATATATTCATCAGAAACGTTTCTCCCACAAAACGCTACGTCCAGATGAACAGAATCAACTTTTGGAGATTAAAAGTACTTAATTGAACCTTGAATTAAGAGTCTTAAATAATTACAAAAACACTTTTCTACAAACACCAGCTAAAGCTCTGACAGCTTCAACCTTAGTGTGTGTTCAAATATAAAGATGAGGGGTTAACATTTCAATCTATTTTGACCTGGAGGTCATCAAAAGTTTCACTTACCATTACCTCACATGACTATGACATTTTCCCTTATTCCCTCAGCATGACGTAGGATTTATATACCTTATATACTGTTACTGTATGTTATATATGTCTGACACTGTCTGTATTCCTTTGTTGTTTTTTGAATAATATGAAAATATGTGACCTCTACAGCCGCGAAATGTCAGTGTGGTGTGTGAGGTGTGTACTTGTGTGGGTGGGTGGTAGACGTGGGGGCAGCTGGGTGTGTCAGGGCCTGATATGAGGTCTGTGTGACGGGTGTTAATGGTGGGAAGTGGATGATAAGACGTAGCGATGACCTCTCCGCGGTGCCAGGAAATGATGTTTTACAGCTTCCTCCCTCTCTATCTGCCGCAGGAGGCAACTGTAATGAATTGTAATGTTAGAAATCTCACTCTGCCACATTACGCCACAACCAACGGCTCGTTTTCTTTCTTACTTTTTTTTCGAGTACAACTGGGGATGATATATTTATGATTATTTTTTGCATAAATGATCACATAAGTGCTAAAATTTCGGTTTTGGGATTTTTTTCTCTTAATAAATAAAACCAGGTGATTTTTGAAGATACCTGCCTTGAAAGTTCACTATCACAACATTTAAGCAATCAGGAGCTTCCCATTAAAAATATAACAGTGGACATTAAAAGAAAAGAAAAACTAGCTTTTAAGTCCTTTTTCATTTGTTGACACGGGAAGGGGAGTGTCAGATCAAACATAGGTGACTAACATTACGCCACAGTTGTATCATCTTATTTGCATATTCAAACTTATATGCAAGCGTGTGGACTGCTGGAAAAGGAGCTCCCTTCTCCTCTAACGCGGGTTCAGACAATAGCAGACACAAAGGGGAATAAATTCACATCAACCTAAATTAAAAGAAGTTAGAAACAAACAGAAAGGACTGAGTGGAAAGGCAGACAAAGATTTACAGTCCAGCCTCAGACGGGTTCTTAAAAGAGAGGGGCAGATCCACAGCAGGTGCCAGCTCACCTCGACCTGTTGTGATCGGTCGCCGTGTTGAACACTGGCATCGTCTACTCACCTCGTGACCTTCTACCGCACCGCCGCAGTGTGTTGTCCATCACTGACTGTGTGCGTACACAGATATATACGTCAGTCTGTCAGTTTTTACTGGCTCTCTCTCCTCTCTCAGCCCGTGTATTCAGAAGCACAGTCCTCTGTATTCTGACTGGTTAGTCTGCCTGTTCCGTACAGACTGCTTGCTTCTATGTGAATGGAGTCAGATTCGCACTCGTCCTGGTCCTTGGGGGAACTTTTGGAGTGGATCTTTCCAATCTCCTCCAGGGCACTGGCTAGAGAGTCAAGGTCAGAAGTGTCCTGGTGACGAGCCTCCCACAGGCTTAGTATGACTGCAGACGGACTCCGCTGCTTTGCAAAATACCCCAGGTTTCTGTAGAGGAGCACATACAGGAACATGAAAGTAACTGTTTCTTTACAGATGCCACATGCAACGAACTTGCAAAAGAAAACAAATCTTTTAATGACTTTATCAGGTGGTCTTAAAGTTTAAATGTAAATGTGTAAATCTGCTAGTCCATCACTCGTGGTAGTTCGCCTGCTTCCTATGTGCACACATGCTACAGGAGTCCTTACACAATATGACTTTTCATTGTACAACCAGTTAACCAGAATCTACATATAAAACTGTATGCTTGTCACTGTGTGCCTATTGGTTAGTCGCTAGTAACAGTCACCTACATAACACTGTAAGATATTTAAGGCCCCATCAACTGTCAATCAAATGGTGAGAAAGGTTTCACTTGGGAGACACCCACTTCATGTTACTAACAAGTATTTTGCCTGATTGCGCAACAAATCATTGAATTTCACTGACATTCCTCTGTCGTTACATCATTGCTGCTCTCCTTTTTGTGCACACCCCGCCTAACTTTAAATTCATGGAAAATGATCATTATGTTCTGTAAAAGCACTTACTCAGGTTCAGCTAGCTGATGCATGCCCACAGTAGAGGTTCACGTCAGCTCTTTTTTTAAGCCTACTGTATCCACACACATGAATTAGCACAACATTTCTTGAATGCCGTGATGGAATCAGCAGAGATGCTAATCATGTCGCGATGATGGATTGGACTGTTACTGAGGCTATAATCTTGCCAAGATTGGTGACTGCCTGGCAACTTGGTTGCTAGGGGGGGAAATGTATTTCCTTAAAAGCTGCAAGTAGCTGCTGTGCAGGAATCATGCAGGAATAAAGACAAGTCAGTGTCCCCCTAGTAACCAGCTAGGGAAAAATTTGTGTTCTTTAACTGGCTGGCAACCAATTGGGAAATACAAGGTGCTGGAGGTTTGCATGCTTTCAGTATATGGAAGCAGTATATGTAAGAGGAATAAAGAAGAGGCATATGGTGCTGCAGCAAAAGTTTGGTACAGAACATCCCAATTGTCTGTTAACATTCAGCAACTACTTGTGGTTGTGAAACTGTGAATAGTGTGATGCAAATAACAAACAGAGACCATTTGCCTTCAAAGCAAATGATCTGGTTTCAGCAGTGAGGAATAACTTTAACCAGCAAGCTCCAACAGCCACTCACCAACGTGCGCAGAGGATGCCTAACTTGCATGGAAAAACATTTTTGATCTTTTGAAGCAGTTTCTAATTTATCAGACTTGATTGGTGAGCCTTTAAATGCAGTCTTTTGGTCTTGTGACCATAAAAATTAATGCTGAGGCTTTTTCCCTGTTCCCTATCATACACCTAAAACAACTAGCTTCTTGAAGAGTTTAGTCCAGACTGGCAGGGCTATAGCAGTGCCACTGACATTAAAGTGATCCGTTTTTGTGTAAAGTGTTTGCTGCCCTTAAAGAACGAGAAGAAAGACGTCTGTTTCAAGCAACGTTTAGAACTGTGTCTCTGTCTTCCTCCCCCTCATCACTGCAGGCTTGTTTTGGACAGTAAAGGTTAGCAGCTAACGAGCGAGACTAGAGTGAAGGCACAGCAGCATTTTGAACTTTTAAAGAGCCTTAAAAAAGTTAGAAATGAACTCTGTAAGAAAGATCTTCTGTATCTACTGTTCCGGCTTCATGTAGTTTACCAGCTATTGAGAACATGAAACTGGAAATTTCAAAGCAACGTGACATGTATTTCAAATCATATTTTATTTCACAATGAAATCTGTTTCTAGAAGGGCAGACCTGGGCATTGTGTGCGTGACTTCAGTGGGGTCTTAAACAGTCTTCAACTAAACTCCGCTTACTGTTTTTTGCGATTTTGTGGGAAATCACAAGTCAGCTGGCTGCTATTAATTTTAAAGTGACTGCTATTTTTCTATATTACGTATGCCTGTGAATGGAGCTTCACTGCAAATGCACTGGAACCCACGTTTATGACAGATGTGAGAGTACAGCCTCAAAAGACGTGAGATCACATTAAAAAAAGAGTAACTCATGTGGACGTCTGAGTATTTATTTACTGACGTCAGAGGTAAAGCTGTCCACTTTAAAGCTGTGTTTAAGGTTTACAGTTTGAATTGAGGAATACAAAAACTTGACAGATCCAGAGCTGGAACGGACATCTGAACCTTTGCTGGCAAAGCAGAAAAAGCAACAAGGACCTTTGACCACGTTATACACATCGAAAGATGAAGCTGCCAAGAGTAGCTTTGTGATTTCACAAATTCACAAAAACAACTATAACTCGTTCTCTGATGGGGAGATTGTCAAAGAGTGTTTGATGGACTCTGCTGCACTAATATGCCC
This sequence comes from Simochromis diagramma, assembly GCF_900408965.1. Lineage (NCBI taxonomy): Eukaryota > Metazoa > Chordata > Actinopteri > Cichliformes > Cichlidae > Simochromis > Simochromis diagramma. The sequence continues at coordinate 1,679,752 of NW_024387197.1, read as the reverse complement.
TGAGAAAAAAAAACATTTGGAATATGCCCCTCTCCAGGTGAACCATAATAAGATGGATCAAGGACAGTTTGGGAAAGTTGGAGCTTCAGTTGAATACTAAAGCAGACAATTTTGACTTTTTCTCCTTGGCTCTGTGATGTCCGTGATATAGTCCATTTCAGCCGATGGTTGTCCAAGTCAGGCAAAATGTTGAACTTTTGAAATGATGCAAGATAAAGTAAACCTGGAACTGAAAATTGATACTTTTGCATTGTTTTAAACACCAGGAGGTGTTGTTTAAGTCAGTATAACTGCTGGACCTGTATTCTTCTCTCAAAAAGGAGAACTCACATCCACACATAAGGAGACATGATCCAGAAGATGTTGGTTCTCTCGGATCTACTTTCATATGTGAACAAGCATTCTCAGTGATGAAGTTTAACAAACCCACATTAAGGGCCTGTCTCAGTGATGGCCACATGTATTTCCACCTCAGGCATCAAATCTGACTTGAGCCCCGGTGTTCCAACCCAAATAGATTTCTTCCATTGTTCTTCAGTCTGCATGCCAAAGTATCCTTGGGCAAGATGCTGTGATCTTAAGCAAAGTATTAAGATACTATCCTTCACACTCTCCGATGTGTTTATTAGAGTGTGAATGTTCTCACTTGTTTGTACTTGTATCAATGGGTGTGTAAGAGTAAATGAGGCGTGTTGTATAAAATGCTTTGAGTGCTCAAGTAGAGTAGAAAAGTGCAGCAGTATACTAGAAGCAGTCTATTTGCTTTGTACAAAGTTTGAAATCTTTAACTTTTGCAAAAACATGCACAGTTGTTTCTGGCACTGCTGATTAAATATCGGTAAAATGTTGACATTTTTAGGTAGAGATGGGATTAATAGAGTTCTTATCTTGACAGAAATTCTTGTGCCTTTTCCCCGGTGCAGTAAGAAGTGCAAAAAACAAATGGAAGTAGAAACAGAAACACTGTGTGTAGAGTTACAGAGAGCAAAAACTTAATGGAAATAAAAAAAAGCTCAACCACTAAACAGCTACTGAAAAGAGATAAGATAAGAACAAAAGTATAAAACATAAGCATAAATCTTAATATCATTATATACAGTAATTGAAAAAGGCAGGAAGTAGCACAGTGTGGGTTAAATTTTTCAAATGTCAGAAAAGGGAGGATTTATACTTTCCCTGTTTCCCAACATCCACTCTATTAGTAGTTTGTAAAGAAATATAGGTACTAATGAACAGACCTGCGTTCAGCTAATTCGTCCCAGTTTCTCATGTTGCCCACCCCTGTTCAAGGGACAGCAGACCATTACAAGGTATTTTATAACGGTCATTGCTGCAAATCTTTGATTTGTTTATTGTTAGCTGACTGTGCATTTACACATTATTTAAGGCGAATTTTTAAGAAATGGCAAGAAGAACCCGTATCCGTGCTACTCTACAGAGTACTCTGAGAAATCCATCGTGGCCTGTCATAAAATGCTGAGTTCAAACCTGTGATGTTTTTCGTCTTTTGTTAGTTTCTTTGCATTTTGTCCTGTCGGGCTGTGTCTACTTTTATTTGTCTTTGTTGTGACTTCTTCTCTTATTTTGATAACTGTAGACCTTTTGCTGTTTTTACTTCCTGTCCTTGTCTGTTTTCCCTCCACTGCAGTAATGACTACCGCGCCTTGATTGTTTTCACCTCTGTTAATTAGCTCCATCTGTTCTCAATTATTCCCCCTCCCTCTCCCCCAGGTTGCCTGTTTGTTCTCCTTTTGGCTCCCAGGTTTACATTTAAGTGATGTTTTCCTTTGCAGATGACGTCATCTTTTATTTAAATGTTTCAAAAACTGAATGCAAATACAGTGCACGTAATATGTTGATGAAAATGACCAAGACAAAAATTTTACATGGTCATTCCAACTGCTCTTACATTTTATAGTTGTGTTTTTAATACAAAAACACCAATTTAGGCCTGCATGACTGGGGCTAAGGTGATTAATTTCACAGTGACTGCCAGCAACTGCTCACACCTGAGTGGAAAACACTGAATTTTCCCTAGCCACCAGAAGCTGCCAAGTAAACTTGGGACAAAAAATAAGAAAATTTGTGTTTGGTTGATTATTTCTTTGTTGTAACAATGCTTCTTGCCAAGAAATCTGATACTGTTGGAAAGCCAGCTTATTTCCCTCAAATAGTGCCAGACTTGTAAGGAGGATGTATTTGTGGGTTGAGCAGCAGACCTGAGTATGTGGGTTGCATCAATGAAAAACTTGCAACATTATCTCTGCCACTGCTAAACAGCTTATTCTGCTATTGGCTCTTGTTTGGTGCTGTTTATTGGATTGGATGATTGAAGTCTGAAGACACAAGACATATTGGCAGTTTAATCATTTATTAATTTAATAATTTACCAAAAAGGAGCCTCAACAGAGTTCAAAAGAACCCTGGTCACGAGCTTGATCACACACGGGAGGGAGGAACTTCTGGCACATGCCAAATCAAACCAATCAATTGCATATAATAAAACAGTTAAACCTTGGCCAATAACCTCAGTAAATTCTTTTTGTTTATTTTCCCTGTATATCAGGTTAATTCAACTTCGTTTCATCTTGTGGTTCTGAAACCATTGTTTTAGGACCCTAGTTATGGAATCCACTAAAAAACAATAGTTACCTATATGGGCCCCAAAATTGATTGTTTAAAATCCTAAAATTAAACCCATTTGGGTCATTGAATCCCCTTTATTTGACTCTTAGAAAATCAGCATACTGAGTGCTAGCTGTAAATTAATAGAACTAAAGAGTGTCTCGGTGCAGTAAACAAAACCATCTGCTTTTCCATGTACCTAGAATGAAAAGTTCGACCCTTTAAGAATAAATTACCACCGCAAGTGATTACCACTGAACAGAGTTTGCTTTATATTTCATTCTCAGCTTCTGCCAAAGGAAAGGAAAACTAAAGCTTGTTGCCATGCCAATACAGTACAATGCCTTTGTGTCTCACTGAGCAGGGAGTCCAGCTGGGGGCAGTGTTTCACTGCCGCTGTGTGGTTCTTCACAAGAGACACAACAGCAAGCAGCACAAAAAAAACTGCAACGATTGGTCACATCAGGCTCAGTTCAAAGCTGCCCAACTTGGAGAGGAAAGCTTATCTGGATAATTTAGAAATCCCAAAGGACTCTTAGATAGCAGCATCTCATGAATCATGCACTTAACAGGAGATCATAGCTGACACCAGCTAAGGCCAAGCAAAGACAACAACTGGGTTGAGGAAATAAGAGTGCAGCGTCTCATCAAAAATGCATATTTGTGTTTGGGAGAAGAAAAAAATCAGCTAAGAAGTAAGTGGTCAGAGTGACAGAAATGTTGGAGGCTCACTGGATTTCGCACTGTTTATGTTTCAAAAGTAGAGTGGATGTAGGTGTCAGAGTGTGTATGATGTTCCACAGCATCCCACAGTCAGTTACACCACGTGCCATACAGTTAAACAGGGAGCATGAGGAACCTGAAGCTACATTCAGCAGCTTATCAACACCCACAGGAGTCTTATCACTGTCATCAGCAGTGTTGGTCAAGTTACTTGAAAAAAGTAATCAGTAACTAATTACTGATTACTTCCCCCCAAAAGTAATCCCATTACTTTACTGATTACTTATTTTCAAAAGTAATTAGTTACTTAGTTACTTTTTAAAAACATGATTTACAACCTGAATAGGTGATAAAGCGATAGATCTTTCAGCCCAATTCTACTTTTTCTGCATAATCCATCATATAAAATGTAATCAAATGGAAAAATTCTCTTTTTAAATTTTTTTTTCTTAGTTTTAATCTTTTAACTTTATGCATCAAGCAAACATTAAATTATATGCAACATTCTCTGACTGGAAGAAATTTGTTTAACATTTAAATTATTTTCTGCACATTCCAGCACATAAAATAAAATAGGTTTTTGTGTTTACACTCAGTCTTTCAAATAGATGTAAGTAAAACACAGCAGAAAATAAATAAAATCAAAGACTCAGCGGTCCTATTGCTCTATTTTCACCTGTTTAGCAGGAGTGGGGGAGGGCGGATGTTTGCCCTGGTGCAGGTGTGCCGCATCGGTGGGTGGAAGAATCCGCAAGTTTCTCTGTGAATTGCCCATTCTGTGGCAGCGTACTCGGTGCTTGCTCGGAAGTTTAGGGTTTTTTTCGCTGTAAAAAGAAGTTTTCTTCCCACGCAGTGAACAGTGGACGCTAATGTTTTTGTCACTTTTTACGGAATCAAACTCAAAGTAAGGTCAGTACTTCCACGCTTTACTTGAAAACTAATCGGATTACCCATCTCTGGTCATCAGCCTGTGTTCATTACAGAGGGAGCACACACACACACACACACACACACACACACACACACACACACACACACACACACACACACACACACAGATCATGCAGCCTCAAAGAGGATGCACATCATACACTCACCGATCTAAGTGGAGCTTTTGGGCTAAGAGTTGCCAGTCCTTGCCCTTGGCGTTGGCAGTGTCGAAGGTGGCACAGATCCTCTGGCGGATGGACAGGGGGATTTTGAAGGCCTTGGGCCCCGTCTGGGACGTGATGGTGCAGTCTGTCTGCATAAAAAATGGAACTGACTCCTTTTCGGTCTGGAGGAACAGAACAGAAGCAGACTAATCAGACCAGGGCCAGAGAGGATTTGCAACTCTGCAAATAGTTGAGGTTTACTGGGTCAGGACCCTTCGGACAATATTTTTACACATTAAAAGATCAGTAAACAGACTGTAAGCCAATGAGACAAAAGTGATTGGTGTATGGGGGTACTTCTCAATCTGTGGATTCCTGTGGCCTGTGGCTCAAACCATGAAAACCATCTTTTAAGCCTACATGTGGACAGTTTAAGGAGTATCAGTTTTCTGTGGCCTCATTCTCATTTTCATTTGACCATACCAAGATTTCAGATTTAATTTAATTTTTTTTTTTTTACCAAAACAGAATAAAAGTTGCGTCCATCCAAATAAAATGGATGGAGGTGTGAAAAAAATGCTGTCATAACACAGGTGGCAGTAGTGCTGCATTAACTGCCTTTGTGAACTAAACTTGGAGAAGAAGAAGAAGAGGAAGAAGACAGCACACTGACACAAGAATGCCTTACTGAGTTCACAGTCTGGTTTCTGCTCAGTGAGTGCTGAGGTCATAACTTGAAACATATTGCTGGATTGCGATCTATAAATAAAACATGTTAAAATCTTGCTGTGCGCTGTTTTCCTCTTTGTGTGTCTTCTGCACATGCCCAGTGGAAGAGTTGCCTGCACTGGTTCAAATGTGGATGCATCACTAACATAGCACACAAAGTTAGTTATCACAAAGTCGAGTCAAGATACGAGCACCGTAACATAAAACAGCATGTGATTAATCATGATCATGGACAGTTAATATGTTTGTTTGTTTTTATCACAATACTAAAGCTTAGAGAATAGTAAAATGGCTTTAAAACACTTGGAAGCCAACAGGAAGAAAAACGAGGATTCTGTAATTTTTATTTTATTGGTCAGTTTCTAAGAATCTGAGGATAGGCGTCACTGCTGCGTTTAAAGTAATTAAAACAAATTTAAATCAAGTCAAATTTAATGTGGAAGTCCTGAAATTTTTTTTAATATGTTAAAAGTGCAGTAGACAAGCCTTAACCATGAAATTACTTGTGGCAGCAGTTATGAAACCTTTGGGGGAAAAGGAGGATTGATTGCCCTGTGAGAGAGAGTTCATAAGCAACGTTCAGTTGGTATTCTTTTTAACTGGATCTTTCACAAAACCAGTTTACTCATTAACCTAATATAGGCAAGTGATTTAAAAGGAAAGCAGTGTGCTGTTTGAGCTCTGTTACTAATATAATATCATTGAGTCCTCTCCTTCCATTTAGGTCTAGCAGCATATAGTTGGAGTAACATTATAACATCTATGTCTTTTTACAGACTTAAGGCAATCCTGAGATAATGTAGCAAGATTTGGATGGATTGAGTATGGTTCGCTCTGGTGCAAAGAAGTGGTAAAGCTGTTTTCAATGATATCCGTTCAACATGGTGGCCCCGCATTGTAAAACATGCTGCAGACCTCTGGAAACGCCTGTTTGCTGTATTTACCAAACTGAAACCGCTGATGTTTTGAATTCAACACATCACACCTATAAAAGCTTTTTTTTATTCTTCCTGTCTGACAAACTCCACTAATCATCAAGGCAAAATTTAATCAAACCATAAAAAGTCATTGTAAATAATATTTCACGTCTGACTGTGACTTTTATTAGTACTGGTGGCCTTGAGGTAGGACAAGCGCATTTGTGACTGGTTGTGGAAAAAGCAGTTGGGTGAAATCAATGAGCAGCACTCTCTTCTGCCTTAACAGCAACTGCCAAGGTGCTCTTGAGTGAGTATTCCTGACTCCTAGCTGCTCCGGTGGAGCTGTTCAGCAGCTGATAGAAAGTTGTTGTTACAGCAGGCAGCTCCCAGGTGTTGGTGTATGTGAACGTGAAGGCGGCTATTTGCCGGAACATGCGTCCTCTTGGACAAACAGAGGTTAAAAAACACAGAGCAAATGCACCAAACAGCTGGATCTTGTTTTTGGAAAGAAGGGAAGGAAGAGTGCTCTCCTCGCTCTATTAATACACAGCTCAAGCTCAGGAGAGCTGGTCCTGCTCCGGTGGACACACTCCAGGAAGGTTACATAAAGGTTGAGTGAAAAAAGTGAAACACCCTCCCCACAGCTTCAGAGCCTCACCTCGGCCACAGCCGTATAGACCTGCAGAATCTGCTCATGGCCTTTGACCTGGCGCACGCTGATTTTGCAGGAGAGCTGGGCGGTGACAGGGCTGTATCTCTCCAGAGAGAAGGCACAGTGCAGGGGCTGCTGGTTGCTGCACCACACTTGGGGGAAGGAGAATTCCTGAGGAGGGAAAAGAGAGAGAATAGATCAGCGACATCACACTCACAGGTCAATATGACCTAACCCAAATTATACATTATGTTAATATAAAACCAAGTGATATAGTATTGTTGATGAAGTGTACAAATATAAACAGTTGTAATTTATCTATCCTGTTTATCCAATTCAGGGTCACAAAGGAGCTGGAGCCTATTCCAGCTACCATAGGGCGAGAGGCAGGGTACACCCTCGCTACTCTATTGCAGGGCTAACACACAGAGACAGACAACCATTCACACCTATGGGTAATTTAACATCACCAGTTAACCTAACCTTTGGACTGTAGGAGTACCTGTATGTGTGTGTGTTATCATTCAGTCTATAAACACAACAGCTCAAAAAGTTTTGAATGAATTCTCATTAAACTTTGTAGGAGTATAGAGTGGAGGCATGTTAACAATTCATTAAAATATGGCTTACATCCACCAAGGTCATCAAGGTCAACTCAATGATTCATTGGTCTAAAATTGACAAGAAGCCTTGTAACTTAGAAACTATGATTCTTAAGTGTGCTGTGTATTGTCAACGCGTAGAACATACTGTATAAGATTGTAACACAACATGTCAGATTTAACCTCTCCTTCAAAGTCAATAGATTAATCCAGTGGTTCCCTAACTTTTTTTGCTAGGCCCCTTTTGTTTTACAAGAAAAATGTTCTCGCCCCCCCCACCACGCAAACACATCCTCCTACCACACACACCCATATTTTGTTTTCAAACTCCAATGCGGTTCATTTCCCACCTCAAACATTTAGTAAACAATTAAGCAAATACAAGTAAACTGCAATAAAATCAGGTAGTAATAAAATAAACTACTAACTCTTTAAGCTACGTCCAAACCTACACGGGTATTTTTGAAAATGCAGCTGTTTCAATGCGTTTGGGCCTTTCGTCCACACGTAAACAGCGTTTCAAATCAACGAAAATGGAGATTTTGTAAAACTCCTTTTTTGCGTTTACGTGTGGACGAGGAATACAGTTCGTCAAACAATGTCAAGGTCTGTGCCTTTTTTCACATCACGCTGTGCGCCACGTTATTGTTTACATGAGATTAATTGCAGAATGTCAGATAGAGGCAAAATACTGTTAATCTGACTATCTGCAGGTTTTACAGGCTTACATATACAAACGCAGTTACTGTTTCTCCATTTAGAAAGGCAGCGGCGTCACGGTGTGATTATTTTACGTGTAGTTGTTTTTTTCCTGGGTAATAATATTCAACATTGTTATCAATACATTTTTCAAAAAATGCCTCTCTGTGCAAAATGGGTTCAAAAACATAAACAACTGTGGGATACTGTTTGTCCGTGATTTGAAGTGGGGGAACAAATCGTGGCAGAATCAACCTGATGTTATTTGTATCCCACTGTAACTTTACTGTATAAAGAGCTAACATCTCCAAAATGTCAGGAGTAGTTAGTCATTACAAGAAGTGTTTGTTAACTAAAAATCTAGAATGTGGGATATTGTTTGTCCGTGATTTGGAGAGACCAGCGTGTGCTCCCGACGCAGGGAAAACCAATCCTGCAGGGGAGACCTACCTCGGCACTTGTGCAGGTGAAGATATGCTTCACCATATTTTCTAGTATTTGGCTTGGAAGGAAGTTGGTTTGGAAACATATTTAGTGGTGCTTCGTCTCCTGCTTTGCGTTTGTGTGGGCGCCCCATCAAAAACCTGTCCATAATGTTAGCAGGTTTGGGAAGAGGTTCCCACACTTTGGGAACCTCTGGATTAATCTAAAGGTCAAAGTAATAATGCTGCTTAATAGAGCTATTTAAAACTCTGTTTCTTACTGCCATTGTTTGTACTGAGAACATATAGACATAAAGGGAATGATATATGGGGACTCTAAATATCATATTACGTTATTATGGCTTTGTTATGTACATTACAATAACAGGTTATAACAGTTAGAATACACAACAATGCATAAGTACATGTTTTTGAAAAAATTAAATGAACTGTGTAAAAAAATAATTATTTATTGCTAAAGATTTAAATGATTTACTAAACAATAAAATGGATGCAATACATAAACCATATTCATAAAAAAATAAAAAAGTATATTAAAATTGGCTTCAACAGGGTAAATAGGAAAAGCCTTTGCACTTGTTTTTACTGCACTAGAAATGTCTTAAAGTGCATAAAAACCAATGTTATTCCCTTAAAAGTAAATACTTCCCAGAGAGTGAGTGGCCTTGACGGGGATTTGTGCTTTTGGAGTGTTTCGTGTTATAAAAGATTTTTGCCATTTTACCTTTTGTTTAAGTGTATCAGCAACAGGAAATCACAGTAACCACAGCGCCACTTGCTGGTAAAGGTGAGAATGAATAGGAGATTTGTACGAGCAACAGAAAGGCCAGTTTTTGGGGACAATGGATTATAATCAATTTTATATTTGATTCTCTGATATGACTTGTGTTCAACTTTTGTCTCTGCAGCTGATTGGGGTTTTTTTTTAATTTTAAAAAAAGATTTGTTGAACTACATGCATGAACAGGCGACATGAATGAATGTTGTAGTAAACAAGGTGATTCCACCACCACTGCAGAGTGCAGCTCGAATTGAAAGCTTTTGCTTGCTGAGCTCACTGTTTAGCAGGTTACCATGCACCAAAAGTGTTGTCATGCCCGCTCATGTGTGGTTTGTTTTGGTGTTGTGTTGGCTTGTCATTCACCTCCTGTCAAGCATAATGTGGCCAGTGAGGTTGGGCTGGGGGCTCTACAGCCATTTGTATTTGCATTTATATTTTTGCACAACTTGCATAAGCAACACATAGGATTACATCAGGGATTGGCTCTTCTTGACCCCCTTCTTGTTTTCAGTGGTGTTGGACAGGCTGATGAGGTATCATAGTTCAAAAAGGCAGGAGTCTTTTTGAACTATGATGTTTGCAGATGACATTGTGATCTGTAGTGAAAGTAGGGAGCAGGTGGAAGAGTGAAGAGAGTGTTTGCATCCAAAAAACTCCCCAAGAAGAAGATCACAATAAAGAGTGTCCCAGCATTTTATTTGTTTTTATTGTGGCTGACACTGTGTATAAAGCACCCGGACACTATCACATGGTAATTAACACATAATGCACCACCCACAAGTGTGACTGTTGGCAATGATGCTGATCACTTTTGTGGGCTATGTTGAAGAGTCGACAAAGATTCAACACAGAACTCTAATTGAGTCATAAGGTGGTAGTGAGTGCTACTATAATGCAGGGTTTGGAGACTGTGACACAAGCAAAAAGCCAAGCGCTGAAGGCGTTAAGATTTTTGTTTTCCGTGGTTTAGAGACAAAGTTAGAGAGGCAAGGTTGAGATAGTTTGCACATTTACAGAAGAAGGATGTTGAATATGGAGCTTCCAGGGAAAGACAAGGAGCACAGAGAGGATTCACAGCCATGTAGAGGGTTGGTATGACACTCCAGAATTAAGCATGTTGATTCAGACTTTGTGTGGTAGGAATAAACCATTATTTTTGTGTTTTCCAGAGGAACTAGATTGTATCTCAAAGTTGTGATTACACGCTGAACTGTGAAAATTAACTGTTGCTGATTTCTTGATATGTGCTAAACTGATTTGAGTACTGACTGAATTTAATTTTCTTTTCTGTTGAATCAAATGCAGATGAAGTATTTGTGAAATTCCTGAATTGTCTGTGTCAAAGGTCACGGAGATGAAAGTCTGAACTGCACTTTAAAAAACAAGATACTAGAACTGAATAGACTCTGAAAGCTGGAACGACAGCTACAAAAACCTGGGTTATAATTAAACCACTACTTACTTACTTGAAAAGTTGTACTTTATCTTTTCATTCTTTAAACTGTTTTTAGGGATTTGCATGCACGATTGGAATGCATTCTTCCATTCTCATTTGCTCTCACAAACCTTGACTCTGGTCGGAGAGATCTGTAAAACACTTTCAGTGCCACATCGAAATGAGATGATTTGGGGCACTGTTCCACACGTGGCCACACCATCACATACACAGCCACTTACATGAGGCAGGATAAAAGGTAAGAGTGGGCTTTGAAGTTTCAGTGATTCCAGGGTTTGATGTATTTATGCATGGAAATAACAACTGTTAAAGAGACAAAGAAGTAGTCATGATAAGATTTGCAAATAGAGCCTGAATCCCAGCAGAGTTACTCTGATAACAGAAGCAGCTGTGCTGTAAGCAGTCTACTGTACGGACGAATTAGGTGCAGACGAAGAAGTTTGCCTTTGATGTATAATTAATTTCAGTGGAGGAGGCACATCTTTGAGGAAATGTCCTTCACCTCTGTTCAACTCCATCTCGGCCATATCTGCATCTTGCAAAGTGACCTGTCTGTGTGGCAGACTTAGCACATGTGGCTTTGATCTGGGCTGCCCAGTGAGGCTCACGACAGAAGATAATGGAATCTGGAAGCATAGGCGAACAGGGTGGGGGGGGGTGATGGACGTAGAAAAGCTGGGATGCTCTTTAGCTGACTTGATGTATGGCTCGATGCTCTGCTATTATTCTGCACCTGCTCGGGCGAAGCAGGTTGGCGCTGTCTGCTGTCCTGAGGCCTTCATAAATAAGGCGGTGCAGAGGGTAGGTGTCTTTGAAGCGCTTTCACCCTGTATTTACATCTTTAAGTCACAGCGGTGTTACAGTGAGGACAACAGGTACACAAACAGAGGCCACTGATCTAATACAGTTTGCTCTTAATGGCCCTGAAAGCAAAGCAAACACAGAGCTATTAATCACTGCTCACATCCTTCTTCATGGTCCATGTGTGAAAGAGAGAGAGTGGGTGACTGTAAGCCACTTTACAGCAGAAGTCACACTAAAAGAGCAGTTTAAAAGACAAAATGGTGCAGAAAGACCAAAAACAAACGTAATTGGAAAGTTATAGAGCCTAAATTAATAATTTTCTGCTGTGAGTGTCTTATTATATATGGGGGCATAGCTTAAAGAGGGCCTTGGGTTTGCACCAACCCTCTGAGGGCCCATCAAAATTGTGCTGTCATGTCAATGCAACCATATCACAGTACTGTCAGTAGCTTCCCCATTTTCCAAGGGTTCCCCACAACACATAGACCCACATGTTTGATTTGGCACTGATTTTTATACCAAGTTTTCAGTCCTGACCCTATCCTCCCATTAATTATTTTTATCTTTTGCAAGTGAATGTTAACCACTACACTATGGAGCATAAGTTGTTAATACATGAGCATATCATGGTTTACCCTCCTTTATGAATCTAATAATGACTAATTAAAAAATAACAACATGAACCTTACTTTTAATATGACATTATCAAGATCAAGATTATTTTTCCCATGGACTTTTCTTTTTTATTCCCTCTGTTCGCCATCAAAAAGAATACAGATTTCAGGCACTTCCATTTGGACTGTCAGCACTGTGGGTGGACCCTTAAGGGTCCAGGGACATAATAAAAAGCAGCTGTGGCTCCTCAGCTGAATTTTACCGACATCCTTTTACAACTAGGTGAAAGCCTTTAACACACATTAGCAACACTTCTCAGTAGTAACAACCAAGCTTATTATTCAGGCAGTGACAGCTTAGTGCATCTGCACCAAAACAATGGAACTAAGGACACCGACCCCACCAGGGCTCAGCAGCTGATGGTGATGTACATTTCACACAATGACTGCAGAGAGCAGGTCATCTACTAATTGAAAGGTTGGTCGTTCGATCCCTGGATGTAGGGAAACGTGCTTGTATGAATGGGTATGAATGGGGGAATGAGACATGTTGTGTAAAATGCTTTGAGTAAAGAATCAGTCCATTTACCATTTACTTCACATTGGCCATGCAGGTCAAATCCAGGAACTACAAAGAGGTTGTGCAGCTAGTTTTAAAGCATGACATCACTTGAAAACTTTTTTTAATTGTCTGAATTTCTCTCTAAGGTCACAAAGATGTAAAAATATGCTTTATCTAGGATTGATGTATGTATTATAGATCAGAACACCTAAACTGATTAGACAAGAAAGAGATTAGCTGAGCTGCAGCCTAAGCCAGGCTGAACACAAAGAAAACTTAACAGGTTGTTCACATAAACCAAAATCTGAAAAGTTTGTTTGGACCTGACTGGCAAAATGTCAAAAGGACTGCAGGATGTCTTCAGTTCACTATGATTTATAAATGAAAGCATTTTATATTCAGATGTTTCTTACTTACAAAATAGGAAAATTATACAAATCCATTATGTCTAATGGATTCCATACTCAGAGAAATAGATGAAAATGATTATACAGTAGAATTATTTCCCCTATAATAATATCTCTCTAAAATAAATGAGCTCACACTGAAACCCAAATGGCAACCAATAAAAAGCAGAACATCACAATCATTTAATAACATTTAAAAATGTAGCCTTGACAGCTTATGGGGAGGTAAGAAAATAATAAACCTTATTTCACTAAAATTGTGCAATGTATTATTGTGTATAAATATTACTGGAGTAATGAGTCAGTTGTCTGCTTAGGTATTAAATGTCATTTTGTTTATAACAAAAAAAGAAAGATTCTCTTTTTTAATCATAAAAAAGTTTATTTTTATTAATTTGAACTATTTTGTGGCAAAAGTAACAGTCAATATGAATTTCTTTGTTCCCTTATATTTAAATGTAGATGTATTTTTACATGACAGTCATATCAAAATGTGTTTACAAATGTTCATTTTTATTAGTTTTAATTTTTGTCTGATCCTGAAGAAAAGAGAAGCTAATTCTGACAGCTAAGTAACAATTATTTGCCGCTGCCTGAAGTAATGTCAAGTAGTGAGAAATGCTGCTTGTGTTAAAACATTTTTTAAAAAGAAACAACAAAATTGAAAAAATATTCACAGATATTATTTAAGTGATCTCAAAAGGCGATTTAAATTTACACACACAAAATGTCATAATGTCGTCTACATAAAAATTATTTTTCATAACTACAGCTTAAAAAATTAAAACAGTCAGCAGCAACTAGAGGCCATAATATGGACCTCGTATATACTGTTGATCTTAATTAAATGTTAAGTGCTAATGTTACTAACGTTAATGAAAAGTGAACGACAATAAAGTTCTCTCAATAAGCATCTTACAACGTGGTTACCAGATTCAACAGTACAGTAATTAAAGCCAACTAGATAATCCCTAAAATTCATTAACAGGAAAAACAGGTATAAACACTCTTCAGACTGCTGCTTAATAAATCAACCCTGGGAGGAGCAGAATTTGCAGAAACACCGCACTAATTAGCTCGAGGGAACAAGCTTGCAAATTACCACTTACATACAGTATATGTTTTCAGTTCATGTTTTGTCACTTCCTGCTGTGGTTACCTGACATGTGGTAAAGGGTTTGATGCTCCATAGAAACTGGGGAACATCCTGGATGGACACCTGCAGGCTGAAGGTGTTCGCTCGGAAAGGCAACATCTTTGGCTCCTCGAGGAGCTGACCGCCTCTGGTCTTCTCTGCAGCCACCACTCCCTGAGGTGGAAAGGAAAGGGAAGAACAGCAGGACAGGCAGAAGATGAGAGAAAAAAGCAGGTTGGAAAGGTCATAACACAGAAAAAGGGAAAGGGCGGTCAAGGGATGAAAGTAAAGGAAGGTAAAGCAAAGATTAAAAGAAAGGATAGAAAATGACAAAGGCAGAAAGGAAAGCAAAGGTAAAGATGAGAGGTAAAAAGAAAAGGAAAGGAAATGAAAAAAGAAAGCACAAGAGAAGAAAAGAAATATATGGATATGAATGAGAAAAGGAAGATGAGAGCATGGAGGGAGGAAAGTGAGAGTCAGAAAAACAAGAAAAAGATGAGAAGAAAAAGAATCAGAAATGAGATTACTGCTAGAGAAAAATCAAGAACACAGTGTCCTCCTTCCTTTTTGAATGTACACTACCTTTGCATATCAGCAGAAACACCTGTTGCTAATCCTTTCCTCTGTCACATCCGCTAATTGACTCATCTCAAATATTAGCACAGAGGCAGGCTGCCAGCGACTGACGTCAAGTCTCAACTGAACAAATCTTACAAGTCACACTCTCACATTAGCATCACGTTTGCAGGCTCGATGTGACAGCTTGAAGCTTGAATTTAATGCTGGGGGGGAACTTGTGTGAACTCGGCAGGGGATGGGTACGTGTTTGGCGGGAGGAGGGGTGCAAAGGTCTATCGCCCAAATTGGATTTGTGATGATGAGGGAGCACTTTGATTGTCACTTGCAGGTATTCATCTGTCATCATCGTTCAGTGTGGCAGTGGGATGGTTTGGCGGCTGGCACGTCTGTCCTCGGCCACCTCAATCACAAAAGTAAAAAGGACGAGAACAGAGCTGTGACTAATGTCAGGTTTCACTGATTGATTCTGACTGAGTGTCCTTATGTGAAAGGAGTTATCTGTGCATATATGTGTGTGTGTGTGTGTGTGTGTGTGTGTGTGTGTGTGTGTGTGTGTGTGTGTGTGTGTGTGTGTGTGTGTGTGTGTGTGTGTGTGTTTGCATGTGTGCTTGCAGAAAAGCATGCTCGGGGCACGTGGCACACTGTGAATGCTGTTGGTGTGAAAACAAATCAGCTGTTGGCAAAATGCAGATAGGATAAAATATGGTGCCACTCCTTTGCCATCTGTCTTTGTTCTTACTCTGTTGGCCTGAGACTAACCCGATCACGCTGGATTTTAGTTGGTTTTCCCCTGTCGCAGCGGGCTAGCTATGATCTGTGGTAACATCCCCACTTTTGAACTGATGTGAAGCTGTCAAGATGCTGTGATTGAAGCCGTCTGTAGACGCTTCCTGATCTGCTGTTTGACACATCACACACCATTGATGTGTCTCAGATCATGTCTTGCACCTAAGGAAATGTCGCAATACCAGTCAAGAATATTAAAGCCTTCCAGAAGAATAAAGTATCAAAGTGGAAGGAGGAATTCAAAACATTCAAAGACATTTAGCCCTCATCCTACTGACTGAGGTCCACGGAGACCCCAGAGGTATATGTTTTGCAGTATCTCTTAGGCGTCTTTTTTATTATTTCAACTTTTTTAATGGTTTTGTCAATCAATTCATTTCAAATGATGCCACATCACTGTTTTCTAGTTATGTTTTAATTACTGCTTTGCAAAAATACAAATGCTTTGGAGTCCCAGGGAGACCCCTGTCAAAAGCATCCAATTAAGCAAACTCAGATGCTGTCGGTGCATTTATCCTCTGGGTGGGCAACTTCCCAGGCTGAAAGCTATCAGAATTGTCTGATCTACTTGAGAGGGCATAAAAATCAGAGCCATTACAGACACATTGCAAGCCTTAATCCAAGCAACAATGACCCTCCTGGGAGTGAGAAAAGCTCCACCTGTCCAATGCTTAGCTGAAATATCTACTCCAAAAAGGTGTTACCTTTGCTCCTGAAACAGATATACAAGAACCTAGCAACTGTTTGGTCTCCCATATGCTGATGTGGATGAGAAAGGATGAAACGATGCGAGAATCTGTGTGCATTAACTGACTGCAATGTGTGTTTAACTAGTTGTTTTCAGTTTCCAGACCCCGTACAATCATAAGAGATCTCATTTTGCACTGCCAAGCATAAGTTAGACTCTGTCTTGGTTGGTGTTTCTCTCTACCACAGCTGCCCTTTGTCATCAATTCTGTTCAAAATCTCTATGGGCAGAATTTCTAGCAGCAATGAAGGTGTGGAGGGTGTTAAGTTTGGTGCTCTCAGGATTTTGTCTGCTTTTTGCCGATAATGTACTTATATTCACCTGGGGCATTTTGCAGCCAGATGTCATGTGAATTGGAGTAATTAGCACCTCCAAGTCTGAAGCCATGGTCCTAAGCCAGAAAAGGGCTCACTCTGGGCTCTGAAGCAAATCTGGAAACTGGAAAGTGATCCAAATGAGCTTCCTCTGAATGGTAGGGTAAGCTCAGTCATTCAGGAGGAGCTCAGACTAGAGCTGCTACTCCTCCACAAAAGTAACCAATTAAGATTGTCTGGGCAATGGACCAGAATTTATCCTGGGCACCTCCTAGGTGAGGTTTTTTTTTTTATCTCTGGTCTGGCTGGTTGTGTTTATTTCAATTATTTTTTATCTGGGTCAAAATCACCCCAACAGAAATTCTCAAATGAAAAATTAATTCATTAAGTTGTCACGGTTCTGGGTCGACCCAGTGCATCTAGACTTCTGGACTTTATAGTGTTTGAAAAATTCTGTTGATTCTTGGATTCATTTACCTTAAGGTGAATGTTTGTTTAGGTGAGCCCCCAGTTTTTAGTTATCTTTAGTTTTTCCTCCCTTCATGTCTAACCTTCTGTGAGTCAGTCTTGCTTTTATGTCTGTTCCCCTTTTTTATGTCCAGTCTGTCTCTGTCTCCCTGTCTGTCTCACTCTTTCAGCTCAGTCATGTCCCTGTCTGGTCTGTGTTCTCCCCAGCCTGTCGTGTCTCCATGTCTGTTTATCCCCATTACCAGTGTCTACTTCACTTGTCTTAATCTGGGTCTTGCCCCTGTGTGTCTGTGTGTCCTCCCCAGCATCCCCTGTGTGTAGTCAGTTGTCTGGTTGCAGCGTTTGTGAACAGCAGTTTTCAGATCTTGCCACAGATTCTCGATTGGATTTAGATCTGGACTTTGACTGGGCCATTCCAACACATGGATATGTTTTGTTTTAAACCATTCCATTGTTGCCCTGGCTTTATGTTTAGGGTCATTGTCCTGCTGGAAGGTGAACCTCCGCCCCAGTCTCAAGTCTTTTGCAGACTCCAAGAGGTTTTCTTCCAGGATTGCCCTGTATTTGGCTCCATCCATCTTCCCATCAACTCTGACCAGCTTCCCTGTCCCTGCTGAAGAGAAGCACCCCCAGAGCATGATGCTGCCACCACCATATTTGACAGTGGGGATGGTGTGTTCAGAGTGATGTGCAGTGTTACTTTTCCGCCACACATAGCGTTTTGCATTTTGGCCAAAAAGTTCCATTTTGGTCTCATCTGACCAGAGCACCTTCTTCCACATGTTTGCTGTGTCCCCCACATGGCTTGTGGCAAACTGCAAACGGGACTTCTTATGGTTTTCTGTTAACAATGGCTTTCTTCTTGCCACTCTTCCATAAAGGCCAACCTTGAGCAGTGCACGACTAATAGTTGTCCTATGGACAGATTCCCCCACCTGAGCTGTAGATCTCTGAAGCTCGTCCAGAGTCACCATGGGCCTCTTGGCTGCATTTCTGATCAGCGCTCTCCTTGTTCGGCCTGTGAGTTTAGGTGGACGGCCTTGTCTTGGTAGGTTTACAGTTGTGCCATACTCCTTCCATTTCTGAATGATCACTTGAAAAGTGCTCCGTGGGATGTTCGAGGCTTGGGAAATCTTTTTGTAGCCTAAGCCTGCTTTAAATTTCTCAATAACTTTATCCCTGACCTGTCTGGTGTGTTCTTTGGACTTCATGGTGTTGTTGCTCCCAATATTCTCTTAGGCAACCTCTGAGGCTGTCACAGAGCAGCTGTTTTTGTACTGACATTAGATTACACACAGGTGCCCTCTATTTAGTCATTAGCACTCATCAGGCAATATCTATGGGCAACTGACTGCACTCAGACCAAAGGGAGCTCAATAATTACACACACCCCACTTTGCAGTTATTTATTTGTAAAAAATGTTTGGAATCATGTATGATTTTCGTTCCACTTCTCACCTGTGCACCACTTTGTATTGGTCTTTCACGTGGAATTCCACTAAAATCGATTCATGTTCGTGGCTGTAATGTACGGAGCCCCGCAGGGGACATGGGAGAAAAAAAATTAAGACAGACTTTTGCGAGATCTCGCAAAACAAACTTGCAAAAGTTTTGCGAGTTTCATACATCTCCGAAAACGTCGGAGCACTTTTACAAATATGTGATGTCTTGTAAACCGAGCAGATATCTGACGTTTACACAACTACATTCACACCTCAAAATATCTTAAAAGTGTATTTTGTGACCCAGAAAGAGTAATATTACAACTAAGTAGCTGCTGCCATTGTTGGGAGACTTTTGCGAGATCCCCAATTTGTTTTGCGAGATCTCGCAAAAGTTTTGCGAGATCCCGAGTTAGTTTTGCGAAATCTCGCAAGTCTGTCTTAATTTTTTTTTCGCCCATGTCCCCTGCGGGGCTCCGTAGTAATGTGACAAAATGTGGAAAAGTTCAAGGGGGCTGAATACTTTTGCAAGCCACTGTATGTATTGTCCCAATCTCCCCTTATCCTGTGCCGGAAAGTCAGTTCTTCCACCATGTGTTTTGCTCATGTTTCATATTAAAGTTTAGTTTTCTGTTAGCAAAAGTCTTAGTCTCCTTTTGCCTTTTGTTTTCTGTTTTTGTATGAATTCATTGAGCCTTAGTAAACAGCTCACTTAAAATTAGTCTAGTCTCCAAGCGTCTGCATTTGAGTCCTCTCTCCAAAACGTCAAACAGATCGTGAAACAAGCAGGTTAGATTATTGCATCACTCTATTTGCAAGACTCCCTAAATCATCAGTAAAAAGTGGAAATTCAACCACATTACCCCAGTATTTAAATTACTTCACTGACTCCCACTACAATGCAGAATTACCTTTAAAATGATTTTAATAGTTATGGTTTGCCCCCCCAGTATGTCTCTGACTTGCTCACTGTCAGACCTCTCAGGTCATCAGGTACAGATCTTTTAACTGTTCCCAGAATCAGATCTACGTGTATTTAAGGCACTTTCAGTTATTGTGGTCTTGTTCTTTGGAACAAGCTGCCTGCTGACCATAGATCAATTACATCTGTGTGTACATTTAAAAACAGACTAAAAATCGTTCTGCTCACACACTTACACTCAGTAGTTTTTTTTTGTTTTACTGTAAACCCTCACTGTTTTTTAATGTCTAAATTTTCTGTTTTAAGCTTTTTGAGTTTTCATGTAATGAAATGTGCTATATAAATAAAATTGTCATTGTCAATAATTACATAACTAATAATTCCTGAAGTACAAGTGAGTTTTGCTAGGATTATTTTGCTACTATGATTGCATCTTACAGTAAATAATGCTTGGGGTCCCCAGGATCCCCTGTCATTAGTCCATTTATATATAGTCCATATAAATGTAGTGGTATGATGAGCATTAGAGTGAATTTCTGCAAGGACATTGTTGAATGACAGATTGATTAAACCAATAACACAAAAGATGAGTATGTATAAGTGCAACAAGCCTTTACAGATGACAGCGGAAAGAGAAGGAAAGAGACTTGACTAAGACTTGACTAAGACTTCCAAGCTTCGTTTAAGGTAAAAAACAACAAACAAATTACAGAACTTAAAATTCTACAGGGTCAATGCCATGATCCTGTCTGATAGCAGACTAGTCTTCCAGCTGCATAATTTTCTCAAGTACGGCTGCAGCAATCAGGAAATACAAAATGTGAATAATTTTAATGATGTGAAATTTCTAAGACTATACAACATTTTTTTAAGATAGGAGCAACTATTTTCAATATAAAGTGGAGTAATGAGAGAAGTTAGACTTCTTATGAGAGTTTCGTAAACCAAGATTATCTTTTCTTTGTCTGTCTGTCATGTGTTCACATTAGCACATTTATATCAGCTCAGTGTGAGAGTCTTAACTGTAGGGCCATTTTACTTACCTTCACTGTTTGGAGGTTAGAGTGTTGTATAGCAACTAAACCCCAGCTGCAAACTCATCACCTTTCAGAGGTATGCATTTTTTTTAAAAATCTTACCCACGTAAACTGTGGATGAAAATTTAATTCAAGGGTGAAAATCTGGTGCTTTGCACCACGGTCTAATTAAGGGATTAATTAATGGCCTATTCATTATACTTTGTGAATGTATAATCATGTTTTTACTGCTCAAAAAAAACAATAAACAAATGGGATTTAGTCTCTCTATTTTTTGGACTTGGTCTGTTTTCCTTTAGCCGGCAAAATAACATTTCAAACATGCTTAGTGCAATTTGAAACACATCAATTTGTCAACTGTAACTCCTCCTCCTCATGGCAGATGGCAAATAATCTTGTTTGCAATGTGGGTGAAATAGGCTCTGGGTATGTGCTTAAGACACGTCACGTTTTGTTACCTTTCCGGATGTGCTGTTAAAACACTCACATTATGCTTCTGAATAAAGTGACGGAAGGTCACAAGGATCTATTGTGATAAAAAGCATTGGATTAATTTTTAGAAGTTATTTCTAGCTGATGTTAAAATTCAGGAGTGATTCTCTGCCAAGGCTAAAGACTAAAGGTTGAGGTGAAAAGTATTTTCTAGGAGCATTTTCATTGCTAGGAAAGGTCTGCCAGCAGAATACTAATGTAGGTGGTATTTTCAGGTAGAAAGTTTTATCCACCTTCTCTCCAACATGACTAAACGCTGTGGCCTTGGACATGGACTTACTTTTGGTGGAGGGGGTTGCTCATTCCTAAGGAACAAGACACTCTCTTTTTGCCTTTGTTGTTACAAGTTGGTGATATAAGACTTGTTAATGGCTAAATTCAAAATTAGGTGGTTTTTAAAGGGTCAGTGATGCTGCAGATTGAGAAAACAAAAAAAAGTAACATGTCTTCCAAATACTTATTTTCTGTGTATAAGAGCTAATAGAGTTATGCACTGATGGACCACAAAAATAAAACCATGGTGGTAAAATGAACATCGTCTGCTTGGAAATCTTGGGTCATGGCATTCATGTGGATGTTGCTTTAAAATACACCACACACCCTAAACAGTGATGGAGACCAATCACACCCTAGAGCTGCAACAGCGCTGCCCGATAGCCGGATAATGTGCATGCCACACTGCAAAATCTGCTTAGGAAGAGAGAAACATGAAGAAGACCCCAAGGCAACTTCCCATACATCATGCACCCACTGAATGCTGAGAAATGTCCGGGACACAGCTCCAAAAGATACTTGGAATCTTTTAGAGCTGTCATCATCTACCAATTTACTGGTGCCGTGATGTAGTTTTTGTATTTATTTAGCACCAAGTGTGAATGTGGGCATCTTCATGTGTAAACCACTGTATGTAACAAAGGTCTTAGAAGAGATGCAAAACATAAAGAATGACATTGCATGTTTGTTTTTTCCATTTGTGTTTTTTCATATTTCTTTTCATACGTTGTGCTGTGTCAAAGAAAACAGAATCCTGCAATTTTTCTTTTTCTGTTTTTTGTTTTCAACTAGAAAAAAGAAAAAAAGAAAAGAAAAGAAAAATAGCTCTGTCACACAAGTGTTTGTGTTGCATGAGGCTTCCTGTTGATCCAGAATCCCGGTCTGTGATTGACTTTGTGCTGGAGCATGGGAAACACACAGCAGAGATGTGGTGCTAACAAACAGGAGCCCAGGGGACATGCTAAAGTCTGGCATCTGCTCGGCAGGCTGGGAATTCATAAACCAAATCCAGAATGCATTTTAAAGCCAGCTGCCGCTGATGTTGGCAGCATGGCAGAAGGTTGGTCAGGAGGTAGTCAGTCACGAGGCTCGCTATGCTCTGTTCAGCTCTGTCTTCCTTTACTCAAGCCTCTCTCAGGAGGACGGAGAACTTGATTTCCCTCATGTTCACTGATGAGATTTCAATGATTAAAACCCTATAGGTTGCTGAAGGATAATCAAATCAAATGAGATTTTTAGAAAAGAATGATTGGTGAACGTTTGAATGGGAGCGATTACAGTACAGCACACTATGTCTGACTCTATTAAAAGAACAAGAAGAGCATCCATCAAGTTGCTACAGAGTGTTTAAAACACTGCTGTATTGTTTCTCTGTGGTAATGAATGTGCAATCACTCGTATCTGAAAGTGCACATGTTGCGGTCCCTGCTGCCTCAGAGAGCGCAGGCAACAACCACACACAAGATGCTCACTGTGAATGTGGGCCACGGCCTACAGTGCAATCTGCACTCTCCTTACAGAGTGGAAAATATTCATCTTTGTGTTTAAAGGTATAAATACATAGCTCAAGTGTTGGTGGACATTTGCAAAAAGACTGAACTTTCAGTTTGAGAGTCCTGGAAATTAAGTCAGCAAATACAACACAACATGAAAATCACTTAACAGTGGCACGAGGCGAGAAAAAAAAAAATTAAGCCATTTGCAGAGCTTAACTTTGTTTGTTTTGTTGTTGTCTACATAGACAGAAATTTACATTTAACAGTTACTGTTACATTTGCACTCAGCAACCTTCATGTTCTATAGCTTGAATGCAACCAGCTGGCAGCCAGTTGACTCGAGTCCCTTGGAGTTGTGATCATAGACAAAGACTCATTCAGACTGGATTTGTAAATTAGACAGCAATTATTTGCAAACATTGCACAATCTCTCTGAGAGTGATTGCAGTTTTTTAAAGTCAAACTGCAAAAGAAAGGTTGCTTCCTAACAGGCTACCTATGCAATCACCTTGTGGTCAAAAGCAGTCGTGGACTGTGCAATACTCTCAAGCTGTGCAACCATTTAGTCACCACAAGTTGCAATTAGTTGCAGAATTTTGGAAAAAAAATTAATATAATCACCAGAAGCCACCCATCTTTTTTCAAGATGTATAGAGGAGGCCGCTGTCTTATTTTTACCCATGTGACTGAATGATTACCTTGCTCTGAATTAGGTGTTAGCTTGATCAAGATGTCTTGCTGTTAATGTCCAGTGTTGGATGGTTTTTCAATAGAGTTGTTTTACTGCAGGTTTTCTCTTATGCAGTCTCTTTCAACCAAAATAACGATGGCGGACATGTTCACCTTGAGGTTTCAAAACATGAGTTTAGAAGCCAAGAGGTGACATCACAGCAGCTACATCCATCTTTTATACTGTCAATAGCTGGAACTGAATTTGTGAAATTTCCTTTTTAAAAGCTGGGAATACAACACAATAAAATCCTACCATAGGTGTAAAACATGACAAATAATGTCTTCTTTTGTTGATCATGGCCAGAAAAGGTGTGCTAATAGTTCAAAGTCAAACTCTGTACTGTACCACAATAGAGGGTGCAAGGTATGACTAGAGCATTTAGCTGAAAAAACAGTTTATGTAGATCCAGCAGATAGAAATCAGCCAAGTCTGTTATGTACGGATTTGTTTTTATTGATTTGGAAGTGAAAGTAGAAAACCCAAGTGACAACTGCTGACGAACATCAGGACAGAGAACTAGCAGGAGGTTTGCGCAGCTCAAAGATTATGCTTCACTAAACACACCAGTGGAAACAGCATATACTACAAGACCTGAAAAAAAGTTTTGTATCTGTGTGTGTGTGTGTGTGTGTGTGTGTCTTTGTTGGGGTGATGGGGGCTCTTTCTCAGAGTAAGATTGATCGCATGGAAGTCCATTTATTTCATCAAGGCAAGTGTCAGACCAAAAACCATCAGTGATCCTTTAAATCTGCACTAACCTGAAAATTTTTGGCCACCTATGGGCAGGGCGTAACATATGACTGATGTCATAACGCCTTTCAAAGTTGACACTACTAAAAGTTTTTTGTGCACTCCAAAATAAGGTGGCAATTTTCACTTTTTAAAGTCTCTACAAGCACATAAAGGTAATGTGACTGTTAGATGACTAAATCCATCACTTGCTAACTCAGAGTGCTTGCCTTTAGATTACTATAAGTAGCTGCCTGCCTGTTGAGAGTAAACAGAAACAGTAAAGTTGTGGATCATGTACCCAAATTTAAAAAAAAAAAAGAAGGGCAAAAACATGTAAAGGGAAATGCTACTAAGAAACAAACCTGCATGAATGTACTGGGTTTACATATAGAAATGAGCAATATGTGTAATAAACCCATCATTGGTGGAGTTGTAAGTATGTCTTGTAAATATATTTCCGTAAGATTGCAGCTACGACCCATTTCAAATGTTCCATATATAAACATTTTACCTGACACATTCTTTTTGTACATTAAAAAATAAAATAACCTCAAATAAATGAGAGATCAAATAAAACCGGGAACTACCTCAAAGCATAGGGGAGTGCAGCCATACATCCAAAGGTTCCACTTTAGCAGCTGTTTTTAAATACACCAGTCCAGCACTAAATTAGTTTTGCCCTGGGAATTAGCAGTTTATAATGTCAGGTTTAGTGCAAGGAAGGCCTTTATTACTGGCCTCTTGCTGATAAATTAGATCCTGGAAGATGGAAAGCACAATCATAGCTCAACCATGAACAAAAAGGGCGCACCTGAAAGGCATGTGGCGTGTCGTCCACACAGTACACCCGCAAGGTGTAGCTCATGGAGCCAACCTCCATGGTTCCGAACACAGCCAGCTTCAGCCTCTTGATGGCAGCCTGCGTCAGGGGCTCACCCACGAGGGCGTAAGAACCTGGCTGGTCCAGCAGCAAGTGGCAGCTTGTCGAGTCCATCAGGCAATAACATGAGGTGGATTCCTCCTCCACTGACATCACTTCCTGTCACAGAAAAAGAGGTGAAACACATTAAGACATTATCTTTAATCAATTCACGTCTAGATGTTAACAAATGTAATTCAGTCAGGAGAAGCTTTAGCCCATCAGCATTAATTTATATTTGGCAGCATGCCACTGTCCAGCGTTTATTCTATGGAATAAAGGTGATGAGATGATAGTTTTTTACACTTCCAGTAGAAACACAATGACTAATGACTGATTAAATTAGATGTGGAACTTAAGGAAAAAAATGGTGTGGTGGTAGATTGCAAAGAGGCTTGTAGACTAAAGCAGCTTAAAATCTTCATGTGTTTGCCTGTTGGATGTGTAGAGGAGTGTTAGGTGAGCCATCGGTTGATGCGGCTCACGAGCTTGACTTTTGTGCTCGACTTCACCTAATTCATGTAACCCTGACCTCAAAGCATTAGATTATGGGTGTCCAACTCCAGGCCTCGAGAGTCTGTGTCCTGCAGGTTTTAGATGTCCTTGATCCATCACAGCTGATTTAAATGGCTAAATTGCCTCTGCAACATTTCTTGAAGTTCTCCAGAGGCCTAATAAACTAATCATTTGATTCAGGTGTGTTGACCCAGTGTGATATCTAAAACCTACAGGACACCGGCTCTCGAGGCCTGGAGTTAGCCACCCCTGCATTAGATACTAAAATGGTGTATTTTATCATCTTTACTCATATGATTGGAGCAGAATTGGCTGAAATGATTGGCCTCCTAGGCCTCGACCTTGGGCACTAACAATGAAGGTCAAGGTCAAATTATTAGCCAACCTAGGTACTCATGTCACCCAAGCCTAGCCTAGTTTTCAAGTTTGAAGACCATCCATAAACAATTGGGGGTAATGTAGGTATGTTTTTACTGATTTTCATATTTGGTGTGACCTTGATTTTGACATTGACCTGATTTTCACCAAACACTGGTATTTACCATCACACAAAATTTGAAAATGATATGTTGTACACTGTGGACACTACACTGCTAATAAACAGACAGACAGATACTCCCTCCTTTCAGAGGGATAATAGGAATAATAGTATAGTCTTTAACAGATTTTCGTTGTTACTCATCTGATAAATCTTAATGTCTTTAATGTCTTAATCTTAATGTCTAATGTCGCTCCTGAGAGTGAGATATAACACAAGAAACAACAGATGTGATCATGTAGGAAAAAGCCAGTTAATCGCAAACTGTCAGTCAGTTTTTATTATGCTGTTTTAAAATGTTTTAGGAAATACTGCATTTTTGAACAGAACTGCACTCATCAATAACTGAGAGCAAAATCTGTGATACCACTGTGATCCATAGTCAAAATTATTACAAGCCTTTGACACATTGCTTTTTACACACAGATCTTCTTAAACTACCATACATAAACTCTAAGAGTAAGCATATACTTGAAAAAAACAAGTTGGATTTAGGGAATCTCTTTAGGCCTAACCTGTAAACTCATTTAGCTAAAAATCTAATGTAAATATTTCATAATTTCTGTGTTGAGCTGCTCCACCACAGAGGTCCCTGCACTGGGAGAAAGGCTGTACCTCTTATTAAAACACAAAAATCAAATCAAAGAAAGTGCAGTACACATTATAGGACAGTAAACAATAAAAAAGCAGACAGAAAACAGGATAAAAGCCAGAAAAATAAACATAAAAAAACAAAAATAAAAGAAGGAATTATCTAAAAAATTGAAAACATGCATATGAGATTACCTAAGTTCACAATTCATGTTTTACACACTGAGCTATTTTCTGTTGATTAGAAGTGTAACAATAAATTTGGTTCAAAATGACCATGTAGCCAATGTCGTCATCACAAGATGACATGACTCAAGAATACTTGCGCAGGTCCTGTGGTTGTAAACCAAGGTCAATTTTGTATGGCTTTAAAAATAAATAAACACACCTTAAACTCAATTCTATATGCGGCAGGAAATGCAGGGAACCATGAGGTTATATTTCTCTTTTAAAAACATCTACTGTCACCTTTTCATGTTGCCTGTTGCCACAATCTTTTCATAAAGTCTCATAAATAGGTTCATATTCATCATTTTGACACATTTTCAAACTCATTACTGTGCAGTATGTCCTCTATGCACAGTATAACCCTAAAGGGTTATCATACACATACTTCCATTTGCAATTTGTATTACAAGTCATTACATACAACACAATTTGCAGTTTCTATACTATTACGGCCTTTTTCCCCCCGGGAAGTGTTTATTGCATATTTCAAGTCAATTTAGTTAACAGACACAAAAAAAGAAGAAACAAGAAAATAAACAGCTCGCAGACTGCAGGGCTCCAATTTTCACTTATTTATTGCTCCCAGAAAGTTACAGCTTTCTGGGAGCAATAAATAATTATTTGCTCATTTCTTCACACAGCACCTGTTTTGGTTTGGTTGTCACGTGATTCAATCACCTGATTAAAAGTTACAAAACTTTAGAACAGCTTCCAATAAAGGATTAGGGTTAGGCAGAATTTATCTTACACGCTTTTCGAGGCTGTTCCACTGCGATACTTATTGCAGCAGAGTGAGTCGCTGAGGTAAATATTCATGTCGAGAGCTGCCGAGAGACATCGCGGTAAAAAAACTCTGCAAATGAACTTCTGTATACAGTAGAATGTATTATGGATTCTAGTCCACTGCTGTTGAATAATGATGTACGTAGGTAACATAATGCAGGTTTAAATCACAAAGCAAAAACCCACACAGGTTGTAACCAGTCTCGGGAGAGTGTACAAAAGTATTTCTGACATAACAGATGATGTTAGTACATAGCGGGACGCAAAATAGTCATCATAAACAATGCTGAGTGTTTTATTTATGAGGCAGCAACAGCAACTGGAAAGCAGTTCTATTTTCTCCAAACCTCACTCAAAGGGAACATACTTGAAGACAAACTGTGAATGGTATATGATTAGCAAAGATGTGTGTAAACCTACTCCCCAGACAAAAGGAATCAGAATAATCCAGGCAGGAGAAGGCCAAGAGCCTCAAAATTCACCTTCAGATATCATCTTTTGATTATTTATCCAAACCATCTCACAATTATTGTCACGCAGTAAGCTGCAGCAGACAGAATCCATGAAATCCGTGTGATTAGACAGTTTAATGAGGAGCTGTGAGACCAAACAGTGTACCAAAACACAGCCTGAGGAGCACAACTTATTCCTCCTCAAATAATCAAGTTAACTGGAAACATGCCAATTAGAAGCCATGTTACCAGCAAACATGTCTTACGAAACAGCAAACCTCCACGCGTTTATTTAAACACCAGCATTAACCCTAACTACATCAGTGTACAACCTATTGGTCAATATACATGTTTTGACCTACTGTGTATGATGGTCTTGGAGCAATTTGGAAATAAACTTCAGTCTCTTTTTCACCGTGGAAACAGGAGTGTGTCTCAACACAAAGTAGTTTCACAACAGCACAGCAGCTGCTCTGTGGAGCTGCTTAATGAGAGTTCTTCTGAAATGGGCCCGATGCTGAGCATAAAACATTTGCAATGTATCCATTAATGTACTATAAAGATCAGAGGATCTCTTTGATACACAAGGGAACTTAAAGTCATGAATCTCTGGTGAGTTCAAAATGGAGATTAGAAGTAATGACATCCCCAGGAAGTGTAAGCCATGGTGAATTTAGAAAGACATTTTTTTAGGGTAGAGTTTGTTTTTGTTTTTTTTAGCTAAAATTAAAAGAAAAAAGAAAGGAAATCAAGATAAACTAACCAATGGACCTTCCATTTAGTAATGATGCTGAAACCTAACTAAATAGTTTTTTCTGCTTAAAATTTCTCATTTAGTGGTTAGAGCTTTAATCTAACCACGTGCAAAAGTAAAAAGTGAGTGAAAATGAAACAAAGCAGCAAGGAATGAGGAGACAAAAATCAAAGACAGGAACTAACTTATGTAAATGAAATTAAAGCGTAAAAGTGGCGTAAAAAGACAAAGACAGGAAGTACTGCACACAAAGGAAGTAAAAACAAAACGTGAAGAAGAAATGAAAACATAAAACAACAAAACAACAAAGAAAGAGAACAGACACTAAGCATAAACATAGATATCACAGATATGGGGAAAATGTGATCAACTCGTTTACCCTGAGCCAAGATGAACCAAAGAAAATCTTTGGTCTACAAGATCTATCATTAGAAAGTCTTAACAAGATTTCTGTAGAATGAACCTCAATAAAGACGACCAACAACTGTCTCTTAGCCTGCCTGCCAATGAGCCAATCTCTTAATGCCTTTAACTCCTGTTGGAGGCTGTGACCAGCTGAGGCTGGTTGTTGTTCTTGAAACTTTAGTAGGGGACCTCACATCTGACCAGAAACCCCTTAGAATGACCAAATACTATTTTAAAATTAGTTTGATCAAAGTTTGATTTAAAGTTAAAAAAAAAAAATCTACTATCGGGGCAGACCTAAATATCTCTGTTGAGTTATGACTCAGAGAAACCGTGCATGTTCTAAAAGCAAACTAGTTTATCTGATTTTAAAATGCACCTAGCCTCCATGAGCTGTGAGTCACAGCCCCTGCTGTCACTGTTACTGCTGACCATGTTGTGACCAGGGCAGTTCAGCAGGCTGGAATATAATATCTGAGTTCCAGTTATTGTTAGAACATTCGCTCTGTACTCGTTTATTCAACTCTCCTTCATCCTGCTGAGGAGGCTCTCCACTGTTTGGGAGCCTCTATTATACAGTATCCTGAGTTGATATGTAGAACGTTTTGTAAGTGAACAAATATCTGAAATCTCAGTTTATCTTGAGGATTTGATCTTAAGGACCTTCTCTTTTCTTGTTAAAAGATAAATGGGAATTGAGGCTCAAGCTGGATGAATGCTGGTAGAGAGACACTCTGGTCAGGGTCAGTTTCACCAGATGGTGCTCATCCAATCCCAAAATGCGCTTCATAAAATTCTCCAATAGGATTCTCAACTTGGTAGTTGTCCCACCTCTACCACCCAAAGCTAATCAACAACCAAAATGGAAAATGCATAAGTAATTCTGTTACATGACTGTTCTGCACAGCTGAGGTCAATGACAGTTTCAAATGTGTGAGCTTCATTGGTTTGAGGGAGGTTTTTAAATGTTTTGGTGCAAATTTACCAAACTTTTAGAGTGTTATCCATCATATCACTAACTCCTATGGACAATGTGAGCATTGAAATTGGATTGGATCTTTTCAGATTGCTTAACAACTCCTTTAGGAGCTTGAACGGAATAACTGCCTGGCTGCCAAGTGGCAGGAATTGGTTCTAAAAGGACTTTGTGTCCATTTGTGTCCATACAGTGAGTTAGTTTTAAACTCTTTACACACCAAATTTGTGTGAATATTTTCCACTTTTCCACAATTCTTAATGAAGTGGTTCACAGTTTCACAGGACAAATTTGAAGCATTTATTTTTTTGAATCAAACATTTATTTTTCCCGTGTATATAAACAGATCTGACCAATCAGACCACTGCATTTGACAGCAACTGCTCTTGTAACTCGAAACATACAGCGGTACTGAATATAGAATGATATGGAAATACTGCACTGACATCCATTATGTACTAAAGCCATTGTGATAATTCAGCTCCTGGCTTAAACCATGAACTTCTCCCTGCTCCTGCCTTCTAATGACAGTTGGATGGACCTTAGAATTTCTTCCTTTTCCCGTTTAGAAACATATGGATCAGCTCATCATCGCTTGATGTCAACTTTTTTCAGGATGAGGATGAATTTCTCACTAAAACGCTTTGCATCCAAACAGTTCAGAATTTTTTGCAGACAACGCGTTCAGTGCCAGGTCTGTATTCAGATTAAAAATAGTCTCCAGTTGAAGATGATTCCTACATCAGTTGCTCGTTCTCTACCCAAAAAACCAGACACCGATTTTTCTCTTGACCAAAGCTTAAATCTTTTTCGATATCTTCCTTTGACATATTCTCTGAAGTCTTTGGCATTTCCCTTATCCCGTGCTCTTTCCATGCAATCTTTGGAGTTTCTCCTGTTGAAGGTATGTTTACCAAATATCAGGCTGGCTTCGTGGTATTCGGTACCCTTATAGAAGAACGCTGCATGTCGTCCTAAGCCCTGGCACAACTTCCTGCTTAAAAGACTTAATATATTTTACCCTCGTAGGACTTAAGAATATGACCCTGAGGACATGGGTGTAGTCTGCAAGAGTGAATCTAATATGCTTTGGGTTAATTTGGCATTACATGTTGATTTTGGACTGAAATGAACAAGAACTCCATCCATGTCCTTCATATGGAACACCAGAATGTGCACATGCAAACCATATTCCAAATCAGTGAATAATAAATTCTCTTGGCCAGGTCAGAGTCCAGGCTCAGATATTCTGAGGCACCGTGCTCCTCAAACAGATTTAAATGTTACTACTTCAGCTACATTCCTGTCAGGTGCCTGGGACTCCTGTGATTATGTTTATGCATTTTGCACTTATGCTTCCTGCATGCTCATAAGCAAAACTTAACACAGTGCAATATGGCATTGAATAACATTATAGCGTGGCTGGGAGTGTTGAGGAGTCTTCTGTGAGTCATGTGCATTTTAATGACAGCCGAAATGAGGGTATTTTAATGGCACCGGGCATTTGCAGGTATTATGCTTGTTCAAGCTCCTCTCTCTCTCTCTTTAGGTTAGGCCTCAGTGGTGGATCATTATTTCCAACCAAGAAGCTCTAAGGATCTCTGCGCCCTTTTAATATTAGAGTGAAATCTCAAAGCGACACGAATCATGTATTCATTCGTTTCCCCTCTATTCTTCCCCTCCGTCTCATTCAAAACACTTGCACATCTTGAGAAATTGCCCTCTTACACTGAAAAGATTTTTTCTTGCACAATTGCAAACTTAAAAAAGGCAAGGTTAGGTAAACATGAACTTGAACTCAAAGGGAAGGGAGTTTTAAACCCCCCACACATACTAAACTGTGAGCAAACAAAAAGAGCCCTTCAGAACGGCATTTATCTCTGACTGAGTGACCCAGGAGAGCTGACATGGTTTCTAATCTGCAGCAGCATCTGGTGGCATCTCAGAAAGAGATTATAAAGGTGGACACGGGCAAGGATATAACAAATGAGGGAAGTGAGATCAAACTAACACTTGTTTTCTGTAATTTGGCATTGACTTGTGTACAATTTTCTGTTGGTGTGATAACTGCAGAGAAGGACCCTGTATTAGTGAGTGAGGCAGCTACCTTTGCACCTTTGAGGATCACTCGGGTGACTTAAAGTAGATAAGAGTGACCTGCACTTCATAGCCATTTTATTCTCTCATTTATGTAAGAATGTAACAGAATACATGTGTTACATTCTGATTTAAATAGAGTGTGGAAATCAGCAGGTGAGTTGATAAAGTGTATTAGTAGATTTGGAAAAACAAAACCAATTACAAGACTGGGAATTTCCATCCATCCATCCATTCTCTTTCACTTATTGATGCAGGGTGACGGGAGTGGGGATGGGGTGTGTGGGGATTAATTTTTTAAAATTTATTTAGCTGTGCTGTTAATATAAATGTGTGTCACCACAGGCAGAGGAAGAACAGCAAACCACATAGAATGTCACTGAAGTGACAGCAGGCAAAATAAACTTTAGCAACTAAGAACTAGAGATGGACCGATCCGATATTACGTATCGGTATCGGTCCGATACTGACGTAAATTATTGGATCGGATATCGGAGAGAAATAAAAAATGTAATCTGATCCATTAAATATCAAAAAAGCACCTCACAAAACTTGCAACACGGCGTATCTCGGCCCATAACCGTAGCACGCCGGAGCAGTGTGCTCACGTGATAGAGCGGCTGTGTGTATTCGCAGCCTCAAAACAGCATTTCATCTCTGAGGAAGTTATCCCAGAGAGAAGTACAGCAAGTGTGTAAGTTCATCTCTGAATGTTTGTAAAGCATTCCCACGTTAAGCTTAACAACCGATATATGGAGCGACTGCCTCTTCTCTCTCCTTCCCTCTCCTGCTGCTACTTCAATCATGAAACTGCTTAATGATCAGCTGATCGGCTTTTCTGTCGCGACTCGGTCTCTCTTGTTTGTTTTTGGCCCACTTCGCACCAGAAAGAGGAAACCAGCAGCTGAACAACAGCAGCACGTTTAACCTTGATAAGCTGTTGTTAGAATTTATTTAATATTACTTTCTACACCAGGATCCTTTTCTGCATAGCTGACGGCTGGTAACTGTGCAGGGGCGGATCTAGCAATGTTTAGCCAGGGGGGCCGATAGGGCATGAACAGGGAAAAGGGGGCACAAAGACACACTTTTCTTTCTTATTCTCATTTAAAATGTCTAGCTTTTAATAAATAATTATCTGAATCTTACACCCAAAGTTTTAATCTGATGTAAAATGTATAGAAGTCCATTATTGTATATAGTAACTGTTAAGTCTAATATACCCTAGTAAGCTATAGTACTTTTTCCTTTGGGAAGATACCATCTGTGCAGTCTGCAATTCTGTTGAAGAAAGATGTTGAATCTATTTAATTATTCTTGAAAAATAATTTATTTTTGTGCATTTTTTTTCCAACCTGCATCAAATTAAAGTTGATTACGTCGATTAAGAATCATGAGGTGGGGGGTGGTTCCCTATTTTTTTTTTGCTTGCTATTAGTTAGGTTGCTTAATATTTCTGCTAAGTACTCTTTAAAACACCAGAATAGGGAGGATGGAGTAGGTTTAAGTTTATTAGATTGATCAGTATTGCTGAACTATGAAATATTTTGGGTGCAGTGTATTTTTACATACAGGTATAACAGAATAGCTTTAGTGTTGTTGTTTATTTAAACTTGAGTATGAACTTATACAAAATGCAGCAAGATATTAAAAAAACAGTTTTATTGATTAAAAAACACACTATATCGGATTCATATCGGTATCGGCAGATATCCAAATTTATGATATCGGTATCGGAATCGGACATAAAAAAAGTGGTATCGTGCCATCTCTACTAAGAACCAGATTTACTAAATAGAGCTAAAAGTGTTTTAGCGTGATCTCCAAATAGCCTTCGTAGACGTGGTTGGTTTCACGGCTTATTCACAAAAGTTGCACTGTTTACAATATCAATTGAAAAAAGTAAGAAATGGTTTTGTTTGGCTTAACTGAAGCAATTATGGGTAAATTGCATGTTGTAAAGGTTTGCAAATCAGGTTGCACGCTTAATTTAAATCTCTTCTCCTCAAAACAAGTGCTCAATTTGCCCCCTCTCCAGATGCACGACACATGTCCATACAACAGTCAAACTCATCCCATACTTTGACGAACATGTTTCTTGGTTGCCAGTAGCAGTGGGATTAGTGAGTTTCAGTGGGATTCATAATTCACGTGGTTGCTAGTACCATGTGAATCTCTTCTTTCTAACAGCATTTGTTTTGATCACAAATGAAATCATATACAGGCAGGTTTTATCTTTCTCGATGATTTCATTTAAAAAATTTTTAACAATCCTGTATTTTCCTGACTCTCATTCTGTGACATCACTGGGGCATCTGTCAGTTTTCTTGACTATTGTTGGTATGACAATGCTGCTCACTAACAAAGACAACCTAGCCTCCACCTCAAACAAAACCCTAACCCATAGAAGAGCCACAAGATAATCTCAGTTACTCAGTGGGGTCTGTCTCTGGTCCCCATCAACACCCCAAACCACATTTGAAGTAGACTGTATAAATGGTTGGCAAGAAGACTAAAGGAGTGACACATACTGTACACACAAGCAGACACACTTACAGAGACTCCATGGATTATTATTACAGACTCCGAATTAACATTTTGTTACAAATGCAGAGCTGATGTTTAATACTGGAAACCAAACCATGATCCTGAGACCAAAGTATTTGTCTAAAGCCTTCCACATTTAACAACATGTAATATACATGTACTGTAAAATGGATGCAATGTTATGTTTCACCAGCATTAACTGTTAATCAAATCACGTTTTAAATCTTGATGAAAAGAACAACACTTTTGCTCTGCATACACACGTGCAGTGTCAGATTAGTTTGGCTAACCTTAGCAGTGCTATCAGCAGAGCCTTGGTTTTATTCTATGTAAGAAAGAGACATCGCTGTCCAGAATATGGTTACACCGGAGACTGACTCATTTTTGGAGGCTCCAGTCCCACTGTTACTTTAGTTTATGTGATGCGGACTGAGTTTATGTTTAACAAAATGTAAATATATAAAACATTTATGAGTACATTTCCATTCCTTTCCATTTGCAAAATCCAATGTGCACACTTCACTGTCAGAAAGAAGCTATTGTTGAAATTGTTTAGATGAAGTTTGAGGTTTGCATATGTAGGCTGCTGTGCTTGAATATTCTTCAAAGCGGCTCAGAAAAACATTATTCAGGACAAAAGCAGACAGTGTAGAGAGCTGACAAATCCAGCCTAAATAACAAGCTCTTTTAAGTGCCGACAACCACCACAACAGCCGGGGGGCAAACCTGCGCTCTTCATTATTCTGACCCGTGCTCGGGTTTCACAAAAAACTTTACGTCAGCTTTACATTTACATTACTGCCTGACTGAATATTCTCTTGACTACATCACCCCCCCTGCATGCCACCCTTCCTTCCCCACATGTCTTGTTATCATCTTGTTGCTTGCTGTTCAAAAACACTAGCAAATAATGCAAAGTGACAACAGCAACTGGGGCTTTTTATTCCTATGGGGTTTGAGATTAAGCTCTCGGGATGTCATCCAGACCAGTGAAAACAATCTTCTTTACTGGAGGGGAAGGAGAAAAGAAAGAAAACGCTGACACTGTTGGAATGAAAAAGCGTTTAATGTTAAAAGAAGGAGTCTTTTTATGTGTGTGTGTGTCTGTGTGTGTTCCTCACATTTCTCTGCAACAGTTCATCTGATCGACTTTAAACTCCACTGCTAGTAACAAGACTGCATTATGGAACTGTAGGTCATTCTGGGAGTTCTTGTTGATGTTAGACTTAAGGTCACAGTGATCATTAGGGATGGTCATAGCCATTAAATTATACAATGAAAATGTAATTGTTTATTTTTTCCTCTGTTTTTGCTGGTTTGTGTGTTTGCAGCACCCTCTTTTAGACCACTTTTACCAAGTGACAGCCAGAGACGTCTAGCAAATACTCGCTAACTGGTTGGGAAATACACATTTTCCACTACTGATCAAAGGTTTCCAGGGGAGCGGTAACTGGCTAACTACATGACTGGGGCCTAATGCACCTTTACCACTACTAAGTGCTGTTAAGCTGGATCTTGTATAAATTACTAGGTAAAGACCGTGTGGTGGGGCATGGTTGGTGGTGCCGCTGCAGGGGAGGCGAACGCGCCTGCAGGGCATCCGCAATCACGCCGGGATAAAAGTGTGTGTCCTGGATTTCGGTGTTGTTGTTGGTGATGTTGTTGGTGGCAGTGGGTCGAGCTGCAGCGGTTGAGTTTGTAGAAGCAGCCGTGTGAGAAGCGTTAATAAAGATTCTGAAAAGCATGTATGTGTGCACAGGTCACAGGTAGGTGATCTTCCAAAAACAGTCAGTTAGCAGTAAAAACTGAGCAGCAATTTTGCTTGCTGCACTGGAATGATGTAAAATGTTAACATAAACCACTGATCTCTGCTTTTCATTGGAACAATGCAGCAGTGTTGTTAAGGGGGCATGTTTTTCTATGGAGGTTGAGTGCTCAGTGAGTTATAGAAACAGACTGGTGTGCTACAACAGCTGGAACTGGATTTATGGGGCGACCATGGCTCAGGGGGTTGGGAAGCTCATCTGTAACCGGAAGGTTGGCGGTTCGATCCCCCTGCTCTCTCTGTCCGGGTCGTTGTGTCCTTTGGGCAAGACACTTTGCCCTACTACCTACTGGTGTTGGCCA
Source organism: Simochromis diagramma (assembly GCF_900408965.1). Taxonomy (NCBI): domain Eukaryota; kingdom Metazoa; phylum Chordata; class Actinopteri; order Cichliformes; family Cichlidae; genus Simochromis; species Simochromis diagramma. The sequence goes on along the minus strand of NW_024387197.1, from coordinate 1,642,551 downwards.
GAGGGGCCGATTGGGCGATATGGCAGCCTCGCTTCTGTCAGTCTGCCCCAGGGCATCTGTGGCTACAACTGTAGCTTGCCTCCACCAGAGTGTGAATCTGAGAGTGAATGAATAGTGGAATTGTGCCTAGAAAAGCGCTATATAAATGCAATCCATTATGATATGGCACATTAACAGTGTGGGTGCATCAAATTCCTGCTCCCATGAGGCCACTGGAGCTAAATGCACCCAATAAAGACAATGACAGCAATTCCACCAAATGACAGAAGCTGAGTCAACATGCAGTGGTGGTTAAATGCTTGTGAAATGATCATCGTGCGATTTGAAGTTGAGCAAATGGGGGAACAAAACTGTGTCTGTGACTTGAGGTCACAAATACATAGTGGGCCCTAGTCAAAAATGCACGTTTTCTTATCTACCTCTGCTGATGCTAACATGCAGATGAAAGCAACACTGCACTTGGTTCCTTGTTGCAAAGCATCAGACTAAAGCTGCTAGCGAGAAACATAAAACACATTGTAAGAGCTGAGATGCTTGGTTGTGCCCAGAGCGGCTGGTGTGTTGGCGGGGGTAAATGGAGAATGATGGTCAGCACAGAAATAATCTCCATGATTCTCCTCCTGATTGCCTCACGTCTGAATTCCCTGTGCCATGTCTTTTCCTGATCCACTAATCGATACCTACACACCCCCCACCCCCAAAGTCTTCCCACTAGCTGACAGCAGCCATGCCTCTTCCAGCCCATTACATGCTGTAATTGTTTCTTTATTTTCCTCCCGCCGTACTGGCAGTGTTACCACAGTGTGGCCTTATGTCACCCTCTGGACCCACAGAGAGCATGAGCCCGGATCAATTGGCTTCCCCACAAAAGTCCCAACATTCTTTTATGGCTAACACGTTATTCACAAGTCACATGTCACGGTAACTCTACCTTTTGCCACACAAAGCACAAATGTAAAGGTCAGCTGTCAGAAGGAGGACGAGAGTCAACAAACCCTGGCATCTAATGTTATGAGACATGACTTTAACATCCTTTTATTAGACTGACTGTGGGTATTGTCCCGAATTATAAACCAAGGGGAAATTTTACTATCAAACAATCCTGATGTTAACAGTGAGTTTAATTTACTGCTCAACATACTCCAATGAAGTTGCATGCATGCTAAAACCACACCGTATAACCATACTTCTATGTTTAAGCTGATAGTGTAATGCAGTTAATGCTGCGTTTCGTTCTTTTGACATTTTTATAGTTTTACCGCTCTAAGGACTTCAGACTATAAGATAGAATGCAAATGTTGACGCAAATGAGAACAATCTACACACCGGAAAAGCTGAAAGCAGGTGTTTTTATTTATTTATTTTCTCTATTTTGTTTCTGTCCACCTGATAAATGAAGGTTGACTGCCTGTGAGCGCTGGGTGTTGGGAGACTCTTGCTCCTTCAGTTCAGGTTACTGCTACACAGCCGGACTTGCTGGAATTAGTTCCAGTGCAAGTGAAAGAGTTGCGATCTGGCGGAGAGGTGGTTGTTAAAAGGGGCTTGCAACAAAACAGGTATTGTCTGGGTATGGTGGTAGTGGAAGGAGAGGTGTGATTTTTGGTGAACTGATGAACTGTGCTCTGTATCAGCAAGCAGGCAAGAATATTCCCTGTTTTTTTTACCCTGTCCCTGAAAACACCTGCTTACATAGACTGTTAGAAAGGCTCTGCAGAGATAACTCGAACAACGTAGTTGGTAAAACTGGTCACTAAGAGCAATAACTGTGTATCAACCAATTCACTGTTAATTTAAAACCGTCTTTTTCTTTCAGCTTTAAGGTTGAAAGCAAATTAGGCTTACAGAATGTTGAGACTTTATATTAAAAACAGACGTAGCCACTGTAATGTTGCCTGCTGGTTCTTGATAGCTGCTGCCATCGTACTGTTTTTTTCAGCGTGAGAAGTGACCATATCCAGATAAAGTACATGAGTACAACAGATACCTGTTTCTATATTCACAAATAACATAGCGCAGAAATGCTTTGAGTGCATTCTTCTAAGACGGTTATTACTGCAATGAACTACACAGAAAGACTAATTGTTTTTGAAATCCTCCTGAAAGGGGCAGCATGGTGACCCTTAGCACTGTTGCCTCACAGCAACAAGGTCCTGAGTTCAATTCCACCATCAGGCTGTGGTCTTTCTGTGTGGAATTTGCATGTTCTCCCCGTGTTTAAATGGGTTCTCTCCGGGTGCTCCGGCTTCCTCCCACATTCCAAAGACATGCAGTTAGTGGGGACAGGTTAATTGGAAACTCTAAATTGCCTATAGGTGTGAATGTGAGTGTGAATGGTTGTCTGTCTCTATGTGTTAGCCCTGCGACAGACTGGCGACCTCTCCAGGGTATACCTCGCCTCTGTCCTAAAAGGCGCCAACACAACAAAGAAAGATAAGAAATGGTTTTTTGCAACTCGAAAAACATGAGACAGAGCAGGAATATGCCAATAATAATGCAAACCCTCAATGCATTATGCCATTAAAAACATTAACTCATAATAGCTGTTTAAAAGTGCTAAAGCAGCAATAGAGGCCAAAACCCATTTTTGTATTAGGTCTTAACCCTTTATTTACCTTAGTTATGCCCATTTTGCTATAGAGGGAAAATCAAATGCTTCCTGAAAGGACTGGAGTGCTTTCCTTTTATAGCCAAAATTACAAAATAAGTCTATTTACCAAGTATGAATCTTGGTAAATAAAACATTAATTATATATTTTTTTATCCAGCTGTAAAGTTATGCATTTTAACACTGGAGTATGTCAGTAATGACTCGCTCACAGTCTCAAGTGGCCTGCAATTTTTGTTATTTCTGCATTTGCTTCATTCTGGGATCCGCAGGCTGTTGTGCGGTTGAGATTTATGTATTGGTTGTATTAGCTCGTTAAAAAGCAGATGGCTTCTGTGAGGGATGAACCAGAACTCAAGGAACAGGAATTTCCTCCTGTCACCTCAGCACTGAAGACATTTTTTCACCAGGTGTCTACACGCATCTGTTGGAAGTGAAGTTGCGTGGATAAACGAATTATATTTAACCATGTAAACAACAGAGCAGTATGGTGGGCACACTGTTTGTGTGATTCCTTTATCCTATATACTGATTATAGCTGCAGTGTGGTTCTAATTGGCAGTGTGTCTGAAGTGGAACACACTGTGTTTTTGCTTATTGTATGCTTTTATCTTTGTTAAACAGGTGTGTGGAACCATGAATCTCTTTCAGCATATCTAGCAGAAAATAAATATAGGCATTTATTTCCATCTGCAAGTGTCTTTCATGCTCCATAGATATGAGCTGCTCTGGCAAAAAATTGCCCCTGTTCAGTGGAAACAGCAGAGTGGTGAAATGCATGTGAGATGGATCATCTCAGACAAGCATGATGGAGCCAGTATCTGGTTGGCCATTACTGCTGTAGCTTACGAGAAGTGAGAAAGGTGATCAGTGGGTGGAAACTGGTCCTATTCTCCTACTAATTCACGCAAAAGAATGGGCCACTGGTATTTAGGGCACTCTGATTTCAGTCCCCAATGCTTGAGGTCATCAGTAGATAGACTACATAATGTGTGTTTTCTTTGGTTTATCTGCTAGGTCAACACATCTCTGCTTCACTATCATTCATAATCTACTGTAGCAGGGTTTGCACTGCCTTTTATTGCTGATAAAATTAAATAACAAGAAGCACTCAGAGCCAACCTCTGCCAAGGCAGCTCACTTTCTGGACACTGTTTACTTTTAATGGAATAATGCTGTAATTTTTTATATATTCATTCTGTTTTGTTTGTCATGTTTAAACATACTTCAAGAAATGACCTGAATAGATCAGAAAAATATAAATATAATTGCAAACTGAATACGTAGGAACATGTGGCACCCTACAGTACTACTCTAATACTCTTTAGAATGACCCATTCAGCTAGCTCCTAATAGCATCACCTTCAACTACCAACAGCCAGATGCATCTTATACAAACTCCTGAAAGTTTCTGTTGTGATTTGGCTACCCTTTTAATACCTGGTTATCAAATATTAATGGTGTCATCAATGAAGTGTACTACACAAACAAGGAGATTATCTACTAATTAGAGCTGGGCGATAGAACGATAACGATATGTATCGCGATATAACTTTTTCTCGATAGAAAAATTAAACTATCGCGATAGACCTCGCCGCTCTTGTCCTCTTAAAAAACAAAAAACAAAAAACAAAAAACAGCCAATCCAAATTAAGTAGCGCAGAGCCGAACCAATCACAGCCGCAGCGTCACGTCACGTGACTTGTTACGTACAGCACAAGTGCCAAGCCGCACATGTGTATTTGTTTGGGAAGCAGCCAGCCACCGTACCGCCCGGGTAATGGAGGAAATGAGTGTGCCGACTAGAAAAATCAACAGAGCGTGACCGAAGGTTACCGAAGAGAAAACAGATGATGGTTCCAATGCCGGAGAGATTGTCGAACGGAAGAGCCATAGAAGTTCCGTAGTGTGAAGGTATTTCGGCTATTTCAAGTCTGACAAAAAACAGAGTAGCGTGCACTGTAAATTGTGCCGAAAGCAAGTCTGGAAATACAATAAACTGGTGCATGCGCTACGTCCACACGTACCCGGGTATTTTTGAAAACGCAGATTTTTCTATGCGTTTGCACCTTTCGTCCACACGTAAACGGCGTTTTTGGTCACTGAAAACGAAGATTTTTAAAAACTCCGGCCAGGGTGGATATTTTTGAAAACTCAGTTTTTGCATTTACATGTGGACTAGAAAAACGGAGAAAACGCAGCGTCAAAGGTGTGCGCATTTTTTGACGTCACACTGTGCGCCACGTTATTGTTTCGGTGAAATTAATTTCTACAATACTGTTACTGTTAATTGTACTCTCTGCAGTGTTTAAATGCTTACATATACACACAGTTACTGTCCCTCCACACATACGACTCGGTTCTGCTTCTATGCCCCAGCTTTGTTTACTTTTTCCCACCGAGGCTTCTAGACTTCTGATTGGCCAACATTTCTGCACGGTTAGGAATCTAGCGCCACCTGCTGCTTTGGCATGTTCATAGCATCGTTTTCCTTCATTTCTCCCTTTATGTGTAGACGGGATTATTTTTTAAAACGAAAACGGAAAATCTCCGTTTTCAAAAATACCCGTGTACGTGTGGACGTAGCCTCAGTCTCTGACTGGAAGCGTTAATTCGTCATTCGGCTTTTGTCAGACTAAAGTAACTGTTAAAACTGTTTGAAAAGCTAAGCTATACAACAAGGACAGATTGAGAATTTCCTTTTAGTTCTCAGTTTATTTGATATTGACAAAAGTTAGTCAATTTTGTCTGTTCTTCTGTAAAACAAACTAAGATTTATTTTTAGAATTAATAATTTGTTTCTAAGTGGAATTGACAATTTAGTAGTCTGTTTCGTTTGTTCTATTTTGAAACTTAAACGCTTTAGCGGCTGCCTTTTGTGTAGTTTGCAATATTTGCCTTTATTTATCTGAAAAAGTCTCATGTTCCTTAAGTACATCTACCCTGTTGAACTTATTATGGGAAATAAATATTTAAATAAAAACAAGCTGCTGATTATTTCACATTTTACTTGTGAGGAACGGCACATTTAAATCTTACAAATATAGTTATTTGGCTTATATCGTGATAGATATCGTTATCGCCTGAAATGAAAAAAACATATCGTGATATGAAAAAATCTTATATCGCCCAGCTCTACTACTAATTGGAAAATTGTCTCTCAAAGTCCTGCTACATTTTGTAGACTGCAACTGTTTTAAGCAAAATACGATTAATAGGAAGTGGAATGGCTCTCTGCATGTTGCCTATGGCCCAGGTGACATTGCAATGCGCTGTACTGTGCTTGAAGGACATTCTCCCTGCAGCTCTCACCTCCCATTTGCTGTCCTGGGTTCTCCTCTTGAGCTGGATGTTCCAGTTCTCGGCGTCCACCTCTGCACAGTGGGCGATGGTCATGGCCACCGGGCAGAAGAGATCCAGGCCAGGAGGTCCGTATGTTACTTCTGGACCCAAAAGGATTTCACAGCTGTCCAGTGTTTGGACACTAAAAACACACAGAGAGTAAATGCAAATCTTATTAGGTGATACGAGGAAATAAGTTACTGTACTGCAGACAACAGACACTGCCTGTGTTCACACGTGGAGACACGTCAGCAGAATGGATGCCTCGGCTCTCGTATAATTGTACCTTTTGATGCCTGGACTCGCTGTGCGTCATAAATGCATTTACTGCAGCTATGAGCTGCTTGCACAGCTGTCTTTGAAGCAATCTGTGCAACAAAATGCCTTTTTGCAAGACTGAAAAACAGCTGGTAGCAAGGTGAAATTCTCCATTCACTTCTTTACCTATATTTTTTGAAGCTCCATATTTATGATGGGGCAGCTTCACTGCTATCCACTGCTTTCCATTATATTTGAAAGCATTGTTAAGACTCCTTGCTGTGCTCTTTATGACTGTCCATATTTAACACATTCTATTTAGTAGAGCCATCATATGTGCACAACATCTCTCTTTGCACTTGTGCTTCTGCTGCTGCAAGCGAACCAACAAATTAATGAGCTTATGAAAAGAGGTGGACTACCAACAAAACATGCCTCCAGGCAGGTACTTCCAAGTTTGAATGGCCATGAGTGAAAATGCTGAACCCTTGCTCCCCAAGTTCAAGTTATTGCCACACAGCCAGGCTGCTGGAATTAGTTCAAGCACAGGTGAAAAACTCTTGCCGGCGACTTGGAGTTCGCTCATTAAAAGCAGCTTACAACAAACAGGTCCTGCCAGTGGACGGTGGCGGCAGCAGCAACTCTGGTTGAGATTCTGAGAAAGAGGGCAGGCAGATCATGACACAGGAGAGGAACACCTCAACAAAGCTCTTTAATCAGTCATCAGGTCAGAGATATGAGAGGCTTGGTTTGTTAGGACTTCTTCCTTTGAATGAGGCACACACTAAAGCAGCAGCTTTAGTGTATGAGCCACCTCTACAGCGCAGAGGAATGCCTAATGTTGTGTTAGTGCCATTAATTTACAACGACTTATGTCTTAGATTTGTATTTTTCACCATCCTTTTCTGATATCACGCTTGTAATACATCGCAGTTTGACATTTCTTCCACTATAACGAATTACAGTGAAGGAAGGAAGACATTCACTAGCGACTACAGCTAGAAATCCACAACACAGCAACAGATTGACTCAGCAGTTCATGATTCAAGAAATTGACAGTTTATTTACACAACTGGCATCTATTTTTGTACTAAAGTAGAGGGTTTCCTTTGTTTGTACCAGTACTTTGTAGATAACTTGATTGGATTTTTTTCTATCTAGCTTTATAAAAAACCTTCATCTATTACAGAAATAGAATAGAAAATCTATATCAAAAGAATAGATTTTAATTTAAAAGGTGACATGAACTATCCCTGAACAGCAGTCAGAAAAACATCTGGTCAGAAAACCCAGTGCAAACCCCTCAAAATAAAGCTAAGATTTGGGATATTTATGGGCACCTCACTATGTATATTAGTAAGTAAGTAAGTATGTAAAATGTATTTATATAGCGCTTTTTGCAGATAAAAATCACAAAGTGCTTTACAACAAAGAAAATTAAAAATGAAAAGAATGGAAATACAACAAAAAACAATGTAAAACAGTAAAATACAACATAAAAACAACAAATTAATTAAAAGCTTGCCTATATAAAAAATGTCTTCAGCTGCTTTTTAAAAGAATCAGTGGAGTCTATATAGCGTAAAACCAGTGGGAGAGAATTCCACAACCTTGGTGCCACTACCTGAAAGGCCCGATCACCACGAGTTTTAAATCGAGTGCGTGGGGCCACCAACAGTCTCTGACCTGATGACCTTAGAGCTCGGGAAGAGGAATGCAGTTTCAGCAGGTCAGATATGTACTGGGGAGCTTGACCATGTAGGGCCCTAAAGGTTAAAGGTAAAATTTTAAAATTATTAAACCTAAAACTTACAGGCAACCAGTGAAGGGAGGCCAAAACTGGAGTGATATGAGATCTTCTCCTGTTAAAGAGTCGTGCTGCAGCATTCTGCACAGTGTGAAGACGATTTAAAGCTGATTTGTTAAAACAAGTAAAAATACCATTACAGTAGTCTAAACGTGAAGAAATAAACGCATGAATAATCATCTCAATTTGAGGCTTTGACACCATTAGTCTGAGTTTTGAAATATTTCTTAAATGATAAAAACAGTTCTGGACCACCTGTTTGGAATGTTGCTAAAGCGACATCGAGCTGTCAAATATGACACCGAGGTTTCTGAGGCTCGATTTTACATAAGGGTCTAAGAAGCTGACATGCTGCCTAATTTCTGGAATCATATGGTCAGGAGCAATAATTAAAGTTTCTGTTTTATCAGATCATATTATATAGGGGTGGGTTTTTATAATCGATTTATCGATTAAAATCGATTCTGGCTTGGATAACGTAAAATCGATTCATTAAAATCCTGAATCGATTTTTTAATATTAATTTATTTTGCCCGAAATGCCAGAATCTCAGGTGAAAGATCACAAAATTTCAACAACCACCAAACAGCTAAGACAGTAAATGAGAGCAGGTACACGGCTTCTGCACAAAGACGTAAACACACAGCGCGGACCCGCGGATCAGAATCAGTGAGATGTCGCCTTTCTCAGCTGACGGTCGGGGCTGAAAGCCGACAGCTCGCTGATTCTGATCCGCGGGTCCGCGCTGTGTGTTTACGCCCTTTTTGCGCTGATCATATGGCTGTTAGTTTTATCTCTCTCCAAACAATATTGACCGAACCAGCAGCAAAAGAAGATCCAAACTACGCTTCACATAAACATCGTCATGAATTCCCTCTGACTTTTGCTGACTTTTCAGGATAAAAATCACACTTCATGCACAGCTCTCTCTCTCTCTCTCTCTCTTCTGCATTATTCGCTTGCTTGTTACGCACAAGTCTACCGTTGTTTACAGTGCTGTCGGCCGACGTTTTTTTTTCCCTTTTACTTACTTCCGAAAAGTAAACCTAATTTCTGCCGTTCAATATTGAACAAATTTAAACTTTTTAAAATTAAGCAAAATGCAAAACGCTTAGCCGCGTCTCTAATAAAACCGCTGTAACGTCAGAGGTAATGTTCATGTGTTGATTAATGGTTTTCTTTCGTTTTTGATGTACTGCAGATTATTTTTATAAAATCCCAGGCCAGGAAAACCACCTTCATGTTTTTCTGTGTTTTATCTTCAGCTACTTTGACACAAAGGCCTCTGCTGTGATGCTTACACCTTTGATAAAGTCTTGCGTGTGTCAGCTTCCTTTTAATAGATACAAAAATATGTAAATGTACTGATCTGAATTATAATATTTCTGACTGTCAAAATTTCCCAGATTCAAATCGAATCGAATCGAATCGAATTAAATCGAATCGTGGATCGAATCGATTCGGGACCTTGTGAATCGGAATTGAATCGATTCTAGAAATCAGTGACGATACCCAGCCCTAATATTATACATTATATAATATAATATATACATATTATACATTTCTAACAATATTTCTAACAATTGTATAATATTAAGAATTATTTTTATAGCATTAAAATAAATGACACAGTGAACAAAAAAATCAATCTGAAACTCCCCCCCCCAACTGGTCACGGCAGATGGCCCCGCCCCTCCCTGAGCCTGGTTCTGCTGGAGGTTTCTTCCTATTAAAAGGAAGTTTTTCATTCCCACTGTCACCAAAGTGCTTGCTCATAGGGGGTCATATGACTGTTGGGGTTTTCTCAGTTTTTTGTGTTGTAGGGTCTTGACCTTACAATATCAAGTTAGGAAAAAAGATCTGATAGATAACCTCGAGCAAGCCCATACAAACACTAAGCAATAATAATCAATAAATCATTCCTAAAGATGAAATCTATTCACAGGTAATGTTAGCTCTTAATTCAGATTTTTTGGACCATCAAATTATTATGCAACCATTCGTATGCCTTTTTAAAGTGCGTTAAGTGATTCAGACAACATCAACTTTTTCAACTTTAACCTTGATAAATTTATCAAGGTTAATGTCACTTAAACTTAAGCAAAACCAACATACACATGTACATACACACTATTTCTAAACAGTCAATTTTATGATTAGGTCTTTATATTTCACTATCAATCATTCGCTCTACATTTTTTTAAAATCAGCCAATCACACCTATTGAAAGGATTAGCCCAGCAAAATGTCTCAACATCGCCTCACAAAGCTAAGACTTTCAGTCCGCTACGTGCTCACAGCTGTTCTGACACGTTTCCTAAATCACACTGAAACTCCTTTTTTTCTCAGAATGTTTGTGGATATGAGCCTTGCAGTGGAGTGCCGGGGGAACAAGATGCAACCACATTTTGTTAAGCTCTGCTTTGACCGCTGCTTTTTTTTTCACAGGGTCATAAACATGTTTGACAGCGAGGCTTGGTGCTTTTATGCCTGTTTGTCTGATGACCCCCTTTCAGTGTGCTGCTCCCAGAAAGCAGAGTTCATACTGAGATTAAAAGTTGGCGCCTGGCATTGAGTGACTGGTTCCTCTTTGTGTTCTGTATGGTTTGATCTTATTTAATATTTCTTTTAGCATTCATCCGGCGACCTGCTGAGACTTCCTGTCAAGAATAATGTTTATGTGCTACATAATTATTTGCTGAATTAAGCAATAGCGGCAGAACTTTCACAAAGTTCACGGTCCTTTCCTTCTAAGCATTGCTGTGGGAAATTAGCTGTCCATAAAAGTGATATCAAACACAAACACTGCTACACTTTCGATATGACGAGCTGTCAGATTTGGTTGGATGAGTGTGTAAACAAGCTGGCAAGGTCAGCTTCAACAAATATATTTGGAGAAAACTTGTGTGCACCCACTTAAAGCAACCACAGTACCTGAAGCTCCCTTTTGATAAATAACATATATTAGTTTTATATTACAGGATTTAGTCCAAACTTTTACTTTTGCACCTTAATAAAGACTGATTTGAATGTGACATTCATGTATTGTACACACACAGGAGTGAAAATCTTTGTCCTGCAGAAATAACATTTGTATTTATTCTGATTCCACTTCCACTGAAAATATGACTGAACATTGTTAGTCTTACAACATTTGCATAATTCTGATACTTTTTTCCAATGCAGATTTTGCATTTTAAGATTTAAACAGGCAGATTGATGCCAATGATTTTTGAGCTATGAGTCTTTTTGCATAATCATCTGAGCCAGTGGTTCACAAACCTATAATCTAACATATGCGAGGCGCAGATGCTTCTGTTTTAATTGTGTTATCTTTAATTTTTTAGATACTGACAGCTGAAGACAGACTGGAAGGTAGAGACAGGGAAGGAGCAACAAACAGCAAAAACTTACTGTAAAGGTGCTGGTATGGTAATACATACGCACAGTTTCAGAAATTAATACCTTATATTGTTGGATCGTTTCATTAATATTGCAGCTGGAGATGATTGAAAGATTGAATTTAATTACTTACTACTGGGAAGCATAAATCTACAATACACTTGTAGATTTAGATTTTATTATCTGCAAAAGAAGAACTGACTATAGCTTTAAACTAAAGGTGTAATATTTGCATCCAAAATATTGTGGAGCAGAAGCATAAAGTTGTATGACATAGATACACACTTGTCAAAAAACACATTCTCATGATCTCAAAGGAAAAAAACAATATATCTGTCTATACTGGGTAATATGCTACGGATGAAAGGATGCCTCATCGCTTCATGGAAATGAAAATGATCAACCCACAGAGGACTGACTTCAAAGACACACAAAAATCAAAGACAAAAAAAAAGTCAAAGGTATCTATTCCTTTGTCCTCCAGGAACTGTTTGCTTACTCTCACCATATGAGGCTGGACAGTCATGCACCAGGAGGAAGCCAGGACCCACTGCACCAGTGTTGGGTCTGACAATGGTTCCAAGGATCTCATCCCTAAACTTAATGGCATTCAGGGTGCCATTGCCTAGCCTGTAGAGGTCTGTGTGTCCCTTCTTGGATATGGCTCTCTAGGCCATCACTTACATCACTGAATCATGTTAGAGGCAGCATAACATTCATTATGGCATCTCTAGACCCTTTCACATCTGTCACTTGTGCTCAGGGTGAACCTGCTCTCATCTGTGAAAAGCACAAGGTGCCAGTGGTGGACCTGCTAATTCAGATATCATAAGACAAATGCCAATTGCGCTCTTGAAATGCAGATGGATGGAACTTCAGTCAGTTTGTTTTTTTTTACTTCTGCAGTAAAACATCTCCCTATGTACAGTTTTTGTCAAGCCGGCTTATATTTGTGGTGCAACTGTGTGTGGTCGCCTGAGGATGATCTCTAATAAGTTGGTGGAGATTTCTTCCACAGGCCAAACAGTTACAGCGTTGAACACTTAAGAGTCTGAACACTTTTATGGCGAGTTAACAATTCACAATAAGAATTACTGCCAGAGATTAGAAGTAACTACTTAAGTACTTCATTACTGTATGTTACTGTACTCTGTACTTTACTTGAGTATGTATCTATTTACACTTACATTTCTTACATTTAATCCTTCCTTATACTCCTTATCCTTATTTTGAATACAGGCTTGTTACTTTATGTTCAGTGGTATCACTGGCACTCGTTCCATCCCACTTTAACGTTGCAAGTTGTAGCCTCGGTACTTTAGCATTTAGCGAGCACTAGAGAAGAGGAGCGAGCATAAAGGAGGTAATGTTTTTTTTAACTATCAGTTAATTTCAAATACTAAATTTGTATCAGCTCAACAAACATCAGCAAACACAATCTGTGTGAAGTTTGTTGCACAGTTTGTAGCTAGCTAAAGGTCCAGCTGCCGTAAAAAAGACAGGACAAGAGAGGAAGAAGAGAATTATTTAACTGCTCAGTGAAGCTTGATAAACTACAAATTTGACAGTTACATGTAATGTGATCATTTTTAATCACATATAAGATCTGTATATGATGTGTTTCGATAAATTATGCATTTTCATATTGTAAAACGTCCTGCAAAACAAACTTAAGTTATTCAAACATTGCTTAAAAATAGTTTGTACGAGATAAAGAGGTTAGCTTGTGGTACTGTGGTGTTGTTTTTACCAACTTTATGCTGTCTAGTATGGAGACAATACACACTATACTGTTACTGTATACTGCATTCTGATTTGTTCTTATTTAACATCACTTGCCAGTATTTCCAAGTTAAGGATACCAAAGGATACACTCTTTGTCGTCTGTAATGCCAGATATTGGAATTTTGTTGTATATCTGTATTTTAATACAGTCTTACTCATCCAGACAAGTCCAGGAAACTTCAAACTGCAACGTGCAGGGAACAGCAATTATTGGGCCAGGTGCGCAGTCAGATACTGATTTAGGGAACACTTATTTTGCTTTTGCTCTGCCTTCAGTTGGCAGTTGGTGTTTTTAATATCGCTCCATCATGTTCATTTAGTTGTGGGAAGCCAAAATACACCATCAAGATTAAAACTGTCCCTATATATACATGTACAAGAGATGGCTAACTGCAGTGGATGATTGCACGGAAATGCACTTGGGTAACTTGGAATATTGTTTGCAAACTATTTTTTCTGGATTTCAGCAGTTAACTTATTAGAACCAGTAGAAATTGAAGCTGAAATTACAAAGATGTGATTGAAGGTGTAATAAGGCAGAAATGTATGAGACATTTCATATTCCATGAATAATACCGTCCAAATTCTTACCAGCTAATAAAAGTCAAAGTCATATCTACACACCACATCTACTATTTTTTCTTTCTCACTGTCTCACTCCTTTTATTCTGTGCAGGCCTAAAATTGCTCATTACTTTTCTGCTCAAAAGACTGAAAGTTGACTCATGTTGCTGAGCAGCCTGCTGGATACAGCATGCCACCAACACCATAGCAGTTAGGGGTGTGTTTCCCACAGAGAGCAGCCATGCTACTTGCTGTGCTGCTGCTAGATAAAAGCATGCTTTTAAATGGCATGTGATTTACCCAGAACAACTGCCTGTTTACTTGCAATGTCATGTTCATACAGCCATAATTGTCTTAACAGCCTCCAAAATGATACTTCAACTTTATTTATGTCTTCTCCCGCCTCCACCTGCTGGAAACTTTTCTGACTTTTTCATAAGTGATGTGTTATGTAAGCTCCTCTGCCATTACAGCAGCTTATCAGAATTAAAAGCAGATTCTGTCTGTTGGAACACCTTCACAGTGAATGCTCTTTCTGGGTGCTGACATCTACTCCAGACTTCCCAATTACTGCTTCAGCATCTGCCCTGGTAAGGAGGGGTGAGGTATTCTGATTTTGTCTGCTTATCAGGCCGGGTGCTATCTCATTGCACAACCCTCTGCCCTATGTCTGTTAGCTCAGTCAGTTTTTCAGTTATGTCAACAGCAGTCCGACTCTTTACTGGCCCTGAGAGAGCTCTTGGCCCATCAGCCAACAGCACTGAGCCTGATCACACATTTAATGCAAAGTGCAGGGAAGGAGCAGATTACCTGCTCCTTAAGTAGCCTGCAGCTCAGGCCCCAGATTCCTACAGCAGCCTGAAGCGCCTGAGGCTAGCAGTCTCTTTTCTCAATTCCACTTGTCATCACGATGAAGGGCCCTATACGGCAGCTTCTTGAGCGTCTAGAGGAGGTGCATTATTTAAAGTGAGCAGTGATTCACTCCTCGGGGACCCCAGGAGCTGCGCAAAGTGGCAGACTGGGTCGGGGGTGGTGACGGCAGACTTAATAAATGCACACATTAGCACACTCCATTAGCTTCACCTCTATTTGCTTGTAGTCTCCACCTGTTTGTCCCACTGTGCTTTTGTCCATTTTAAGTTAATGCAGGCACCTTATGCGGTGTACGGATACATTAATCAAACAGGCTCCTTTAGGAGACTTACTTTTAGCTTTAACCAACCTTTTAACTCTGCAAAATCTCTAATGCAGCGTAACATGAAAACAGCATTGTGAAAGCTACAGTAGCTGATTGACATAAATGTTCTGGAGAGCATTAACAATAACTTGAATCACCAATTTGTGCAAAGAGTAAAAAAAAAAAAAAAGCACCATTAAGCATTGATTTGTAACGCTATTACAATTGCTATTCAACTAACTTTGAGACCACTTCATCTTTAGTCCCAGGACCTTGGCGCACTGCAACCCACTTGACTGGGAAAATGAGAGCAAGCAAAAAGGCTAATCACTTGAAACAACTCAACATGCTATTTGGTCACTTATCACTGAGAGCGCTGCTCAGATTGCTAAAAATAACACCAAATTACCGTAACTATTGAAATAAATGTTTGAAACACTTGTGAAGCTAGCATACAAACAATAGTATGTTTTGCTAAGGTTGAAGCACTATTTCTGTTGCTTTTGTACAGCAGATAAAATGATCTTTGCTTCTAATTCCTGTTGTAATGTTTTTTTTGTCTCTGTGCCTTTTGTGTTCCCCCCGGGCTACACTTTTAGTTACTTCCTACTTTATTCTGAAGGTTAATTCCTCATGTAGCTTTCTGTGGTTTTACTTCCCTCGTTTTTTCTTCTTCCTGCTTTTGTTGTTCTCATGATTGAGGCTACATGTGCCTTTTCACATTAGGGAAAACAGTGGTTGCTGATGCCCAAATTTATTACGACTGAAGGCAGTCGTAATAAAGATGGTTTTATTCAAAGACGCAGATAAAGTCTGAAACCACTCGCAGTTAGTAGCCATATTCAAAACAACTTTGGTGTGTCAAGATGTTAATAACCAGGGGTGCACATAAGTGGTCCGCAGGTGCGCATTCGCTGTCAAAATAAAAGATGAGCACTAGATAAGAAGTTGCACCGCGTGTTTGCGTACATAAGATTTTCTGGAGGAGGACAGACATTTGTTTAGAACTGTTAAAGATCTCGAAGAAGCTCCTTTAAGCAATTACTTTGGTGTTCCTCCACCTCCAAAGAAATGTCAGAAGGAGTCCGAACTGCAAAAGAAGCGCGTATTCTCGGAAAAGTGGTTGCAGGAGGTGAATGCACAGAGATGTGGTGCAGAATATGCCGTGAAAATCCCACTCTAGCGGACAAAAACAGTGTCTTTTATATGGACGCAAATGCGAGTTGCAAGCCAGTTTGCAGTAGTCTGACATCAGTTAGCAATGGCTTAGGTTGGCAGTTAAATGCAATCTGCTTATAGTAATATGGTGATTAGTTGTGATAATTTGTGAAAAATGCTGTTGCCATCTACATACACAGAAATTTATTTATCCATGTTCTTCCACTTATCCAATTCGAATGGGGGCTGTAATCTATCCCTGCTCCCATAGCTCATCAGTCTGCTGAATGGCCAACACAGAGAGACAGACAACCATTCACACTCACATGTATACCTACAAGTAAGTACAGTACAGTGTACAGTGTACAAGCATGATGTGACAATGTTGTTTTACTAATGGGATTAATGCTGAGCTCCTATACATTGTTAAACACTCATGGTTAATAGAGAAACGAAGCACAAACCATTAGACTTAAGTTATTAATATACTCTAGTACTGAATGATAATATTAAATATTAGGCTCATTAGGTTCAGCATCAGAACAGGCAGGACAGATCTCATCTTCCTCATCAAACTGCAGATTTCCTCATCTATGTTTGAGCCTAACATTTCAAATGAAGATGGATCTCTGTCCTGAGGAAGACAAGACTTTTTTTCTAAAGTGTAATGTCACCTTGGTGGGGACAGTGGGATTTGTGAGCCCTGAACCGAAACCACAAACAATGTGTTCATCCAGAACACTGTGCAGTGGGATCTCCCAACCACGACTGGACCTGCTTAAGCAGGTGCTAAAAAGGCTCTCCATCCTGATAAACAGATCAGTTTGGACAGCCAGAGTGGAAGCAGCCAGGATTTTAACCAGAGGGCCAGGCACCCAAGCAGGAAGTCGTGTCACACCTATGCACTGGTGCACTGACAGCTATGTATAACAGATAATCAGTTTTTAGCCCTCAAACTCTATAAAACCAATCCTGCAATTTACTCTGTGAGCGCTGCTGGGTCTGTTCGTGGGATTTATGAATTAAAAACTTATAAACAATATACTAAACCAGACCCTGAATGTTCACCTGGGCCTCTTTCATAAAGCACATCTGCGGAATATAATTTCATCAGAAAAAGTAATTTTCTTACGAGAACAAAGCTGCTTCTGCCTCAGTAGGTTGAAGGATTTATCTTCCAATACAACGTGCTCATAAAACCTTGAAGGCAAAAGCGAATATGTCTGACCTAAGCAAAACCGCGACTTCAGAAGATTTAGATGAGCCTTTGAAAAGCTTCAAGAAAATAGCTTTAATAGGACTGCGAGTGTGTGGAGAAGTAGGTTGGAGGGGGGTTGGGTGCAAGACACTGTAGTGGGAAAGAATAGGATGCAATTCTGTGTCCACTGGCCTGCTACGACACAGACGGTGATTAACAGATGGTGAGATGACAAAGTTAACAGACCACCAGAAGAAAAATTGCTGTCAACAGTAAATATCTTTCAGTGCATGAGGAGCAAGGGGAAAAAAAAATAAAGACATGGCTGTGGCTGAAACAAAACACTGTCATGTTGGAGCCTGACATATTTGCTGAAAGTTTCAAAGGTAGAAAAGATGGTGGGAGAAAGTAAACACTTTCTGCTAGCAGGTAGGAATCTAAAGGAGGGGATGAAGGCAGCTCTACACCAAAAGGATTTACACCTGTAAGGACTTTCAAAGACCCCATGGAGCATGCTATACAGTTGTCACAGAACCTAGGAAAGAGTGCTACCTGTAACCTGAAAATATAAAGAAACATACAAAGCTAATTATCCATTTGCTTTTCCTCCTGGTCATGCCTGAGGTAGCAAAAAATAATAATGGGTAATTACTGACCTAAATAAAGGCTACATTTGCCTAAATTGAGTACACACTATCATTCCACCAAATTAGAATACTGTTTTTCTAGATAAAGTCTTTTGATGGGAGTGCTCATCCCGTCCCCCTCCCCACGCCTGGTTTCTTCCTGTTAAAAGGGAGTTTTTCCTTCCCGCTGTCATCAAGTGCTCATAGCGGGTCATTTAATTGTATTATGGTATATGATATAAAGCACTCTGAGGCAACTATTGTTATGATTTAGTGCTACATAAATAAAAGTAAACCAAGATGCATTGTGTTGGTGAAGTAACACTACATTAACACTTTTTGAAGTGTTGCTTCTATAAAAACATATCTGAGCCCAAGAGAGTAATGCACATGTGTTAATAAGTTAAGATCTCCCATAGAGGTCTATGATTGAGTCACTTTTATTGTCTCTTTTAATCAATTATCTATTTAATGAATGTCAAAATATTAATTTTTAAATGCAACTGGACAAAACAGTCATCTTTACTCTTGAAAAATAGGTTTTGCATGGACTTACTCTCCTTCCTTTAAATTACTTTATGAAGCAAAGGCCAGATAGCGACATTGGCACAGCAGATCTGTGATCATTTTTAACTTACGATGATTCATTATTTATCTTTACTATGTATCAATTTATATTGCACATGTGTTATTTATGTGGGCAACCATGGCTCAGGGGGTTGGGAAGCGCATCTGTAACCGGAAAGTTGCTGGTTCGATCCCGGGCTCTCTGTCCTGGTCGTTGTGTCCTTGGGCAAGACACTTTACCCTCCCGCCTACTGGTGTTGGCCAGAAGGGCCGATGGCGCGATATGACTATATAAATCCAATCCATTATTATTTATATTTTACATAGTTTCTACCTGTCTGGTGACTATGGATGTAAAAAAGTTTTCCTAAACTCTATCATGATTCTGTGTTTACAGGACTTCTTAAAAAGCTCTGAGATTGAGAGGTTTCCATGTATTGTGTATAATTGTGTAACTATAGAGGACAAAGAAGAGCTGTGCTGAATTTTTAACATCAGTATAAAACATGTAATGGAAAATTGAGTGACTGCTTTGAAAATCAACCTCAAATACAGAAAATCTGCATCGTGACAGGCATAACTCACTCTTTCCACCCCTGTTTGCATCTTATTATGTCAGTGGCTCCCATCAAGGCAAGCTACATCCCTGTCATTTTGTAGGTTCTATTCTCTTTTGCTACTTTGTTCAAGTGGAGCCATGTGAATAAACAGTGACACTTCAGAGGAAACTAGAAACCCTTGCGAATCTCCACTGGGAAGACCGTGCAAACTTCCGCCCTGGAGACAGCTCAGTCCATCTGAGGGTCATTACCTAGCCGTGATCAGAATGCATAATGTACGTGCTGCCAAGATGAAAGGCCCCGAGAGAAATATGTGCCTTCTATTCTGTCGTGCATGTCCATCAGCGCAACCAAGCTCCGTTCATCACTGCATTCATCATCATTTAAACAAGCTTCCCGGGTCGTGACTCTCTCCCAGAGCGCCACATTGTTGACACCGAGTGGAGTACATAACTACATATTGACTCTCAGAGTGACGAGGACGGGAAAGGCATTGGAGGATTGGACGTTTGACTTTGCTTCTTATCAATCAGTTATCTAAATAGAGGACTCTATTGCGAAGTCCCCCCTGGGTCGTGTGGTGTAAACTTGAGTTTCTCCACAGCTGCTAGGACATCAAAGCCCACACTACCACCTGTGAGGGGCTTCTGGAAATGAACACCCATATCGAGAGACCAAGAGGGCTCCTAAAGAGAGAGGGAGATAGGCCCATCTGTCACATAGCCTGAGGGTAAACACACATGGACGCAGAGATGTCTTTGGGGAGGGTCACACACACATTACCTTCTGTACAAGCTTTACAAGTGGTTGCCAATATATTCATTTGTTGATTTTTGATGGCTTTGTAACACGCCTTTATGATCACTATCATTGCTACAACTACTAACACTAGCAAGCCTGATTACCAAGTTGCATCCTTACTAATTAGTACTAAGCAGCTGATTAATTAACTGGTGAGTTATTACTCATCAAAACTGAGGCACAAATTGCATTATCAGATAGTTCCAATAAAGATTCTCCATAAGGCCACCAACACCACTAACACAGCCAAGTTTAGTGACTTAAATTAGCAGAGGTGAAATGGATCAGCTACAGCTAGCTGCATTTGGGCAGCTAGCTGTAGCTGATCCATGCCTCAGAATTGTCCAAAAAGAGGAGGAAAACATCCCTTAAACAGTAGCTTGGAGCCTGAAATACTATCTAGAGGAAACAAATGCATTATTTCCTGCTGGTCAAAAACTATACTAAGCAGCTGCTTTTGGAAATGAAAAAATGTGCTGAACTACTGAGCGGCAGTGATTGTAGCAAGGTCAAATGGTCAGTTTGTTAATGATCAGAGGGCCACAGCAAAAAACAAGCCATAATGAAGCAAAAGTTTCTTGATACATATCGTACCAATAATATGCTACTGACATTAATGCTATAGTCACTCAAGCGAAGTGACTAAAGCACATAAATAGAGTTTGGAGAGGAACCAGGTCTGCCACCAGCCGCCATCAGTTGGTAATAAGGTGGAGTCTGTCTGTTATAAGTTTGCGATTGAATGGGGTTAAGTTGGCAGTTACAGTTGCATCTATGATAATAAAGTGATTGACTGTGATAAATTAGCAAAGGTTCCAAACTTTTTGTCATCTATAGATCCAGAAATTTACTGTAACAGCCTCCATGCAGAGTCCAGCCAGAAACTCATGGATCTGAAACAGAATTCAAGAAATTCCTCCGAAAACAGTTACATAGTTACTGCAGGATGGGAAAATGACACACCAGAATGCAACCAGCTGGCAACCAGTTGAGTCAAATCCTCTGTTGATTGACATAAAACGACTGCAATGTATTGACATCTGTCTGCATTTACAAATTAAACAATTATTTACAATCCTTGGCCAATCTGTCTGAGACTGACGCCAAGCTGCAGTCAGTCAGTGCGGGGCTACAACTGGTTTGAGACAGGTTGCCTTTCCATCTATTGATTCTTTATTACCTTTCTTGACTTCTTGACATGACTTCTTTATAGTTTTTCAAGCTCCTAACATAAAAAATGATTAACAGCAATTGATAAGCTTAGAGGCCTATAGCTAAGGTACATTAGCTAAAATTAAAATGATAGTTAGCTAATGTGTTTAGCCAATGAATGCAACTGGCATTTCTTATTTTGTCTGACATTTAATTTATTTTGGATTTAGTCACATATGTTTTACTTGAGAGCAAACCATTCATCAAAGACAATTTTCAAAGACAGAGGTAAATCACTAATTTCAACAAAAGCAAACTCTCCTTTTGATTAGTGCCTCCATTTTTTTTAGATGTTCTCCTACCTTCTTTTCCAACAGTGCAGGCGTTTGTTTTTGCATTCTGCAGTTCAGAGTCAAAACCTGCAAATCAAAAGCTTTTGATTGCATTAAAAAATAATTACAGCTTTCCTGATGAATGGTTTTTCAGGAAACTTTTTTTTTTGCATCTTGCTTTCCATATGTAATTTACAGGAGATAGTACAGGGTCAAGCATTAATGGTTCAGCAGCGCAATCATCCATTATTAATCAGTAATAAAACAAAGTTCCTCCTGAACAGTTTTATATCCTGACTACTACAACCCATGATGGAAAAAAGGAGTCTGATGTGTAATATCTTGTGAAGGCTCCTTTCATTATCAATGTATTTTTTAGCCTAAGAAGAGTATCTGTAGTCTTTGTTTGATACAAGATTTGTCAGCCAACCGCCTCAGACACATCATAAACAACTTCTCATTTTGGCTCTAAAAGCTGTGTGAATAATATGAAAGACAGCACAAGCATATGTGTGTTACACTCAGACTGTCTTGCTATCCTCTTACAATGTAGCTTGCCATCACCAGCGTGTGAATGTGTGTGTGAATGGGTGGATGACTGGATGTGTAAAGCGCTTTGGGATCCTTAGGGACTAAGTAAAGCGCTATACAAACAGGCCATTTACCATTTACAATGTTTAGAGACAGTGACATCAAATCCTCCAACTGATCTTTAAAAAGCTTGGTTTTTTTAATTAATTATTTTTTTGTTTTGGTTGAAATTCCATACTTGGAAGACTAGAAGCTAAACTCAACACAGACAACAGGCAGTAAGAAAACATATTTCTCTGAGTCAGAAAGCCTAGATCAAATTCCTTCATCCCACAATGACAGAGCGCTGATACTGCAGCTGCAAACAAAGTAACACAAGATAGTAAATAATTAGAGCAAAGCAGGACAGCGAGGACAGGTGATGGAGAGTCAGGGCAGATGGATGATAAGATAGAGAGAGAGTGACAGGCAGATAGATGCTTCAAATGATATTTAGGTAAACTGTGGCCTCACCTTGCTTCTCCCTGATTGATCACCATGTACATCTCCCAGGACATATTTTCAGCCACGGATCCATGAGGCACCAGGAGGCTGACCCCTGAAAAACACACACACACACACACACACACACACACACACACACACACACACACACACACACACACACTTGTGTCAGCAGCAACTCCTCCAGCAGCCTGACAGCATAGGGCAAAATAAGAGCATGTCATACATGCTGGGGTTATGTAGATATTTATGAGCGCTTCAGTTCACCCCAAAGAAAAGAGTGACCTAGACTTGGGCTTCTAAGTGTTATAATATTCATGCTGATTTTCAATGGGAGTACAATAAAAAAGGGCTTATTTTGGCATAATTAAACAGTGTTCACATATCATGAGCAAATGAAGACATAAATACTACTTATCTATAGGGTTAGCTATAAGACAGCCTAGAGTATTTCGGGAGGACTCGGTGAAGCACTGGCATTTGTGGATTTCTGATTCTTGACTGGTTGTTAGCAAAGATAGAAATAGACAGAAGATGTTACTGTACTTCAAACTTTTCATCCTGTCTCCATCCACCCAATCCTAACTGGTCAAAGCAAATACTTGCCCATCAATCTAACGGCAGGAGTTTTTGCTTGCTCATAGGGCTTTTCTTTACATTATTACGGTCTCTACTTTACAATATAAATAGTCTTGAGGAAACTATTGTTTCAATTTAGTGCTATATAGATGAGCTTGAATTGAAAAACACTGATTGGATTGAATTATTTAAATTTCATCCCAGCCTGGTAAAATATTTCTATATTTAGACAAAGAATCTGCTTGGTGGAGGTCAAGATGCTTTTTACTGTCATGGTTCAATGGGAAAAAGTTTCAGTGAGCAGACCACAGTGACAAAAATGAATTTTATTAACCCTATGTCTTTTTTTTTTTTTTTTTGCTTTAGTGCAAATATTTCCAAGCGGCTGCAGTTTAAGGTTTGCAGTCAACTATATGTGTTGTCTGGTACCAAGCCACATGGTCTATTTTACACAGCTATGTATTGGAGAGTTCAGATATAAGACGTCATAGAGTTCATTACAAAGTTCTGGTCACAATGGAATTTTAAACTGAAATTTGGAGGTGAAACCATTCTCTCTGCCAATAATTGACTTTCCTTGTGTGGGTGCAATCATTTCCGTTCCAAGTCCCACTGAAACTACATCTGTAAATTTGCCCTGTTGGTAACCAGTAAGCATTTTTGACTTTGCTACGCTTTGGGAGGATGTAGAGTCAGACAATTTAATATAAATGTAGCTTATTGTCGCTAATTAGCTATATTGAAGCATTTACTTTTTATATAACCGTCCTCCTGAGTATAAAGTGCTACACTACAGAGCAACAATTTCCATACAGATGAGGGGGAATCAATGACACAAATATGAACTTTAAATAAACTATGAAGTTATTTCTTGCAAGCGAATGAGAAAAATAACAAATTAATGGGTTAGCAAACAAAGCTTGTAGAAAAAAAGAGTAGGTAAGCAGGCAGAGCTGTGGGAGTTACTGTGACTAAGTTGCACTGGAGTTATTGATAGAATATTTGCATGCAGGTCTTTAACAGTCCCTACAAAATTATAAAACACATATTTTTTGCAAAAATCAGTTGGATTTTCTTATTTATTGATTTTTTTTCAAAGAAGAAACAACAACTAATTAGTGTATTCAAGTAATCAAAATTTAGCCTGCAGTTATGTGTGACTGAGGCAAACAGGCCCTGAGTACTATTTTAGTATTTCACTTCTGAATTTCAACCAATTAGCACAAACATTTTATATATTTATTGGATATTTGTTGGTACAGATAATGTTAGTGAGAGAAACTCAAAAACAATGGAAAACATTTTATTGTTTACATGTAAGGTTTTGGCATTTTATGCTTACATGAGGCTACAATGAAGACTTACATAAGGCTGCTATGGATGAGAAGCCGACAATGACTCTGATCATGTGCAAGATAAGTGAAGGTTTTAACTTAGCTTGTGTTGACACAGCATTCATGTTCATGCACACAATTTCCAGCACAACGGGGCTCATTTTAAACATGGCTACACCAGTCAGATGCTAAGGGATTTAGCAACTGATGTTTTCGTCATATGATTGTACGCTCTTTAAACTACACTTTTTTCCCCTTCAGCCACAAAACTGGTTAAAAAAATACCTTTGACCCAAGTCTGTTAAAAAAATTAACCAAGCATGTAATTCAGCCTCTTATGACCAAACAAAGTAAGGATCTACTTTTGGCTGCTCTCTCATTTCAGTGTGTGGCTCTGCTTTTTTGATGTAAAAGTCCAGACCATTCTTTGCAACTGCATTTTCTTTTCTTTTTTCTTTTTTGATGACCTATAGTGATGATGGAAAAGTTACTTTAACAACGTCAAAAAACCCCAATATAAACAATTAAAGAAAAAATCACTTCACATTACATTGTGAAAACCCATCAGCTTGGATTTTCCTGCTTTTCTGACCTTAGGATAATTTGCTGGAACGTCCACGATGTGTTAACATGCACCAGACCAAAAAACTCCGAAACTACTGCCTATATAAAGGTGCTCAGCCTTGCTGATGATAAAGCTAATCAAGTGTATATGATCAGCAGCACCTGGCTGCAACATAATTTCATGACTATCAATCAATTTTTATTCAGTCAATCTTTATGTCCATAGAAACAAAACAAATCACATACAGTAACACAAAAACAAGAGAAAAACAAATAAAAATACACCTTCCTGCAACTATACCAGTGTCTCCACAATGAAGAGTGATAACGTGCGGTGCTAAACCTTGTATCTGCTTCATGTGCATGCAAATATATTTATCAATGAGATGTGTTAATAAAACTTTAAATGTAGTGGCTCCAGCAGTTACAAACATCTCACTTGCACTGAGCCATCTCAGTGTATTCAGTAATAACCTCAAAGCCTCAATAAAAGCTACATGAAGTTTCCATAAACTTGTTTTCCTATAATTTGTCCAAAGGTCTTTCATATACAGAGGTGTACATTATGTTCTAAATGAAGAAATGGTCTCTCTATCGACACATGCATTAAATTTACCTAAGATGTATGCACACTTCATCCAACATTTCCATTATCATCTGACATTTGATGTGAGACGTCCAAGATATCTGAACTTGTTACAGACAGTAAAATGATTATCTGACAATTTCAACTCTGGAAATCTTTGATAGTTGTCCTTACTTGCTTCTGCAAATCGTCAGTGCTCTTTTACAGACATTGTATCTGATATCATGTTAAACGTCATACAGTAAGGAGAACGTATGTGAAAGAGCCGCTGGAGACCAGCACTGCTAAGACTAAAGACAACAAGATCATCTATATACATAAAATGGATCAATAAAATACCATGCATCCCATATAGGCTCTTAATTTCTTTGACAAATCATCAACATAAACATTGACAAGAATTGGGGACAAAATTCCTCCTTGTGTAACACCATCACTAACTCCAACCAGGGCAGAAATGCAACAGCTTGCAATGTCTGCTTGTCTTTAACAGTTAAACCAGAAATTTCATGATGTATTTGGCACCCCTCCTTGACTAAACTTAGCAAGTAACTTTATAATTTACACACCTAAATGCTTTGGAGGCATTGATAAAAAGTGATGAATTCTGTCTTCTACATTGGTTTAAAGTTTATTTCAAAGAATATATACAAAAATCAGCACCATGCTTGAGTTTGAAGTCAAAGTGGTTATCAGTGAAGTTAATGAACATATGTAATCTATGGAGCCAGTTTCTTTCTAAAACTTTTGACGTTGTCTTCGCTAATAGTGTTGGCCTGTAGTTATCAAGACTGCTGACTTTCCTAGCCCTAATCCTTAATGATCGGCACTAACAGAACAGATAACACTGGGTCTGGCAACAAGCCATGGATCATGCAACCAGTAAAACAGATGGAAAGAAATGGATGCCAGCTTATTACTGGCATGTTTAAGATGTTCAGCAAAAATATGGTCTAACCACATGCTTTTTTATCTGGTAGCTCAAGCATTGCTTGATATAACTCATGTGCCATAATGACCATGCACAGAATAACATTTGCAAAATATATTGCTATTTATTTTTGTCGGTGAATCATGAAAATATCCACATATGCACTGAATATTAAGGGAAAAACAGAAATCTTAAAAAGCGCCTAAAGAGGTAAACATCCTTTGTTAGGAAAGATCTAGGAATTGTGGGGAAAATATGAAGATGAGTGGCCAGTGGGTCACAATGAGTAAAACCTGTTTCTCGGTAAACAAAAGTGACGTTTTTCAGTAAAATGTGTAGGAGGTTGTTATTCCTACATAATCTGAGTAAACACTGTTATTTTTTCCCCTTAGGTCTTAGTAGTCTAAGAGCTTAGCTGATCAGCCTGAATATACACAAATGGCTACAGAAAATAAGCAACTGAATCAATATGTGATTTAAGTTAAGCTGTAAACATTTCTTTCTTTTCCCTCTGATCTCCCAGTCAGCTACACAACAGCTTTGAAGAAGCAAGTGGATTTTTTTCACAGCATGTCAAAAGATCAACACTGCCCGTCCTCTGTTGCTTCACACTATTCATCTGCCGCAGAGTGAATGGCAGAGCATTCACTCTGAAGTGTAGCGAGCATATAAAGACCCTGCTTTACAAATAAAAGGTTCAGAGGAGCAGCGAGGGAAATGACAGATAAAGGGTTTTGGAAAGTGTGTATTTGTAATAACTTGGTCATGTCTGGAATGGGCATTCTTTAGAGTTTGTCTGTTTTTAATAAAGCTGTGTTTCACATGTTTGGGAGCTTGGGCTGGTGGCGACAAAGAAATTGGTAGGAAGAGTCAATTGCAACTGTCTTTCTTGAGTAGTTAAACCCCTTGCTGTAAGGGTTCTGATCACTCAGTTAAACAAAAATAAAAAAAACCTCACTTGCCAACAAAGGCCATTAAAAGTGAAAGCTCTGCACTGTGGAAACACTGAAAAGCAGTTGTTTTGTTTTTTTTTACTATACTGTGAAATTCATTTTGTGTATGGTTGAGACAAACTGGCTCCTTCATAGGTAGTCTGAGTTTCTCAACGTCTTGCTCATGACAAATGGATGACGGCAGAGTGACAGGTGGGTTGGTTCTGTGTCTGTAGTGATTTGGTGCACCAAAATACTACTGTAAAATAACAGAAAATAACTTCCTCATAAAAATACAGTTATTTCAAGTAATGACAATACAGTTTGTTGCGCTAATTTTACATGGGATCTTGCCTTTTCAAGTGATTTTAAACATTAAATTAGGAACATGTTAATGTGATTAAACAATGAAATTATCTATAAATAGGAAAAAAAAAATCCTAAAAAAACAGTAATATTCTGGGAGCTGGGGCGCCAAAATACTACTGTAAAATAACAGAAAATAACTTTCTCATGAAAATACAGTTATTTTCAGTAATGAAAATAGAGTTTATTGCGCAAATTTTACATGGGATTCTGCCTTTTCCAAGTGCTTTTAGACATTAAATTAGGAACATTTTAACGTGATCAAACAATGAAATTACCTATAAACAAGGTCAATGAATGTGGCAATATGAATCATAATACGTAAATGTACAGAAATATACAGTTAACAGCTGGTTTAAATAATAATGGATTGCATGCTCTGAGACAGACTGGCGAGGCTGTCATATCGCACCATCGGCCCCTCTGGCTATCACCAGTAGGCGGTAGGTGAAGAGTCTTAACCACGGACACAATACCGAGAGTGTCCGAGCCGAGGCTCGAACCGGCAACCTTCTGATCACAAGCAAACTGCCAACCCTTGAGCCACGATCGCCCTAAATAGCAATGATAATAATACTTATGTGATGTAACACAAGCTCATAGGGATCATGTTATATACTTTTCCATAGCATTACATTTGCATTCAACAGTTCAATCTTTCAAATAACGGACAGATATTTGTGAAATCATGATACATTTGTGAATGTATTTTAACAATCTAAATATGCATATGTACAGACAGATACATTTAATAATCATGAAAATTATGTTGTATTACATTACAGTGATTTAACGTTAATTTACATTTGAAATGTGAAATCACAGTCTATTTACGTAACTTTAATGATATTCTAGAAGAACAGAACAGAACTGTAAAATGCACAGTAAAATACTTTCATATTAGGGTTTTTTCCTACAGTGCAGCCATACCCGCGACCTTGTGGTTGTTAGTTCACATTCATTGGCCGATGCTTAGCGTCATGTTATTATGTGTCCCAACATCCCAACCCTGGCATGTCACATTGTTTTCATGGCCACACCCTCACCCCAGGTGCAGAGGCCTATTTCTGTTCAAGAATGTTGTGAATACTTTGAGATTTATATTAATTGCAATTCCTACCTCTACATTTATTTTTTAAAATATATAATTAGCACAGCGTGGCCGTGCAATGTTTTATATGTTTTTTTTAGTTTTTATTCCTATTAATTATATTTTCACTTGTTACCTCTGAATTATTGAATCAGACCTAGATGGCATGAAATTTTCAGCAAAATTATAATTCAAATACTCCTTTAATGATTGATTATTCTCATTAATTTTCGATCATTTTATATATTTTTCCATAGTATTACATTTGAATTTAACAGATCAATCTCTCACATAACAGACAAATATTTGTGAAATTATGATACATTTCTGAATGTATTTTTACAATCTAAATATGCATATGTACAAAAAAATATATTTAAAAAACAAGTAAATTGTGTTTCACTATATTTACAGTGATGTTATGTTATTTTACCTTTGACATGTAAAATCACAGTCTACTTATGTAAATGTAATGATATTCTAGAAAGACAGTACAAAACTGTAAAATATACAGTAAGATACTTTGACATTACTATTTTTTGGAACAGTGTACCTACTCACCACTCCTCCACGGCCACTTCATGGCCCAAGTGCACTTCACTTTGTCTCAGCATCTCAACTCATCCCTCTTATGCATTCTCTCTCTCTCTCTCTCAGACACATTTGCACCCTTGAAACATGATCTTGCAGAGCACCAGGTTTGTGATTTTTATGACTTAATTAGGGAAGCAGTGAGACGCGATCTGCTCAGATGTTTGTAAATTACTTAATGTGACTTTTACAGAGGCAGATGTAGATGAGGATGACTGGAGTTCTGTGATGTGGTGCAGACATTGATTACATAACATAGTACAACTGAACCACACCCAGGTTCACCAGATCCCAGTTCACTTAACTGCATCGTGGCACAGCACGGAATGATCACACTAGTCACACGTACTGGAGTGTGGGGGGTCTAATGTGTTTGGGCACGGTATGAATCATCTAGTGTTCGTATACACTTGCAGTGAAGTTCTCAGGTATTCTGGATGCATTTAATTGAGAGGCCACAGGCTAGGTAGATGTCTACTATAAAGGGATGATGCCTCTTTCCAGGGAATTCTATGGGATTATTCAGCACTGGGATTCACAATATTTCAACAGAAAGAATGTCTCCTACAGAGCAAGTTGTATTTCATGTTGTTTGTAATTGTATTGTTGTCAGTGAGTTTCTTCAAGACCATTTTAGACCGCTAACCATGAAATCATTGGCAGAAAAGTCAAATTATTTGAAAATGAAGTGTTTAGAGAATTTAAAAAGATTCTAACACTATCTCAAATAATTCTGAGACTCATAGTTTTTGCTCATTTAGAAAGTTTAAACAATCAAAAGTACCTTTAAAGTGATTAAGAGTGCTTCCTTAAGCTTCATGGCTACTATGAAAGGATTTATTTCTTTGGTAGAAAATAGGTACAGCTACTGAAAATGCTGAAAGTGGGGTTTGTGAATTATCCAGAGTAATTTAGGACGTTGTTTTCAAAGACAGAATCAGCTGCACGGTCTTTCATTTCTAATGAAATTTTAATTAATTCTTCAAAGCTGCAAGTCCCCTGCTTTTGTGTGGGAGATGTAGTGTGAATCCACTCCTTAAAAATGGCTGAACAGATGTAAGGAACGTTGCTATTTTGGTTTGTATCACTAAGGTGGCTGGAGAACTCCAGTAATCTGCAGTGAAGTGCTGCGTATGGCTGCCTGTTCAGTCTAATGAACAGCAGTCCCTGCAGACACACCGTGCGAGTTCTGCTCTTGATAGCAAAGACTTCTCCACACAGACCTTCAGCCTGAAAGACGACCGTGGGAGGCTGATTTCACTTCACCTCTCCATGCAGGCTGAAGAACACCACCGTGTATATGGGAGGACCACAGAAGAGGGCTGTAAGTGAAGTGGTTGGCACAGTTCACGCAGACTCCTCCAGCCATTTGTGTTGGCAGGACACGATGACAGCGTGACCCCCGTTTGCCTGAGAGAGCTCACAATGACGTGGAGGAATAACAAACAGCTACCTGCCTTGGCAACAGCACAGATGGATCTTAGCAACAGCTTACAGGGTCTAAGGAGTGTGTTCATGTACTAGTTGTCATATAGTAATGATATGTGCCATTTGTTTAGAACAAACTTTGACAAGGTGATTTACATTATCATTTTATTTGTCCTTTCCAACTGATGACTTTATATATATATATATATCCAACATCGATTCAGGAAACATCTATTTGTAAATCTGTGTGTATATAGCATGTTTTTTTTTATAGGTATAGCTGTAGGTAGAGCACAAGTCCTGCATTTAATTTCGCTTATAAATTGATTAAGTTTTATACTCAAAGTATTCTACAAAAGCAGTCAGTTGAAAATTAATGAGTTTGAGGGTAAATAAATAATTCACAGGAGGGCTTTTAGTGACCAACGTGGCTTCAGGTTTTGCTATAGGTTTTCAGTGTCATGGTGGTGGGATAGTTCCCACGGGGGAACACAGACAGGCTAACATATGAATGGCTGGGCAACTAAGCCTTGCAATTGCTGACCTTTTATAAAATTTGCAAGCAAACCTTTTTAGTAGTTTGAATGATTTTATATTTGCTGTTTGCTTGCTCTCATGTTAGTACTGCCAGGGTTGCCACAGGAGCAATACATTAAAGAAAGACATTAATTTAACACAAATACCAAACAACAGCTACATCTTCTCTTGATGTAATGATGGGGCACTGATGCTGATAAGCCTGTTAAGTGACACAGTCAGCATTTCTGCCAGCCTTGCCTCCGGGCTTTAAATGGACTTTATTTATAGCACTTTTTCCAGTGCACTCATACAGTGTTATAATTCTATACATATTGTACAATGCTTTTTCTTATCATGCACACTCACGGGCTGCTGCTTTGGCTACAGCAGCTTTTATTATATGTTTTTACCTTCGGTGGATTTTTCATATGTTATAGTTTGTTTGTTTTTTCATTTAAATTCTGCGACTGCTGCCAGTCCATATTTGTCCCCTTTTTAATCTGAACATGATCATAGCTAGAAATCCTAGATTCATGTGACCACTCCTGGCTTTGTTACACCAGAATAGAACAGCAACCTGTTTGCAGCTAGGAAAAATTGATGGTTGCCCAGTGATTACAATTAATTTCTTCACATTCAGGAACCAGCTACAAGTAGTTGCAGGGATTCCTTTCAGTCTCAAGGTGATTGTACACATCAGCTGGTGGGAGGCAACCTGTCTCCAAACTATCATGGGGCAACTTGAATGCAATCTCTCTTGGACAAAGACTGGCAAAGGTTTGCATATAATCTTGTGTAACTTATAAATGCAGACGGATTGCGAACACACATCAATCAATCTGAGTCCATCTGCGCCAATGAGTGCAATTTGTCTGCGACATGTCTTTTTGCAACAGAGGACTTAAGTCAACAGCTTGCCAACTGATTGTATAGTAGTGGTTGGTGCTGCTCTCCCAGAGCATTGGGTAGGATTGAGGTTAGGGTTAGCACACTGGGAAAGGAAACATCAGCAACGCAAAACCAGCATCCCCAGAATTAAGTCTTCCACTCCTCCTGCTGACTCTGACTTCAGAGGTTTAATGCGAACTTCGTCATAAGTAGATGGCAACAGATTGGTGATTTTTGCCCATTTATCACAGTTAATTGCCATATTATCACAGACAGATTGCATGTAATTGCCAGCTTGACCCCATTCAGTCACAAATCTGCTCTCAGTCTGCCATCAGACTGACTCCGCCTTATTGCTGTTTTATTGCTGTCTGGACGCACCAGAGTCGCTTTGAAACAATTGACTGTGAGAGGTCACTTGTTCATTGCAGTCGCCAACAATTTTTTTTCCAGTGTGACTGTAGCATAAAAAAGTTTAAAAGATGGATAATGAAAACAAGTTATCCTTAAACAACAAAAACTTTAACTCCTCAATGTATTTCTCTGAAACAATACTCTGAAGAAATGCAAAAATAAGCTTAATATTCTGGGGTGCCTGGAGTTTAGGAGTGAGTTGGTCTTTTAAGCCAGTGGTCCCCAACCTTTTTTGCGCCACGGACCAGTTTATGCCAGACAATATTTTCACGGACCGGCCTTTAAGGTGTCGCGGATAAATACAACAAAATGAAACCGAAAAAAAGAGGATTTATTCATAACACACGTGAAAAGACCCAGGAAAACAGAGTTAACGATAAAAACAATAACAAAATAATGCTGAAAACTGATAAAAACCCTGAAAACCATACATTTCACACCTGAGCCTCAACTCTCGCGGCCCGGTACCAAACGACTCACGGAAATTCGTGTGTATGCTGGTGGCTGTTCTGTGACTGTGGACCTTTCAGTTGGAACAGTATGGGCTGCCTGTTCTCTGGATTCTTTCTTTTGCCATGCAAGCCAGAGAGCTCTCTGCTCCTATTAGTCAACGTCACAAAAAAAATTGTGGAGATTGTCATAGGAGGTCGAGAGAAGTTAAAAATATCAGTTCTGGCGGGCTTGTCTTTTTGTTAGAATGTCACGAGGTGTCTAAGACGTGGCTTCGGTGGTTGTTGCTACATGGGATAAAATGTATCCCATGGCCCTATGCTTATTTTTGGACCCACTGCTCTACATCTTCTCAGCTTCCACTGTGTAGTCTGAACTTGGCATTAGCATCTGCATTATGTGTGCACTTTTTATCTCGGCTTGAGAACATGTGATGCATATTTGGGAAGCCCCAGACAAATGCTGAGTCACTTTTACTGTCAGGGCAAGAGATTAATCCTTCACACTAAACTGACAGACACATCGCATCTTTTATTTCCCCTCTGTGAGCTGCTGACCTCTGAGAAACACCCTAGCTGCTTCGTACAACAAGAAATACAGCGTTCTAAGAGGTCTTTAACTTCAAGTTCAATCAGCAATAACCTGTAAATCCTGCTTTATAGTTTCTGATTCAATCGATGGTTTGTTATACTTTTACTATTGCATCTGCTGTGTCACACTAGCATTTTTTCTTTTTCATGATACATTGATATGGTGGTCCCTGAATATGCTTTGGTTAAGACAGTAATAATTTTCTGTTTTAAAAGAAAGCTAAAATGGTTGCTGATTACTGATAGGGACCTGTTTCTAAGCAGTCCTGCCCACCTTCTAGAGAATCACTCTGCTGTTTGTCTTAATGAACTGCAACAAAGAAATACTATGCTTTCAAGACGCACAGATAAGAGGAAGTAAAAAAAACTAAAGCAAGAAAATTGGTGGAAAATTATGGTTATGGTTTTGCATGATAGTCCAGCAACTTTTCTGTAAAGCTCACCTGTGTTTGGCACAACCAGCCTCCCTCCATGGTGACCAAACACACCGGTGGTCCTCAGCGGCTCTTTGCAGGAGCTGAAGGGCCCATTGAGGGTAAGCAGGCCCTTCTTCCTTCTGTCCATGGTGCTGCAATAGTCCCGGCTCAGATCTCGCGGGAAGGTCTCGGCTGGGGCTTTGGCGTGGAACTCCGCCCTCTCGGCCACACCTAGTGAAACCATAAAGGAGCTCTGAACTTTGACCTTGATGTCTGGCAGGGGGTCAAAGAGCTCTTTATCTGTGCTGTCCTGGAAGCAGAGGGGAGTGCTGTATGTCCGGCCCACTGTTAAGTCTGGCTGCATGGAGGAGTTGAGAAGCAACGGGTTTCCTACAGAGATGGAAAGACAGCACACAAGTCACCTAGAAGCCCTGCTCACAAGGGACCTGTATTATGCAGGGAGCTCATTTAACTAATGAATCAAAGCCCTACCTAAGCAGCACTCACATGGGATAATGAAATTCACTGTTGTCCCAGATACAACTAAAAAAGGTCAAGATTGTACGATTCTGGTATTTTTTTAATGCCTTGATTTAGGAAAGCAAAAAAAAAAAAAAAAAGAAGAAGAAAAAATTCAAAGATGTTTAAAAGCTGGAAAACATCTTACTTTGCATGGATTAAATATTATCCAGGCTCTCTGTCTGCAGCACAGTGCAGCAGATTACATTCAACTGAGTTGTCATTTCACCAAAAAAAAAGAACAAAATATTAAAATCAGCGTTAATATTTAAAATTAATACAAATATCTGGATGTCCCCAGATAGCACTGATCCAGGTCAGTTCAGGTTTAAAGGCCACATCGCTTGAAAATTCTTGCAGCTGACCAATGAAATTCCAGCAGCAATTAAAACAACATGCCCGGGCAGGCAGCCGCTACATCAGAGGTAAGGGAGCACAACCTGGACAGAAGGTCCAGGGCTCTGAGCCACAGTCAGAGCGTTAGATTTAATTACCAAGCACACCCACAGCTTGATCTCCATAATCCATCTGCTGGAGTCAGCTCCTCTGGACACCCAGTTGTCCTCCTGAAGGACAGGAGGGAGGGCCACGAGGATCTATGTGACCGCTCTGTAAATGAGGGGAGTCCTTCATCTCCCAGCATGAACCCAGCAGCAGCCTACGGAGGGAGGTGAGAGGGAGGCGTCTTCATCTGTGACCATTAGATTTGACGACGCTGCCAAACAGAGCAAGGAGCACGCCGCATCGATTTGGCAGACGTGCCGTGCCCCTCGATGAGCCAGCCAAGATAACAGTGAAGTCATTGAGTCCTTGCTGCCCAGCTGTTGCCAGGCGAGGGGTGCAAAGCAGGAGGCTAATGTTGTTTTATTTTTAGGGAAGTCATTAATTACCTGGTATGTGATTTGTGATGAGCATCTTGGAGTGTGTGTTGCTTTTTCACTTATTCTTTCAAAACTTTATCCCTTATTTTTTCCTTTCACAGTTAAAAGGTTGCTGGTTTAATTCCAGGAGGACATATAAATCCCTTTTAAGATGATGGCAGGAAGGGTAACCCGAGTACCCTGTACCCTGAGCAAAGATGTGTTCACTTGAAAAATTACCACTGTTTTTGAGAAACGTGGTCAGTTCTGTTACTGTTAGAATATTTTAGTGAATCAGTTTCTGTATCAACAGCTTGTGGTTGCTACACCTACAATGTGCATACTGCCATGTCTCTATTTGTCTTTATAAGGAAACAGGTTGTTGTTAAAGAGAAGCCTGCACTGCTAAGGGGGAAACAACAAACAAAAATCAAAAAGCAGGAGAAAGTCAGCTGAAAAAACGGAAACAATGAAGTCCAAAAAGAGAGCCAGAAAGCGAGTGTAGGACTGACATAACAAAAAAAACAAGAAAAACAAAAGAAAAAACACCATCAACCATTTTTTCCATCTAAAATTTGGCATTTCCATTACCAAAAAACAAGGTCTAATGGGTTGTCTGCACTGTTGGTTTGTTATGTTTTGTTAAATACAAGAAAATGATAGTTTTCCCTCCACAGTTTGAGTATGGTGTCATACTCTCCTCACCATGTGGCAAAAGCATGAACCATGTTCATGAAGTAAATATTACAAAACTATATCAAAATAATATATTGTTACAAAATCCTCAGGAGCTCTTTGAGTGCTCAGAGTAGAAAAGCGCTATATAAGAACCAGTACATTTACCATTTACAGTTCTGCTCACAGCACAGCAGTGTGCCTCTGTGTACCATGTGGAAACCACTGCAGTATACTGTATTAATATCATTGCAGATTTAACATACTTTATCATTCACCACTCTAGTGCCTGCATTCCAGATGACAAAGCACCAGCACATATGATGCAGGTAACATTACCTGGTAATTGCCACTAAAGATGATGTTCCCAAAGAAATTGATAAAAAAAAAAGACGCATTTTTCATTTCAAGTGAACCCACAGGCAGCTCTGCTGATATTCTGGCTCTTGGTCAGAGCCGCACTCTGGTGGACATTACCCCTCTGCAGCTGACATTCGATCACTGCTAAATTTTCTCCCCTCCGGTCGAGTGGAGAATGATCTGATTATCGCTTGAGTGTGCATCTTTAAGAATGGCGCAGCGAAAATGGAATGGCAGTGGTGAGATGAGAGAAGTTAATGAAATGTACCTCAGGTTGAATACCTTGAGGGATAGGTTTGGAATTGGGCTTCTGATTAAAAATCACTCAGAAGGAGAAGTAATGCACAGAGACAGGGTCAGGTCCAAAGACTCATTCTGCACTCTGATAGCAGAGAGCCATCCGAAAGCATTTAAGAACTTCTTTAAAAAAAAATTTCTTGCTAGTAATTATTGGGCATGAAAATGCTATTAAGATACAATTAAACAAAAACTTTGTAAGGTCTTTCCATCCTCAAGGAAGCATTTAATTTCTTGCCATGTTTATAAAAAGGATTGTAAAACTTTAACAAGCAGGCCTGTATAAAATGCCTCAACAACTTCCTTCAAAACAAACTGCGGGAAAGAGATGTGGAAGAAGGTGTTCTACATTTCAATAGAAAATGGAAAGGAGTGATTGTGGCTGGTCGAGGGCACAGCAGGCAGGCTGTAAGGAGAACTGGCCTATTTAAATAGGATTAATGACCTGCTGAATGTAGACCTGGTGTTTTGTCTCGCACCTTTCCAATGCCATGACAACGGGTGGGGGTAGACCGGCTCCCTAGGCCTTGGAGGTGCTATGGGGTAGAGTGTAGGCCCCTGATGGGACTCTTCACGGATGCACTGAGGATGAATCACCTGTCAGCGCCATGGCTATCACATGCACTAACCCAGAAGTGTTAGGAACGGTCATGTGGATGCCTGTAGCGAGGCTGTCTGAGATGGCCACGGTCGTATAAGCAACAAAAGTTACCGCTGCACCCAACAGAAATTGAATTGATGTTCACTGTTCCATACCCATCAGTGGCTTAGGCCAGTGTAATCTAATGGAGAATATTGGTTGCCTGACATTCAAATGTGTGGTCTGCAGGGAGGAGGGGTGGTAGCATAGGTGTCTATCAGAGATTGATTATCTACCACTTCACAATAACAGACGAGCAGGTCTGTCAAAATAGAAGGACTAGTTCTTTCGCTGATTATGGAGGGATAAATCCTAAGCAGATAGGGAGGCTGCACAACATTCTGCTTGATGCAAACAAATGCCATCAATCACCTGGTGGCCCTGTCAGAAAGGTCTGTGATGATGCTGCCGTTTGGCCTTGTGGTCGCTGTCTCGTGTCAACATGCAGTCGAAGGCACTCTCTTACCTTGTCTGGTGTTCTTGAAGTTGAAAGACTGGAAACCCCCGGTGAGCGCAGAGGAGTCAATAACGTCCACGCCGTACTCGCTGTGATTTTTCCTGTACAGCATGACAGCCACCACAAGGATTGCAACGGTGATTATGCCGGCTCCAAGGCCTGAGTACAGAGCCACATCATTGGAGCTCTCCATACCTGAGACACAAGACACACACAAAAAATGGCTACCTTCAATTCTCTTATTCCTCAAGAAGCACTTCAAGTAATGGCCTAAGGGAATAGGACAAAATAATGGCCAGGCAATCAATGTCCATTTATGTTGCTCAAATTCAACATAATCAGTGCTTTAATTCATTAAATTGCCATTTTAGGTACTCTAAACAATGTTTAAAAAGAGCAATACCACTGTGACTGTGGGTCAAGGCTACATTAGATACTGTCCAACACATAACTGAAACAATCGCAAACTCAGTTGTGGGCAGCATAGTTGTATTGTGGGTTCAAAAAGATGAGAAATGCTTGGAATACAATGTTCTGCTGCAATAATCTGACACTTTTCCTGTCCAATACTGAATAGGTCAACAAAATTCAACATTTATGGCCAAGCTTCAGTCTAATGGAACTGGAGCTCAGCGTCAGCTATAAAAGTAAACAAATGGAGAAAAATGGAGAAACTACTTTGGTAGTGGCAAGTTTAGCAAGTAAATAAGGTTAGGTTAACCGGCTAGCTGCATTGCTGAGTGTTGATGATTTTGTCAACGAATTTACCCAAACCTCCAAACCTAATCTATGTAACTCACTGTAGCTATCCAAATTGAATACTTTATCAACTAACATTAGGAACTGACAATAACCAGACTCTCACAGCTAGCTAGTATTTAGCTACCAGCTGTAGATAGCTTGAATTTTCACAAAATCGTATCTGTAATATAATCATTTAATAGTGTTAAACAAAAATAAGACTAGCATTTAGATTCTGCAAACTATTTTTGCGCTATTATACTGATACTGAGGGATACAGTATGTGCAATGTTCTTCAAGTTGTTGTAGACTTACATTGCACAAGTACACCATGATAGTGTAGATCAGCACCATCTAATATACGTCTTATCACTCTCACTCTTTTATCCGATGTTAGCTTGCAGTGTAGTGCCACAAGCAAGGAACAACAGCTCACTTAACAATTAATACCAAGATTACCCACAGCTCCTTTAAGACTGTAATGTAAATAATTTTATCAGCCACATTTTATTAATTTGCAGGATATAATTTCAGTTTTAATATTATTTTTCTGTAAATGAATCACTTTACCTAAACAGAAAGAAGCTGACCCAGTGAAAGACTTTTTCCTTAATGTTGTGTAGAAAAGAGCATCGCCTTAGTTGTGATAATAAAGACCCACAGAGAGTGAAGATGAGATGGAGAAAAACAGTGGAGAAAATGATGTTATTATGTGGACATACAAGAGCCAACTCAAGCAAGTTTTGGGTTAGTATGAAAATAAAGCAAGAAGGAGGAAATGAGGTATGACATCCAATATTCACATGGCAGCTAGAGAAGCTACAGTGCTACAGTCAAGTTGATATCAAAAGATATCTACTTGACTGCAGCACTTGAATAGCACTGTAGGTCTTCTTACTCCATCCATAATTTTACTTAAAATATACTCTAAGTGTCTTACTAGAAATACAATTTCATTATTTATTTATTTATGTATTTAAATTGTTGCGAACGTGTATGTATGTATTGCATGCGAATTGTATGCGAACGTGCACCCGGTCAAATCCTTCTGCTCACCGGACCTGGAGTACCTGATGATTAAGTGCCGGCCATTCTGGCTACCGAGGGAATTTACAGCAGTGATTATTACGGCTGTTTACATTCCCCCACAAGCCGACACTGACCGAGCACTCAGGGAACTGTACAGCGCGATCAGCAGCGAGGAAAACGCACACCCAGAGGCGGCGTTTATCACAGCCGGAGACTTTAATAAGGGAAACCTGAAGAAAGTCTCACCCAAACTCCACCAACACATCCACTTTAACACTCGTGGAGATCGGCTACTCGACCACTGCTACACCTCTTTCCGGGATGCGTACAAAGCCCTCCCCCGCGCCCCATTCGGCCAATCAGATCACCGCTCCATCCTGCTCCTGCCCGCCTACAGGCAGAAGCTGAAACAGGAAGCTCCAACCCGGAGGGCGGTGCACTGTTGGACGGACCAATCAGAGTCTGCGCTGCGGGACTGTTTTGATCACGCGGACTGGGAAATGTTTCACATGGCTGCTAGGGACATTGATGAATACACAGACTTAGTCTGCGGATTTATCAGGAAATGCGTGGAAGATGTCGTCCCATCCAGAACAGTTAAATCCTTCCCAAATCAAAAACCCTGGATTAACGGAGATGTTCGCGCGGCACGGAGCACCGCCTTTTCCTCCGCGAACACATCGGACTACAAACACGCACATTACCAACTCCGGAAGACGATCAAAGCAGCCAAACGTGAGTACAGGGACAGGGTGGAGCAACAGTTTGACAACCCTCGGAGTATGTGGCAGGGACTGAACACGATCACAGACTTTAGAGGGAAAACCAGCACACCGCAGACCACGGCCTCTCTGTGTGAGGATCTAAACGTATTCTACGCTAGATTCGACACAGCGAACACCATGAGACCGGACAGTGTGCGCACCGCGGATGACGTCAGTGCGCACACTGTGTCTGAGGAGGATGTGCGGAGGTGCTTCAGGAAGGTGAACGCACGCAAAGCTACTGGTCCGGATGGGATTCCCGGCCGCGTCCTCAAGTCATGCGCGGCTCAGCTGGCTGGAGTGTTCACGCACATCTTCAACCTTTCCCTCTCTCTGTCTGTAGTCCCAGCCTGCTTCAAAATGGCCACCATCGTCCCTGTACCCAAATCCTCCACCATCTCCTCATTGAACGACTGGCGACCTGTAGCCCTGACCCCCATCGTAAGCAAATGCTTCGAGAAGCTGGTCAGGGACTTCATCTGCTCTGCACTACCCGACTCACTGGACCCTCTACAGTTCGCATACCGCCACAACAGGTCCACTGATGATGCCATAGCCCTGACACTACACACTGCCCTGTCACACCTGGAGAAGAGAGACACGTATGTGAGAATGCTGTTTGTAGATTACAGCTCAGCATTCAATACCATCGTTCCCTCGAAGCTGGACAGGAAACTGCAGGATCTAGGACTGAGCAGCTCCCTCTGCAGCTGGATCCTTAGCTTCCTGTCTGACAGACGCCAAGTGGTCAGACTGGGCAGCATCACCTCATCCCCCGTCACACTGAACACTGGTGCTCCACAGGGGTGTGTACTGAGCCCTCTCCTATACTCACTCTACACCTACGACTGCACAGCCACTAACAACTCCAACATCATTGTGAAGTTTGCGGACGACACTACAGTGGTGGGTCTTATCACCAATGGTGATGAGACGGCTTACAGGGAGGAGGTCAGCGCCCTGACCCACTGGTGTCAAGACAACCATCTCACCCTCAACGTCGCAAAGACAAAGGAGTTGATAGTGGACTTCCGGAGGTGCAGAGAAGTACACACCCCCATCACCATCAGCGGCGCTGCTGTGGAGAGAGTGAGCAGCTTCCGGTTCCTTGGCGTACACCTGGCTGAGGATCTATGTGGTCAGTACACACAAACAAAACAGTGAAGAAGGCGCAGCAGCGCCTCTTCTTTCTCAGGAGACTGAAAAGATTCGGCATGAGCCCCCGCATCCTCAGGACCTTCTATCACTGTGCCATTGAGAGCATCCTCACTGGATGCATCACCACCTGGTATGGCAACAGCACCGCCTACAACTGCAAAGCTCTCCAGCGAGTAGTGCGGTGCTCTGAACGGATAATTGGAGGTGAGCTTCCCTCCCTCCAAGACATCTACAGGAAGCGGTGCCTGAGGAAAGCGGGGAGGATCATCAAGGACCCCAGTCACCCCAGCCATAAACTGTTCAGACTACTTCCATCAGGAAGGAGGTTCTGCAGCATCCGATCCCGTACCAGCAGACTGAGAGACAGCTTTTTCCATCAGGCCATCAGACTGCTGAACACTTCATAGACACCTCAGCTTCACTACTGGAACTTTAACATTATGCACTCCATACTGTATAGTAATGCCACTGTTTTGCACATGTCTCACTCTGTATATTTTATTTTATTTATTTTACATATTTTATTTATTGTTTACTCTATTTAATTTGTAAAATATGTGTACACACACACACACACACACACACACACGTAGAAAAATATTTAGTATACACATCCAGAAATGCATATACTATTATATATTGTACATATATTTATTAGTTTCAGATGTAGCCATTCTTGTATTTTGCTTGTTTACATTATTGTATTTTGCACAACTGTTGCTTGTGAAGCTCGCACACAAGAATTTCACTCACATGTGCTGTACCAATGTACCTGCACATGTGATGTGACAATAAAAGTGATTTGATTTGATTTGATTTGATTTGATTTGTTTTGGAGTCGTTAAAAATAACTCACAGTTGTCGTCAGATTTTTCAGATTGTCACTACAAGGCTCCTGTTTGGAACTGCTTGGGCTACATGCATCTTGCTTTAGTAATGCTTTACCACTTTGACCATGATTGTTTTTAATGTTTGATTACAAGTGCCTCTGCATCATATTAAAAGTTTAGTTTAACAAATCTGATTTTACTTTGAAAAAGTACCATCAAGTCATCCATTATCTAGAAAATGTGATAAATAAATACTTATATCAACTTCATAATTTACATTCATCATTTTATATTTAGCCAAATGAATCACAATCAAACAAAGAGTGTAGGGTGGAGAAATCAAAGGTTACCATAACTGGACAAAAATGCACACACACACACACACACACACACACACACACACACACACACCGTTTGTTTACACTATCAGAACGAGACAGTGATAGAAGTGGCGGAAATTAGCAAAATGGTGAGGAGTTCAGTCATTTGGGAGGGGCTCAGAGTAGAGCCGCTACTCACACATTGAAAGGAAACAGCTAAGGCTGTTGCCTTCTGGGTAAAGTTTTCCAACTGGGCATATCTTACTGGGAGGAGGCCTCGGTGTAGACCTGGGACCCGCTGGAGAGATTACATCTATCAGCTAGCCTGAGAAAACATTTTCCTTGGAAAAGCTGAAGTAGGTGGTGAGAGGGAGGTCTGAGCTTCCCTGCTGCTGCCCCCATGATTTCAGATAAGTGGAAGAAGATGAATGATTTTTTTTTTTTAATTTTAGATTTAAATTTTTATTTTGGTGGTTGTCATGAATTATCAAACAGCCTACATCACTCATAATGCACGACACACTTTTCAGTGTACTTTATTCGTTTTTCGGATGTTAATTTGTCATATTTTAGTAATACATGAACATCTTTTGTAGTAATATTTTTCCATATCATATTCAACCTCGCTTTATTTGAAGTGTTTTTCTTCCTCATTTTTTGGAGCATAACGTGCAATGTTGACAACGCGTGATGTGAGTTGTTGCACATTTAAGCACCATGATTTATTCTTGAAGAATGTGATTAATGGTTTAAAATGCCTTTGTTACTTTTGACATGTTCCTTTAACTTGTTCTGCAATGTAACTTAACATCTGAGTGTTTCTTAGTTTTAGACCAAGTTTGT
This sequence comes from Simochromis diagramma, assembly GCF_900408965.1. NCBI lineage: Eukaryota > Metazoa > Chordata > Actinopteri > Cichliformes > Cichlidae > Simochromis > Simochromis diagramma. The sequence continues at coordinate 1,599,011 of NW_024387197.1, read as the reverse complement.
CGACTGGAACATCCGTAACCACCACAGTCAATTTTCAATCAAACAGTCAAGATGTTATTGAAGTGCAGACTTTTACTTTTAATTTAACAAAAGTATTACACATTAACTGTTAACAATAACAGCCATTTTCACAAATAGTCCCCCATTTTCAGAGACTCAATGTAATTGGAATGAAACATATGGAGCTGATCCCAGTTGCTGAACTCGCAGTTTGTAGCCATTCACTGTAACTCTCAATATGAGGTCCAAATAGATATCAGTACAATCGCAGGAGGCCATCATTACATTGCAAAACAAAACAGCGCCATCGGAGCGATAGAAAAAACTTTAAACTGACCAAATAAAAAATCTGGTACATTCCTAAAAAGAATGGATGCATGGACAGTTCAACAACACTAAAAGCCCCAAAGGACCACAGACAACAACTGCAGTGGCCATTCACAGAGTTCCTTCTTTCGTTAACAACAGTTTCTTCAGAGCATCTAACCAAGTAAAGAGGTAGGATTGTCAAAAGCATATCAAAAGTTGGCTACATGAAGAAAAATCTTTGAAGAGATGAAACTAAGATTATCTTGTATCACAATCATGGTAAGAGGACAATATGAAGAAGGAAAGGAGCAGTTTATCACAAACTATTAAATATGGTGGAGGCATGAACGAATGGGCATGTATGACTGCCAGTGGAACACAGCCATTAGTGTTTATTGATAATGTGATTGCTGATAGACGCAGCATGAATTCTTAAAGGTACAGGGCTATATTCTCTGTGTAGCTGAGATATAATATACTGAGTGTGAACATTCTCAAAACTGTATTGTATATAGTTTATTTATTTTTTATTGTGTAAATTTAATTTATGTAAAACTAAGGTTCCACGTGTCACTGTTGAAGTGGGGCATTAATCAGTGTGACGCCACTTGTAAACATGTTGCGTGTGTGGGGTTTCCCAGCCAGAGCTGCATGGACTCCACACTGGTGAGGCACACTTTCTGTAACTCCTCTCCCTGTACTAAATTATACATTTAAATTTGGTGTATTTTTCTTTGCTAAGTATTAGTTCTTATGGCTAAAAGCTCCCAAAGCGTTTTTGATTGCTTTGAACGAGAAAAATAGTAATTGGAACTGCGTTTTATCTGTTACACCATCCGTTTATGTGGTCCTTACTTGTGCTAAACAGGGATGAGGAGAGGCCTACTGTTGCTGTGTGACACTGATTTTGCTGCTGCACTTTGTCTTTTAGAAATAAATCCAGTTTCCAGCCAGTCTGTGTCTGTCGTCACAACGCAGTCAACCATTTGAAATCTGCTACATAAAAGTGGTGCCGTGACCCGGATCCATCTGATCAGCTGCTGCCGATCGCTGAGGTTGAGCTGAACACTTCTGACACCTGTGATATCAGCAAAATTATCTTGTGGATCCTTTTGAAAAAATTCTCAGTGTTTTGTTAGTAGGCATTTCTCCAAGATACACGTGTTAGAGTTTAACTGGGCTACATTTACATGTGTTGTATTTTCCTGGGTGATAAGCACTTCCGTATTTTTCTTGTTTCCAATTCTTTTTGTAGTTATTGTTAATTTCCTGTAAGTAACATGACTGGTAGGGGCCAAGGCTCCTTTAACCTTTTCACACCAGTTGCTGGGAGAGGTTGGAGACTTTCTGGGGCAGATGAAGTTAGGGACAGATCTATAATGTCTCATGATGAGCCATCAGAATCAGATGACATTATCCAAAAGAATGCTCATGGGCGCCAGTTTTCAACCCCTGCTTTGAGTGATGACAGCACACACAAGGAGCTACGAGAGCTTATTGGTGAGCTGGGGACTCAGATAGGTGAATCAATCGCTAGTCGGTTATTATCCAGTCAAGTCCCGCTTGGTCCAAACCAGACAGCTCCAACTGAGTCCCCCAAAGTTAAGAGCCCTGATACCACTCTCGACCTCTCCAAAATGAACCTAGTGGTCAGACAAGATATCAAAGACCCACCTATGTACAGAGGTGATGACGCAGATAAGTACTCTGTTCATGAGTGGATAGATATGATGGAAGTGTATTTGGAGAAGAGAGGGTTGTCTGGAGCCATGCAAGTGGATGAAATCTTGAACCATCTCCTCGGCAGAGCTAAAAACATTGTTAGGGTGGGTTTGAAAAGTAACTCATCTTCTGGTGCAGTGACCAACCCTGAGACCATCTATGCCATACTCAGGCGTTATTTTAGTGATAGCCCTGGTTCTTGTCAACCACTGGCTGACTTCTATGCCACCCAAGCAGTTGCATAAGAAACACCAGTAGACTATTGGGTGAGACTTAATATCGCTGCTGAGACAGCTGACAGGCACTTACAGCGCCAGGGAGGCAAAATGGAGAACATGGAGGCAGAAATAGCCATGATGTTTATCAGAAACTGTCCTGATCCCAGCCTCGCCTGTGTCTTCAAATGTAAGCCCATCAGTAAATGGACAGTAATGGATGTTCAGGAAGCCACTGATGAACATCAAAGAGTGTGCCATGTAAAAAAGAAGAGTCTGAGCTCTGCCAGACCACATCCCCTCCTCGTGGCCACTGCAACAACCACAAGTGAATCACCTGAATTTGAAATGAGCCGTGCCCAAGTAGGTACAGTAAAGTGTTCCCAAGATAACCCGGTTAAGACCACTGGAGTTGTCGCTTCAGATTCAAGTGCTCTAGACCGCGTGCTCAGTATGCTAGAGAGGGTGCTAGAGTGCACTAACCAGCCTGCCCATCCCGTAATTAAACCACAGCCTCCAGTCTCAGCCAGGTTCCCTTCATGCCAGGTTTGTGGTAATAGCTCACATTCTACACGCACTCACTGCATGAGAGAAAGGAGATGTCTAGGTTGTCTGGAGGTTGGGCATCAGAGAAAAGACTGCCCCAGAGCAACTGAGCCCATTACCCAACAAAGCAGTCCCCAGGGAAACTAGGATGCTTGCACTTGAGAGGGGACAGTGTGAGCGAGGCTCTCAGGAGGTTAGAGATTGTGTTTAGCAGACTACGTGCTCACGGACTGAAGCTAGCTCCTAAAAAATGTCATCTGCTTAGGAGGAGTGTGAGATTTTTGGGTCATGTTGTGACTGAAGGTGGGGTTTCGACTGATCCTGACAAGGTTAAGGCGATCACTGCTATTTCAGAGGCTGACCTCATGATGGAGGATGGGGTTACGCCATCTCAGAAGAAGATAAAGTCATTTTTGGGCATGGTAATGTATTACCAGCATTTCATACAAGACTGTTCTAAGATTGCCAGGCCCCTTTTTACCCTGACTGCTGCTCCTAAAGAGAAAAAAGTAAACGCTCGAGGTGCTGCTTCTTTCCGGAGGCTCAGCCCAAGTGACTGGAGAAAGGAACATGTTGACTCGTTTGAACACCTGAAGGCTGCACTCCTTGGCTCCGTTGTGCTTGCTCACCCTGATTTCAACAAACTATTTATCTTGTCAACAGACGCTTCACAGGATGGTTTGGGTGCTGTATTGTCACAGGTCCAAGAGGGCGAGAGTAAAGCACGTCCCGTTGCATTTGCCATCAAGGCCCTCGCCCGTGCACAGAGAAACTATCCTGCCCATCGTCTCGAGTTTCTGGCACTAAAGTGGTCTGTCTGTGACAAATTTAGCCACTGGCTGAAGGGGCATAGCTTTACAGTCTGGACAGACAATAACCCTCTAACATATATTCTCACAAAGCCTAAGCTTGATGCATGTGAACAAAGGTGGGTGTCAAAGTTGTCCCCCTACAATTTCAGCATCAAGTATATTCCTGGCAGTAAAAATTTTGTTGCAGATGCACTGAGCAGGCAGCCATTCATTCATAACCGTGTTAGTCAGAGACTCATGAGTGAACCCTATGCAACTCTGTTAGAGGAGTCACAACAAGTCAAGGAAATCTCAGTTCAGGATGCATTCAGGCTCAGTGCCAACCACCAAAGTGTTGAGTGTTTAGCCCCTGCAGAGAGTCTAGGATGTTGTTCCCTGACTAATGATGAAGTTTCCGCAGTTTTCACAGGTCACACTGAGTGGGACCAAGGTCCAAAACAGAGAGCAATCTCCTGGTTGTCTCAAGAGCTAGATCGGCTTCCCTCACTAGGCCAGAACACCTTGTCTGCCTTCTCACTTCAGGAGCTACAGGAGGAGCAGAGAGCAGATGTGACACTGTCTCAAGTCATTCCGTTTGTCATACGTGGTCGGCGCCCATCACGTAGAGAAAGAGCTCACCTGTCACATAAAGTGCAAAAGACAATGAACCAGTGGGAAAAATTGAAAATGCTGGATGGTATCCTGTACAGAGTGAGTAAAGACCCGCTCACTGGCAAAAAGCGCCATCAGTATGTGACTCCATCCACATTAATCAGTCAAGTCCTGTCAGGTGTCCATGGTGATGCTGGCCATCAGGGTCAAAGCAGAACTCTGTATCTAACTAGGCAGAGATTTTTCTGGATCAACATGGAGCATGACATCCGTGAGCATGTCAAGTGCTGTAAACGTTGTGTTATCAGCAAGACACTTGAGCCTGAAGGAAGGGCCCCTCTTGAAAGTATTAAAACTACCAGTCCTCTTGAGCTTGTCTGCATAGACTTCTGGTCCGTGGAAGATCACAAAGGCAAGAGTGTGGATGTTTTAGTAGTGACTGATCACTTCACCAAGATGACCCATGCTTTCCAGTGTTCAGATCACACGGCAAAACAAGTTGCGCATCAGTTGTGGGACAGATATTTTTGTGTCTATGGCTTCCCTCAAAGGATCCATTCAGATCAGGGTGCCAGTTTTGAGAGTGAGTTGATTCAAGAGTTGCTGCAGGTAGCTGGAGTGCAAAAGTCAAGAACAACACCTTATCACCCTATGGGTAATGGTCACACTGAAAGGTTTAACAGAACCTTGGGAAATATGATCAGAGCCTTACCTCCAAGGGAGAAACACAAATGGCCTCAAATGCTGCAGACACTGACTTTTATCTACAACTGTACTGCTCATGAGTCTACTGGCTATGCACCATTCTTCCTAATGTACGGGCGTGTCCCCAGGTTACCAGTGGATGTCATGTTCCACAATGTTGCAAGGGACAATGATGTAGCAGATTATGACAGTTATGTAAAAAGAATGAGAGATGACCTCAGAGAAGCACTCACACTGGCTCAAACTAACACCGGAATCAGTCAGCAGCGTCAAACAGACCTGTATAACAAAAAGCAGAAAGGTGCTGACATTGAGGAAGGGGATCATGTTCTTTTGGCAAACAAGGGCAAGCCGGGCCGTAGGAAGTTAGCTGATAGATGGGAATCGACCATCTATACTGTGGTCTCCAAGAACCCCACATGCCATACGTATCGCATCAGGAATACCAAGAGTGGACAGGAGAAAGTTGTCCATAGGAACTTGCTTTTGCAAGCTAATTTCCTGCCCATTGAATCTGAGGGTGAACCAGAGATGTCTTTTGCCAGTGAATCAGAACTCGGCCAGGAGCAGAGTCAATCTGATGGAGAATCTCCTGTTGCTGATTCTGAGGTTGACTGTACTGAACGCACAGCTCACTGGGTAGCTAAGATGGCAGATGATTGTGTCCCAGCTCTTAGAGGACCCCAAGAGAGTGACAGTGTTGGGGACAGTATCTGTGCGCAGTTTGATGATGAGGAGCATCAGGACAGTCACAGTGTTGACAATGAAGTGGCTGCTTACCCTGAAGTAGATGATGACAATGGCAGCAGGGTTTGCGCTACCCCAGTTGAGGAAAGAGCACCACCAAGTACCAGTTATCCTGAAAGTCAGCCAGCCAGTGAGGTTGGGAGCCTCAAGAAACCTGGCGGTGTGCCCCCAAGTAATGCAGTAGGTCAGATCAGAACAAGAGTGGGCCGAATGGTGAAGCCTGTGAATAGGCTGATCCAAAACATGACACAAAGGAATCTACAAACAGGCAATGTAGTGAGCAGCTTTGCCAAGAATCTGTTTCTGTGAGGACTACTTGTTCCATATATTAGGTGATCTTCATGTTGGATGTTGAGATTGTTTCAAGCTCAGGGTAATATTCATTACATAGTAGCTGTCACTTTATTGTTTGTTCAGGATAGTGTATAAGGCACTTTCCCTTGCGAGTAAACATTAGGGGGTCTGGCCAGCTTTCTTTTGTTTACTCTCCCCATGAGTTGGGAAACACATTTGTTGCATGTATCACCGGGTAGTAAATTTGCAGATCACTGACAGTTACGAATTGTTATTTGCGATGCTCAGTTGCTCACCCTTACATAACGAATTTTGAGAAGTTCAGGGGGGAGTATGTAGCTGAGATATAATATACTGAGTGTGAACATTCTCAAAACTGTATTGTATATAGTTTATTTATTTTTTATTGTGTAAATTTAATTTATGTAAAACTAAGGTTCCACGTGTCACTGTTGAAGTGGGGCATTAATCAGTGTAACGCCACTTGTAAACATGTTGCGTGTGTGGGGTTTCCCAGCCAGAGCTGCATGGACTCCACACTGGTGAGGCACACTTTCTGTAGCTCCTCTCCCTGTACTAAATTATACATTTAAATTTGGTGTATTTTTCTTTGCTAAGTATTAGTTCTTATGGCTAAAAGCTCCCAAAGTGTTTTTGATTGCTTTGAACGAGAAAAATAGTAATTGGAACTGCGTTTTATCTGTTACACCATCCGTTTATGTGGTCCTTACTTGTGCTAAACAGGGATGAGGAGAGGCCTGCTGTTGCTGTGTGACACTGATTTTGCTGCTGCACTTTGTCTTTTAGAAATAAATCCAGTTTCCAGCCAGTCTGTGTCTGTCGTTACAACGCAGTCAACCATTTGAAATCTGCTACATCTGCTCACGTTCAACCAAATGCTGCTAAAGTAGTCAGACAGCACTCCACAGTACAAATGGACAAGGATCCCAAACATACTTCAAAAGCAACCCAAGTTACAAGTCAGTCACTTGATCGTAACCCAATAGAGCATGGCTTTCAGTTACTAAAGAAAAAACTAAGAGAGAGAAACCCATGAACAAGCAGCAACTGAAATAACTGCCAGGAGAAAACCATATTTAGTGATATTCATTGGTCTTAGACTAAAGGAAGGCATTAACTACAAGAGATTTTTATAAAGATTAAAAACAAATCTTTATATTTCAAGTCATGCTTGTTTGTCAAATTACTTTTGAGACTCTGAGAATGGGGAACTATGTGTAAATATGGTGGTATTTACTAAATAGTTTATGTAAAATTTTTCTTAAAGTTTTGTTAAACTTGAGCTGGAATTTTGTACTTGAACTCTATCTTTATCTTAGTCTTGACCTTAACTTAGTCTGGTTTAAAAACCACCAGGGTGTAGCATATTGGAATTAACTAGAAAGAAAATGTTAGTCAAATACTTACAAACCTAAATTTTTTGACTTTGTGAGAATATGGTGAGAGGAGTAGACCATAATGTTAAACTGTGGCATATTACACTAAAGCTAGTAACAGTGAGAGTGATTAGCCTTACTGTCTTTAGACCTACTGGTCTATGTCCAATAGCTGTGATGGATATCTCACAGGAAAGGCAATCAGACCCCATACAGTGATTGCTTGCCACATATAAGCTTTATGCAATCCCCATTCAATCATTTAAGCTTTTGTAGTAGGCACAACTTTCATGTTGAAGTGGCAACCTAATGGAGCTACAATAACACCTGACAATCACTTACTTGGACTAACTCTGGCAAGTGATTGAAAGCCACCACAGGAATGCAAGGACAGCGCTGTAAATTGCTCAAATTAGCTCATTTGCAATGATTACAACTCATTAATCCTCCACAACATAGCACATGTTCACTTGTCACAACCAATATATCTCATGGCTCAAAGTAGAAACACAGCTGTGATGTCACGGTTGTCATAAAAGTTCAGCACTGAATAATGACATGAATTTGTAATGAGCATTTGCTGGGTTAACACCAGAGCTGCTTAGATCAAGGTGAACTAAATACTGTAATTCATAATTTGTCCATTTCCAGAGTATATGCTAAGAGAATGCAAAGGACTGTCACTCCTCTAGTTTGCCTATAGCATTTCTTGCGCTCAAAATTAAGGGCATATAACATATCAATGGCAGGTGGGAGGGCAGGGGAGTAGAAGATGAAAGAAATCCACAGTGGAAGACTCACTTTGAGGTTTAACGTCATGTAGCAGCTTTCGATCTGCAAAGACAGAGAGATAGAATGAGACAAAGAGGAGAGAAAGTGGTGATTAAAGTCTGAGCCTCTGTGAAGTGACTATCAAATGTGGTCTCAGATCCAACACCCTGAACAGAGGGAAGCTCTTCTACTGACTGTACTTACAAACGATATATTGGATCTCATAATGGCCTGGAAGGTTTTAATATAGTTATCAAAGCATCACAGATAAAGAAGATGAGGTATAGATTGTATAAACTCATCTCTGAGTCAACTAATGATCTCTAATGTTTGAGGACTGAGTCGTACATTTCTACCAGACTACACCGATCACCCATAACATTAAGACCACTGTCTAACTGTCTAAAATGATTATCTCATTGCATTGCAGTGTTCTGTTGCCTTCCCCAAACTGACAACAACATTCTTTTGGGGGATACAATGTACCAAATGCACGCTGCACCAAAAAAACTGCTCAGAATCCACCAAGAACACAAAAGGAGGCCTATGGTAAGATGAGCTTTTGCAGGATGCACTGGAACAAGCCAGGTCCACTCAGGCCTCACTCCCACCAGACCCAAAGGAACTCACTGAATTCAGGTGTTACAATCGTTTCCATGGCTGCAGGTGTAAAACAAAATCAAGCACCAGGCATTCATGCAGCTTCTACAAACATTTTTAAAAGAATGGGTCACTCTACAGAGTGGTACCATAATAGGATGTCACCTATGCAACAAGTCCAGTTTTGAAATTTTCTCACTTCTAAATTTTCCACAGTCAACTGTTAGGGGTACTGGGAATAACAGCAAGTCAACCACGAAGTTGTAGGCCATGTAAAATCACAGAGAGGGGTCGGCAGATGTTGAGGAGCAGACTGAGCAGAGGTTGCCAACTTTCTGCAGAGTCAATCGCTACAGACCTCACAAACTTCATGTGGCCTTCAGATTCGTTCAAGAACAGTCAGTAGAGACCTTCAGAATGCATTTCTATGGCTAAGCTGTTGCATCCAAGACTTGCAACACAAAGTGCAATGCAAAGCTTCAGCTGCAGTTGTGTAAAGCACATCGTCACTGGACCCTAGAACAGTAAAGACACATTCTCTAGAGTGAGGAATCACGCTTCTCTGTCAGGCATTCTCATGGATGGTGGTTGCCAGGAGAACAGTAGATGTAAGATTGCAGTGTGCCAAGTGTAAAGTTTGGTGGAGGGGGGGATTATGGTCTGGGGTTACTTTTTAGGAGCTGGGCTCAGCTCCTTAGTTCCAGTGCAAGGAACTCTTAACGCTTCAACATACCAAGATATTTTGGACAATTTCATGCTCCCAACTTTGTGGGAATAGTTTGAGAATGGCTCCTTTCTGTTCCAAGATGACTGCAAACCAGTGCACAAAGCAAGGTCCATAAATGAGTGAGCATGATTTGTGAGTCCTGAACGCAAAGCAATAAAACACCTTTGGGATAAATTAGAGCGGATACTGTGAGCCCAGCTTTCTTATCCACCGCACAAACATGCTTCTGGAAGAATGGTTAAAAATTTCCATAAACACACTCCTAAACCTTGTAGAATGCAATTATTTCTTTGTTGTAACTGTGCTTATTGTCAGTAAATCTTATAGAGTTGGAAAGACTTCTTATTTCCCCTAAATGGTGCCACATTTGTAAGGAAAATGCATTTCTGGGTAAAGCAGCAGAGTTGACTATGTGGGTTGTGCCTATGAAAACCTGCCAATCTCTGCCAATGCCAAACAGCTTATTCTGCTACTGACTCTTCTTTTGAAGATGCCAGGGACATCGCGAAGTGGGTGTCCCCAGGAGAGTACACCACAAGAAGAATCTTCCACAGTTTTGCAGTAAAGGTTTGCAGGAGGGTATGGACAAAAGCTCTCTACCCAGACAAGTAGAGGAGGATGGACTGACCTATAGTCTTCACTTCAACCCCATTGAACACTTGTAGGATCAGCTATGTATGTTGTTGATGTCAGAGTGACCAGCACAACTGACATGACTGACTGATGACAAACGCTGGTTGAAAAATGAGATGCTATTCCACAGCTGGTGACCAGCATGAGGAGGAAGTGCCGGGCTATTGTGGTTATAAATGGTTTCTCCACATCCAAAGGAGGCCCCTGCTTGATAAATGAATGAATGATTAAACTGCCAGTATGTCTGGTTTCTTCAGACTTCTTAACAAATCCCATACACAGCACCAAACAAGACTCAATAGCAGAAATAGTTCTTTGGCATTAGCAGAGAGCATTTGGTCTCTTATTCGTGGGTGCAACCCGCAGACTCAACTCTGCTGCTAAATCCACAAATGCAATTTCCTTACAATTGTGGCACCAAAAAACAGGTTTTCCAGTGGTTGCTTTTCTTGCCAAGAAAAGTTAGTACAACAAAAGAAGAAATGAAATGTACTAAGTTTATATGTATGTTTATATCATGCTTATTTATGCTAGCAGCAAATAGCCACAGTACTTAAAAAACAAAAAAAAAAAAAAACCAAAAAATAATTAAAAAGTACTCTGAAAGTTTTTAGTGATGTACTTGCACAAAGAAAAGTTCCTGTATCATAATATGTTTATATAGTCCATTTTACAATGATGCTAACTCACATTTTGGCAATTGTTTTTGGCTGTTGTTACATTGGAGCTGCCAAGTTGACTGATAGAAAAAAGCTACACTGTTTTTCAGTGTTAAGATTGAGTGTAAACATTTACAAGCAATCCAAGTCAAGCTGGTATTAATGAATGTATCTCGATTTATCTATTATGTTTCTCCAATATCTGTTTTCAAACATAAAAAAACTGATAAAAGCTAAGGATCTGTGGTAGAATGGACCAAATGGACAGAAGTCATGCAATAGTCTGCGTAAAGCTGAATTAGCATTACTTGCACACTTGTGCATAGAAGCAAGGTTTAGATTTATTAATTACATTTACAGCTTATTTAACTTGTTAAAGCTCATTTGATTTTAAATCACTTCATACCAAAATAATAATGAAATTATATTTCACACATCAAACATTATTTAAAAGTAGTGACTGGCTGACTCATGACATGTCAAGGGAGCAGTGTACAGAAGAAAGAGTGGTGACATTATCATGGACTGGGAATCTGTGTCAGTCCACACTGTGGCTTCTTTTTCAATTCACACCTCCTCTTCAAGCACGCTTGCGATGACTTGCCATGTTATAGTAAGTGTATATATGATAATGATAATGTTGGGAAAAAAAATTAGAAAAATGATGATGACAGTAGAGAGAAAGGCCTTACTCTGGGTACACAGTCCATCTGTGCAGTTCTCAGTGGCCTCACTGTTCCCTTCGCACATTTTGCCTCGGTGTCTGGGTACTGGGGAGTTGCATTCCCGAGTTCGCTGCCTCTCACACTGACTGCTGCACACTGTCCACTGGCTCCACTCATTCCAGCCTCCATCAACTACAATATAGGGATGTAGACATCACAGAAGGGTTAGCACAAAGGCAAAACAGAAAGACAAAGACTGGCACCAACCCACATCAGTGATTGACAGTAAAAACTTTCAGTGCAATCACCAGTGACAAGTTACAATGTACTTTGATTAATATTAAGATTAGATGTCTTAAGTGATTTCAATAAATGGTATATTTCAAATTAATGGCATATAATGTGCATCCTAATTAACTTTAATAAATGATACATATATAATATAAATGGTGCACTCATGCCATTTTGGTAGGAGTTTAATTGGTTTACAATAAAAACCTTGTTAAGAAGTGAAGTGAAGGGGGGTCTATGCTAGGAGTCAAATAATGCAGTAACATTAATGGAATCAAAATGAGGCTGCATAATAAAATTGTTCGGAGTTCCTGAAACAGCCTAATTATCATTAGAAAAAAGACGGGGAAAAACATTGTTATACAGGCTCAATCAAAGGACTTCTAAATACTGAAGAACTCAAGGGACTTTCATAAAGAGTACTTTTTGAGACAGTTCACAGTTTATGCAGGCTTATGATGCTTTAAACTGATTTTTTTTCTTTACACATTAAAACCACTTACACCTAAACTTTAAAATTGATCATCTTATTACACTCCAATGTTCTGTTGTCTCCCCAAAGAGGCAACAGCACTCCCTTGGCAGGGCAATGTACCGCACAACAGCAAAAAAAAATCTGTTCTGAATCAGCCAGTAGAATACAACAAGCCCACAGTAAGATGAGCATTTGCAAATTTTAATTAAGAGGTCACAATAATAAATACAGATACAGCTTTAGATTTTTATAGGTTTTTATTAAAGTGTGGTATAATAATATAGCATAATAGGTTTCTTGCCATAGCACCATTAGATACTGTTGGGAATACTTTATGACACTATTTTAATGGTCTCAGGTAGAGGAGCAGCAGCAGAAAACAGCTGCTTATTCTACATATTTTTAGAATTCTTCTTCATTCTAATTACTTACTAGTTACTCTTAGCATCTAGTTACTGGGCCACTGAGGGCATGTGTCCTTAACTGACAAATCAATGTGTATTACCAGAAAGCTAGGATTTCACTTGGGACATATTATCAATACTGTATTTATTAAAATGCAGATTCAATTTTTTGTTTGTTTGTCTGAAAAAAGGGGCAAACGGATTGATTTAGTCCTATTTGTTGAGGACTCACTACTATGTTCCAGGCCAAATTGCCAACCAACTTTCCTAAAAAATATGTTTCTGAAGAAATAAGCTAAATAAGCTACATTCTCAATGACATTGTTTGGTTAAAAAAAGTGTCTTAAATACATTTGACAATACTAAACAATATTTGCCATTTGTGCGTTGGTTTATTAGTTATATTGATGATCATGTCTTCCCACGTCATGCCTTTGCTATGTATGTGTGGCCTGGGGGGTGTCCAATTTCACTGCAGGTGTAAACATTGTATGTGACAAATAAAAGGCTCAATCGATTGATTGATTACTTCTTATTTTTGATGAATATTTCTTTTTTTCAGAAAGTAGAGTCCATGTTATGGACTTTTTGAGGTCTCTGCTCAGTAAAATAAATGATAGTAGATAAATATAGTCTGCTATAAAGAAAATAGGAAGTGACACATCCCTCGCCTGCCATCAAGCTCATCTTCTCTCTCATTTGGAAAGAAAGCATATTGAACAAAATGTCCATCTTTCTTTAAGATAAAGACTAATTTTCCCTTTGGTGAAACACATACACAAATTTAAAAATGTACATGTTTCTACAGCAAGCTCAACTAAACACATGGATTCAGTATGATGCACAAATACAAGTGCTGGTCTGTTGGTACATCTTGAGAGAGACACTTTCTCCCCATTAACCCCAAGGCCTGTTTATATAATGGAGTTTCATGCAAGGCTATGAAACCAAGGCAGCCTGGTGCATGCTAATAGATGGGATTCTTCCACCATGCTCTGTCATCTGATCAAGGAGGGCCTCATCATGCTTAGCTTAACAAATACAGGGAGACCATATGGCGCCTGAAGATTTTTTGGCAGCAGCGGCGATACCCATAATACAGTCTTGTGGGCGATGAAGAAGGTAATTTTCCTTTGTGAAGTTCCACAGGCCCTACCTACACACTGCAATTGTTTGTGGGTTTTTCTCACCTACTTGTAATGCAAACGAGGTGTTTGTATGTTGGGGAGAGAACGCTGAGTGCTTCTGAGTTTGACCACAAACACTAGTCATTGTTTGCGTATTGTTTCCCCTATGACTTCTTGCTCTGATTCTGTTGAATGAGCTCATTTGCCAACTGGTAAACAATAGAGAGAGTTTGACAAACTGTAGCACTTGCAACATTTTGGCTTCATAACTTACCCTTTCTGGTAATTTTATGTTGTTTTTCTGCAATGTCTAATTTCTTAAATTGGCTACATATAAATTGTCATTCATTTTGTTTTGGTGATATTTTTAGAGCATACATGTCCCTTTCTTTTTCAGTTTTACCAGATCTTCTGGTTGAACTTAATTACAAACACAACACAACATTTTCTTTCATTGAAACATTTCTGTGTTTATCAGAAGCAAACAACTTTTGAAGTTTTTATGAACCGGCAGTAGATTTAGCTTCTATCATATTACATAAACAGACAATATATAATACTTTGATGTATAAATATTTTGTGTTCAGTAACTTGGATTCTAAACCCTGCAGTGGCAGCAGACTTTCAAAGCATGTTTGAAGAGAGATCATTTCTTAAATTTATTTTATTTTACAGTCAGGGAAAACAGTGGCTGGAATAACCAAAATGACTGTGACTGTTTGAATTTCTGATCTCATTGCCTTAGAAATGATTGCTTTAAAGACATAGACCAGGTCTATGACTACTCGTCTAAAAAACGGGATAAGAGGGAGTCAGTAGACTATGATGTAGTTGCTGAAGGACTGCAACTTGTGCAAAATGAGATGGCACTCAGTAAACGTACTTTTAAATAGAAATCTAACCAGAATGCAACCAGCTGAGATGACTCCCCTACTGGAGAGACAATCACTGATGAGTTGGGCTCATTAGAAAAGTACAGATTGATTGCAGTGTGTTGGCAGTCTTTCTGTCTTTTTAAATTAACAACTAACCAGGCAACATTCGTGATTAGTTTGCAATCAAAGGTGGTTGTTGAGAGGCCGAGGGTGCTGCAAGCCCAACCACTGGTGACAGTAAAAACTTTCAGTGTAATCGACGGGAAACAACAAATTTTGACTACTTGTAGTGAGGTTGCTGTCCTATTTTTACTCTAGTGTGTGAGCCATTAGGTACACCACCATAGTGAAAGTACCAAAGTATTAGCATCACTGGTTCACTTTGCAAATTTTTTATAATACAGAGGAAAAAGAGAGAAAAAGGCATGTATGTAACACTGTCTGACATTTAAGAAATTACAGTCACTGCTTGTGCCCGTTAGAAGATAAGCTCACAAATTGCTGGTTTTCTGCTTAGTCAATGACGGATGTGAAAATTATACTCATGCAACATTACACTTGTCTGGGCCAAGAAGTGATGTGTCAGACATCTTCTGCTAAATAATACAGTAATGTACTAAGTGTTTACTTTGTTAGCAGCAAGTACTTAATGTTCCCTAATATTGGCTAACTATGAAAACTTGCAGGACACACCAAACCAAATGAGACCCAGGAGTGATTGTATAAAAAGATGCAAGGAGATATTCTAATGACTTAGAAATGTATCTTGTAACTTAGAACTAAAATAATGATTTATATTTCTTTGAAATGATAAGGTTTTTCTTTAATTTGCCAAAAGTCACTGGCAAAAAGGGATTTTACTTTGATTTCATGTTTTTTTTTCTTCCCTATTAACATAATGATGCCATAGAGATTATATTGTGCCGACTTTCACCTAAATGCATAGTTATAGTAATTTTTGTGGAAGAATTCAGCAGTTTACAGCTGAATTTGTTGTGTGTCTCTTTGCCTCACATGACTAGTGTCTTTTCTAACTTGGAGAGGCTTTTTGAGTTGTCCTTGCTGGGCCACAGCTTCCCAGGTACAATGCTCAGAGCCTTCTGGTATTACAGCCATCTCCACAGTGCAGTTGGGGTCTGTCTTTGGGATTTTATTACCAGATCAACTTTTCTTCAGAGGAGAGCCTAGGGGATCCAGATACTCTCTATTCACACCATGTAACCACACATGTGTGTCTTTTTAGCTGGGTGTACATGCGCATTGTTTCTAGGATTGTGATGTTTGGCACTTTGTCCCATCAGATAATCTTCTGAATGCACTGGAGGTAGCACGTGTTATTTGATTTTATCCAGTGCAGAACATTTCAGGACCCTTTGGTTTAGAGGAAATGCATGGATAGAATAATTAGGCAGAGGCACTGGTATGAAGAGAATGGGAGAGTTAATTCCAGTTTATATTGTATATGTATTGTTATTGGGGTTTTTTGGACTTTATTGTTAACATGGTTAGCATTATAAGCTTACCTTTTTCAGGTAACTTATGGTAATGTAGGGAAGTTTTATATTGTTATTTAGCTGTTTTTTATTTTAATTTTACACTTCCAAAATAAACATCAGAAATTATAAGACAGGTTTTCCTTAAAGAAAATGCATGACTGCATATACTGCTCCAAAAGATATATACAGGGAGTGCAGAATTATTAGGCAAATGAGTATTTTGTCCACATCATCCTCTTCATGCATGTTGTCTTACTCCAAGCTGTATAGGCTCGAAAGCCTACTACCAATTAAGCATATTAGGTGATGTGCATCTCTGTAATGAGAAGGGGTGTGGTCTAATGACATCAACACCCTATATCAGGTGTGCATAATTATTAGGCAACGTCCTTTCCTTTGGCAAAACGGGTCAAAAGAAGGACTTGACAGGCTCAGAAAAGTCAAAAACAGTGAGATATCTTGCAGAGGGATGCAGCAGTCTCAAAATTGCAAAGCTTCTGAAGCGTGATCATCGAACAATCAAGCGTTTCATTCAAAATAGTCAACAGGGTCGCAAGAAGCGTGTGGAAAAACCAAGGCGCCAAATAACTGCCCATGAACTGAGAAAAGTCAAGCGTGCAGCTGCCAAGATGCCACTTGCCACCAGTTTGGCCATATTTCAGAGCTGCAACATCACTGGAGTGCCCAAAAGCACAAGGTGTGCAATACTCAGAGACATGGCCAAGGTAAGAAAGGCTGAAAGACGACCACCACTGAACAAGACACACAAGCTGAAACGTCAAGACTGGGCCAAGAAATATCTCAAGACTGGTTTTTCTAAGGTTTTATGGACTGATGAAATGAGAGTGAGTCTTGATGGGCCAGATGGATGGGCCCGTGGCTGGATTGGTAAAGGGCAGAGAGCTCCAGTCCGACTCAGACGCCAGCAAGGTGGAGGTGGAGTACTGGTTTGGGCTGGTATCATCAAAGATGAGCTTGTGGGGCCTTTTCGGGTTGAGGATGGAGTCAAGCTCAACTCCCAGTCCTACTGCCAGTTTCTGGAAGACACCTTCTTCAAGCAGTGGTACAGGAAGAAGTCTGCATCCTTCAATAAAAACATGATTTCCATGCAGGACAATGCTCCATCACACGCGTCCAAGTACTCCACAGCGTGGCTGGCAAGAAAGGGTATAAAAGAAGAAAAACTAATGACATGGCCTACCTTGTTCACCTGATCTGAACCCCATTGAGAACCTGTGGTCCATCATCAAATGTGAGATTTACAAGGAGGGAAAACAGTACATCTCTCTGAACAGTGTCTGGGAGGCTGTGGTTGCTGCTGCACGCAATGTTGATGGTGAACAGATCAAAACACTGACAGAATCCATGGATGGCAGGCTTTTGAGTGTCCTTGCAAAGAAAGGTGGCTATATTGGTCGCTGATTTGTTTTTGTTTTGTTTTTGAATGTCAGAAATGTATATTTGTGAATGTGGAGATGTTATATTGGTTTCACTGGTAAAAATAAATAATTGAAATGGGTATATATTTGTTTTTTGTTAAGTTGCCTAATAATTATGCACAGTAATAGTCACCTGCACACACAGATATCCCCCTAAAACAGCTAAAACTAAAAACAAACTAAAAACTACTTCCAAAAACATTCAGCTTTGATATTAATGAGTTTTTTGGGTTCATTGAGAACATGGTTGTTGTTCAATAATAAAATTATTCCTCAAAAATACAACTTGCCTAATAATTCTGCACTCCCTGTAATGGTGATTACAGATTGACAAGGTACAACACAAACTCTATGGGAAGGGGTAGCCAGGACGTCAGGTCAGAGGGGAAATACTGTCATCCCCACCCTCAGAGAATGGGTAAACAAGCACCAAGAAAAATAACACCAGCTACTGATTGATGGAGATGTCACTCAATACTGCAAAACCAGATTGACCAACCTGTGCACCACCTGGACTGACTACAAGAAGAAAGCCTGTGACTCAGTGCCTAACACATTGATTCTAGAATGCTTTGAACAATAGGTCAACAAGACTTGACAGGTCATCATCAGGAATTTCATAGGGATGTGGTGAACAACACTTAGAGGCCAACTTCAAGCCAGGTCACTATCAAGTGTGGGATTTAACAAGGAGATGTATGTCCACACTGTTCTGTATATACCTGAACCCTTCAGATCATTAACAATACTGGCTACTATATGGCATGTACGATAGACAGACAGAAGTGGGTGATATTGAAAAGCCCTACCAATGACTGGACAAATTTGGACTAAGAGAAAACACATAGGTGGTAATTATGGCAACCCAAGAACAAACTCTAAGTACAAGATCATTAGACGCTGGGCTCTACCTCCCCAGATGCAGACTGTGCAAAGATGTCCCTGAGACAATACAATACGTAATAGTAGGGACACCATAACCAAGTGGCTGGCATAGTGTATTAGAACATCTGTGCAGAGTATGGGCTAGAAGTCCTGAGATCAAAATGGGATATAGCTGGGGCAATATCGCGTGGGAATTCCAGATACAGATGGACAAACTGGTGATGGCTGACAATGTACTGGTAGACAAGCAGATGAAGAAGGCCGTAGTGATAGATATTGTTAAACCAAGTGATAGTAACATCAGGAAAAAGGAATACAAGAAGCTTGAGAAATACCAAGTGCTGGGAGAGGAGCTAGACAATATATGGAGGGCAAAAGCAACAGCTGTCCAAGTAGTAATCATAGCATCCAAGGCTGTGACCCCCAAACAAGGGTGAGTGACTCCAGCACATTCCTGGAATGCCATGCGAGATTTCTGTCCATAAGAGAGCATTACTAGAAACAGCAAAGATACTATGCATGGCCCTCAAGCTCCTAGACATCTAGTCGAGGACCCGCGCTTGAGGGATAAAGATAGCCTGCAGGGCGAGTGGAAAGTATTATATTTTTCCATTGTTACATTTATATATATTTTTTTGTTTAAGTGTTTAAAAACTATAAAGTTTTTTTTATCATCTGACTATGACACTGTGGTATAATAAAGATATTAAACAAGGATAAATTAACCATACATGCCTATGCCATACACGAGACATGTGAAAGCAGCATCCACTCTGAGTTTGTTCATTGCAGTGCAGAATTTCTATTAATTTGACTTTAAAAAGCTGTTTTTTTTCCAAATGGAAACAGGGGCTCCATTTCTGTGTATTTTCTCTTCTCTTTGCAATCTACCTTGGCTGTCTGCCTCATCATGCTGCAGCAACTATCCTTGTGCATTCAGAACATCATTGAGGCAATGATCTGGGGTGCCCTGTCAAAACTGGACGCACTTGTCAATCAGCAGCTCAAGACAGGTTCGCAGGGTCTTCTGCTTCACTCAAGTCGGGTTTTTTTCCTACACAAAGACTAGGTTCAACCCTGATAAAAGGGCAAAATGCACTTCTGTACCTGGCCCACATACAACTTCAACCATCATGTCAGGGCTCCAGGCCATGGTAGCGGCACAGGCCTGCTTATCTCTGCTGAGGAGGGAGATTTTCTTTCCTCCATTTTTGAACTTAATTATTTTTCCCCGTAAATGGCATGCTGTTAAAACAACCCACCGTTCTCTCCATCTCTTAAAGGCTGCATTTAAGGCTGACAGCTTTAATTGGCAGCAAGAGGCAGGAAGTTGGAAACTTCAAAACACACACATCAGCCATTGTCCAAAAAGCCCAATTTCTGTTTCATCCTGCAAGGCAGGAAAGCCAGAAAGCCAACTCTGAAAGCCAGACCTTAAAAAACTGAGGCAGAGCCACTATTATTGATTAGTAACACCATCAAGTGTTTTTTTTCTCCTGCACTAAAATGCAAAGTTTTACTTGAACTTTGATCTGATCAGTGTGGCTGGGACAGAGAACAGTGGTTTGAAAAAAGTCTGCTTGCATACTATGTACTGATAGTTTTAGGATATTGCAAAAATGAAAAAAAAAATGTATTGGGACACAATAACTATGTCTCTTGGAGTGCAGAATTAAGCTACTTCTTCTATAGATGTAGCTTAATTTGATTAATTAGTTGAGTGTTAGCCCTGGTGAGACAGTGACATGACAAAAATAGTACCATTTGTTGTGCCTTGTGCCTTTTTCATTGCACTCTCGGATTTATTTCTATCCGCCTCAACTGCTGAAAGCCATTGATGGTAATGATGGGATCCAGAGTGTTTACACATAGCCTTGTCTGTGAGAAACACATAACACCTCATTCACTAGAACTGTTACTTTATTTTCCAGCAAGAAAGAGACATATGACTTAAATCCCCTCCGCTGGGCATGTTGCAGGGCAAACTGTAGCTCCGCTGAAAGAAGAGGTAATAACCTGGCAGAACATATCCAGTAATGCAATAGCTCAAAAAAGTCACCAGCAATAAATTGCATGCTATTTTCAAATAGCAAAAAGTTAATATAGAATCTTTCTAAGATCAGAACAGCTTAAAGTGCAGAAATTGAAAAGGTGACAACATACATATAAGAATTTAGTTATTGCTATGGATCAGAATGTATCATTTAAAATCTGTTTTGTTCCAACTTTTCATTATGCAGCCAAGCCCTGTCGTTTCAAACTGAAAATGACTGTTTACTAAATACAAAGCAAATGAACCTGATTCAGGATGTCAGAATGCCGGATTATCTACAAAATATGAAGCAAGAAGCATGGAATTATGTAGTAAATAAAGAATTGATAAATAACTCTAAATATATCTTATAGTTTTGATTCCTGAAAATAACCACCGTTTGCTCAGGTGTTGTCAGGGTTCAGTTGTGAAATTTCTTGCCTTCTTAGTGGGGTTGAGAATATCGGTTGTTTTCTGCGGAAGTCAGGTTAGTACACAGCTGACAACCCTATTGGACAACTGTTAGAAATCAAAATATGGCAAGAACCAATCAGCTGAGTGAAGAGAAACGACAGTCCATCAATACTGTAAGAACTGACAGTCAGTCAATCCGGAAAATTGCTAAAACTTTGAATGTGTCATCAAGTGCAGTCACAAAAACCATCCGGGGCTACGATGAAACTGTCTCACATGAGGACCGCCCCAGGAAAGGAAGACCAACAGTCAACTTTGCTGCTGAGGATGAATACATCTGAGTCACCAGCCTCAGAATTCGCAAGTTAACAGCACCTCAGATTAGAGAATAGATAAATGTCACACAGGGTTCCAGTAGCACACACATCTCTACATCAATTGTTCTGAGGAGACTGTGTGAATCAGGCCTTCATGGTCAAACTACTAAGGAAAAGCAACAAGCAGAAGAGATTTGTTTGGGCCAAGAAACACAAGGACTGGACATTAAACCAGTGGAAATCTGTGCTTTAGCCTGACAAGTCCAAATTTGAGATCTCTGGTTCCACCTGCAGTGACTTTGTGCGACGCAGAAAAGGTGAACGGATGTTCTCTACATGCATGGTTGCCACAATGAAGAACGAGGTGTGATGTTGTCGGGGTGCTTTGCTTGTGACACTGTTGGGGAATTTTTCCCAATTGAAGGCACACTGAACCAGCATGGCTACCACAGCATCCTGCGGCAACATGCCATCCCATCTGGTTTGTGTTTACCATCATTTATTGTTCAACAGGACAATGACCCCAAACACATCTCCAGGCTGTGTAAGGGCGATTTGGCCAAGAAGGAGAGTGATGGAGTGCCTCCACAGTCACCTGACCAAAACCCAATGGAAATGGTTTGGGATGAGATGGACCTCAGAGTGAAGCCAAAATGGCCAACAAGTGCTCAGCATCTCTGGGTACGCCTTCAAGATTGTATGGAGAGACTTATAGATTTTGTTTAAAAAAAAGACAGAGTACTGCAGGTGAATCATTGTAGAAACCATAAAAAGACCATCATCAAAGTAAACAGCATTCATTTCTTTCTCCCCGTCTTTCCCCCAGTCAAGTCTGTCCCGTATTCAGCAAGTGAAAATAAAATAAACAATAAAAGGTGAATCAAATGGACCATTACGGCAAGGCTGGGATGGTCAATTTGGTAAAGTAAATCCGTTGGCCATCTTTCTTCGCCTTTAGACAATAATTCTGATGGCAAAAGAGCCAAACGGGACAGGCAAAAAAAAAAAAAAAAAAAAAGTAAACAGCATTCATAGGAATCTACCGTAGCAGATTATTTATTCATTACTTTTAAAAACTGACAGCACTGTGCTGATGATATTATGGCATTTCATCTGCCCTTCTGCCCAGGTCACTTTGGTTTCTCTTTGTGCTATGTCAAATACTTTGATGAAAGGTTTCTGATTATACTTTATAATTTGTGCCGTTAATAGCATTTCATTACATATCCCAGATTAAAAACAACTAATTGGTTTTTCCCTCAACTTATTTTACAAACTACAGGGAGTGCAGAATTATTAGGCAAATGAGTATTTTGTCCACATCATCCTCTTCATGCATGTTGTCTTACTCCAAGCTGTATAGGCTCGAAAGCCTACTACCAATTAAGCATATTAGGTGATGTGCATCTCTGTAATGAGAAGGGGTGTGGTCTAATGACATCAACACCCTATATCAGGTGTGCATAATTATTAGGCAACTTCCTTTCCTTTGGCAAAATGGATCAAAAGAAGGACTTGACAGGCTCAGAAAAGTCAAAAATAGTGAGATATCTTGCAGAGGGATGCAGCAGTCTCAAAATTGCAAAGCTTCTGAAGCGTGATCATCGAACAATCAAGCGTTTCATTCAAAATAGTCAACAGGGTCGCAAGAAGCGTGTGGAAAAACCAAGGCGCCAAATAACTGCCCATGAACTGGGAAAAGTCAAGCGTGCAGCTGCCAAGATGCCACTTGCCACAAGTTTGGCCATATTTCAGAGCTGCAATATCACTGGAGTGCCCAAAAGCACAAGGTGTGCAATACTCAGAGACATGGCCAAGGTAAGAAAGGCTGAAAGACGACCACCACTGAACAAGACACACAAGCTGAAACGTCAAGACTGGGCCAAGAAATATCTCAAGACTGGTTTTTCTAAGGTTTTATGGACTGATGAAATGAGAGTGAGTCTTGATGGGCCAGATGGATGGGCCCGTGGCTGGATTGGTAAAGGGCAGAGAGCTCCAGTCCGACTCAGACGCCAGCAAGGTGGAGGTGGAGTACTGGTTTGGGCTGGTAGCGTGGCTGGCAAGAAAGGGTATAAAAGAAGAAAAACTAATGACATGGCCACCTTGTTCACCTGATCTGAACCCCATTCAGAACCTGTGGTCCATCATCAAATGTGAGATTTACAAGGAGGGAAAACAGTATACCTCTCTGAACAGTGTCTGGGAGGCTGTGGTTGCTGCTGCACGCAATGTTGATGGTGAACAGATCAAAACACTGACAGAATCCATGGATGGCAGGCTTTTGAGTGTCCTTGCAAAGAAAGGTGGCTATATTGGTCGCTGATTTGTTTTTGTTTTGTTTTTGAATGTCAGAAAAATGTATATTTGTGAATGTGGAGATGTTATATTGGTGTCACTGGTAAAAATAAATAATTGAAATGGGTATATATTTGTTTTTTGTTAAGTTGCCTAATAATTATGCACAGTAATAGTCACCTGCACACACAGATATCCCCCTAAAATAGCTAAAACTAAAAACAAACTAAAAACTACTTCCAAAAACATTCAGCTTTGATATTCATGAGTTTTTTGGGTTCATTGAGAACATGGTTGTTGTTCAATAATAAAATTATTCCTCAAAAATACAACTTGCCTAATAATTCTGCACTCCCTGTAATGAGTATTCATCTGGACTAATTCTCTCTGCTTGACTTCTGCCCCTTCTCCTTCTTCTTCCAATGTTTGATCCTTCTCTGGTGTTGCCATTAAACTGGACCAAACTTTCGGTCCCCATCTGTCCATCTGAAGCTTCCCAGACAAAACTCTCATGGCATATACTTGTAACTGAATTACCTTTTTTTTTCTGTTCACGTGTGAAAATGAATGTGATGATGTGCGAAACTGCTGCTAAAACGGCTTTAAGTGCTAAATTTATTCTGAAATCTATTCATATCTGTCTTCTCTGATTTTCAAGAACATTTTCCTGCATAAGTTATTAGTCTAGCATCTTCCAAGCCAACCCTAAATGTATATTTCCACACCACAGGTTGACCAAATTGGGAAAACTCCAAAACACTTGAACATATTTTGCTAATGAACTGCTTTTAGCACATTAAAAGCAAAAGTACACACCTGAGTATTTTGCATTGCTGCACAATAAAGGATTACCAAAATGTGCAAAACAATTACAGCAACCTACTCCCTTTGTCTTCTTTACTTTGCTCCTCTTTTTTCACTTATACATCAGACTTGAACTATGATGACCAATGACTGACATCAGTTTGTGATGACCAATCTGTGAGTGTGGGTTTCATGTGTGTAATTACAGAAGAAAGTTTGAGCGGAGTTTTCAACTAGTGCCATGCGATTAGGCTACAAAAGAAGTTCATTTACAACTTCCCTCTCATGCAGAAATAACTGGGCCTGTCAGGATGTAGAGATCAAACATATCTCATTTTGTCACGCTGATTTTAAATGTCAAAGATTAGAGCATTTGCGCATATCTGTAATACATGCATATAAATAATCTCGCTAACAATGTACAGAGCTAAAGGCCAACTATATATGCTTGAACAAACCTGTCACTTAAAAATGACTATGGAATGAGAAATTCATACATTTGCACTGGCAAATTAGCAAGAAATTACCTTTTTTATCATCATAAGAAGGAAATATTTGTACAGCAACTCTCTCAGTGCTAATGCACAATACTGTTTGTGAACTCATTGGCATAACAATTTGATTTAAAAGTTGGATTTAAGCACATTTAGGGCAGTGATTATAATGCATTTCCTCCAAATTGTACTTTTTGAAGCATGCAAATGTATTTTTAGGTGTTAGTGTCTCTGTAGCAAATAAAAATGTTATGTAAGGATATTATCTCTCTTCTCTCAGCAGAGGTAATGGACAATACTCCATCATCCATGACTTTTCTCTTCTCTCTCTCTCTCTCTCTCTCTCTCTCTATATATATATATATATATATATACATATATATACATATATACACAAATCTGATCATTTGTCAACATCGACTACTTAAAATGTTTAATTAATTTAATGGCTAAATCCAAGAAGTTCAGTCAGTCATCCCCCAGTTTAGTCCAGACTGATATATCCACTTCAGTACTGATTCTCTGACATTTTAATTTGTTTGGTTATTACTAAACACCTGAGAAGCATGACATTTCCATCTGCCTCAGGTCTGTATTCAGTGCTATTCAACAAATATAAATTCAGTTAATTCAGCTTGCATGCAACTGATGCAGCAGAGCTGATCACTCTACTTTCTTTTATCGTTAATATCATCGGACAATGCAATATATCAACAGTGTTTCATGTGTACTATATTTTTCTGTAACTTTGAATCATAATATTTACTTCTCGTTACCTTCTTTACATTTAAATATACTATAGTATAAATATAGTATGAGTCAAAGCTCTCACAGTTTAAAGCTTTGCCAACTTTCTTTCATCCTTCATTCTCATACTCTCATGCCAAATATGAGGAAACCCAGTATTTTATGAGGAAAAAATAGATTGATTAAGTTGGCTTTTTTTTAGTCTGATCAGATTTGTTCCATGTTTCACCACCAACAACAGTCCTAGACACCAGAGCACAGAAACTACAGTTTATGGCCATGAGTTGCTGGAGGTGTGCAGACCTGTTGGAGGCTGTAACAAGTTCAAAGGAGATTATTCGGTGCAGGTAGCCTAAAGAACAAATTTCCACATATTTTTGTGTAGTTTAAATACCTGCAGCCTCATAAGCTCAAAGGTCACTTTTAGTAAATCTGATCCATTTGCTGTTTTTTTAGTGTTTGGTTAAAAAAAAGTAATTAATTGTAATTGTATATTGTAATAGCTGATAGTCCCTTATCAATTACTTATGAAGATTTAGGCTGTTATTGTTTTGCAGGACTGCATATGACCCTAAGTGCACAGTGGGATGTCTAGACTATTAAAGGCGCCAGTTTGTACAAGAGAATAATCCCAGTACGGCAATATCAGATCATGTGTCGGTGACAAAGAATATTCTACATAAAAGTCCATGTAAAGTGCCCCCCTGCCACACACACACACACACACACACACACTTTTTTCCCCTAATGCCTGCTATTCAAATTTTAAGGATTTGAAAAGTGTGACCAATGCAAAACTGTTGTGGTAGTTTTGCATTGGGGCTTTTTTTTTTTTTTTTACATATGTATAAAACACAAGTCAAATTTATGAGTATTATTAATTATTTTAATATTATTATTAGTTGCCTGTTGTGGTTATCCAGAGCAACGAAACTAGTTTTGACTCAATAGCAGCCTTTTGTTTAAGAAACAGTCACAGGTATCCATTTAAATTCTGCAGATATGTCTGTGTGTTGATGCATCCTTCACCATAAAGGATAACCTTTGCCTGGGTGAGCACAAACCTCCCCAGATCAACAAAATCCCTCCCTGTTTGTTCTTGTGAGGTAAAAATTCATTTTCTCAACAAGCACCTAAGCTCACCTTCTCCCACTGAACTACATGCTGGGCACTGAGTCATATAACCTCTTTCACCACTGCTTCTGTTAGTCACTTTACTTTGCATCATAAATCCGCCTTCTTCTTTTTATTGTTTGTAGTTTCTTGAGCATAGCAGTGCTCTCTCTCATTGGCAAAGGAATAATGTGTAGCCACTATTGGAACTGACCACTGCAGTCCCTTTATTGGTTGCCTGCAATGCTAATGAGGCACGAATGAAGCTTATTAACGTCACTCTACATGTCAGCGATAGCTAAATGTTACTGTTATTGTTCAAATAGAATTAAACAGCCTTGCAATAAAGTCAACTGAAAACAGAAGTGCTAGAATTGGAGATAATTAAGTCATCATGCGCTAATATCATTAGAACATTTAATGTGAACATTTTTGTCGGACTTACCAGCTTAATTATTTTCAGCCAAGCATTAATAGTTTTTGACACGTAGCAAAAGCTACTTTTTGTATCTTCACAGCCCCATTAAGCTGTGCTTAATCTAAGCAAAAACTGAGAAGTAGAACTAACTTGGACAGGGCGCGTTGCAAGTGATCTTCTGTACGGACATGCCCTCGCAGAAGACCCCGCCATTCAGTGGTGCCGGGTTCGTGCAGGTCCGAGATCGCTTCTGGACACCCCGCCCACATGGCGCATTACAGGCCGACCACTCCGTCCACAGGGACCAGCCGCCATTCACTGGAGAGAGTCCAGCAAAGTTAAGAAAAGAAAAAGAAGTAGAGTGAGGGCACGACAATGAATAATACTTTTTACTGAACTCTGGCATAGTTAAACACTCTAACAAGAGCCGCTGGGGTTATTAATGATTATGCAGGCTCAGAGGCAGTGCAAGGCAACAATGTATAACGGTAGGAGCAGTTTGAGCACAGCGCAATACGCTGGATATACAGCTCCCTGTTTTGTAATTGCTCAGTTCAGTGTTTCTTGCACTTGGATTAAGATAAAGACAAGGAACTATGCGAAAGCAAAGAAAGCAGCCATTAAACGGAAACGCCGTTTCTAAAGGCGACACCGACTCATACTGGTTGACGGGTTTGGAGTCGACCGCTTAGCGTTGTGACTAAAGCACTTTATGATCTCTCTGTCTTTCTCTCTCTCTGCTCAGCAGTGCTATCAAAGCTGGCGAACCCACGTTTCTGGAAGGCCTCTGGCAAATAAATACTTAATAAGCAACACTCCTTTTAAATGAGATTAAGACACAGTGGCTTATTTCCTTTCATAAAGTACACATTGATTTTAAATGAGAGGCAGTAAATTGAGTGTTTGAATAATACATTCATCTGAATAAAGAGGAAACATTGCTCTTCAGTGGGAACACAGAGACGGGTCTCTTAATCACTTGTGTATAGGGGCACAGGAAGCCGAACAAATTGATCTGAAGTGCCATGTAAACATTGTGTCACTACTCTGTAATGTGTTGTAGCAGGCAATAAGCAGCTGCTACGATGGCGTACCAAAGACTATCACAGTTGCCGTGGCGCTACGTCTCTTTGCCACAACGTTGCTGGCCAGACAGGTGTAGTTGCCTGAGTCGGACAGGCGCGCTTCGTTGATGATGAGGTTGTGGTCGGCTCGGGTGTCGATGTTGTCATCCGTCAGGGAACTCACCAGCTCTTCATTTTTCAGCCACTCCACCTGTCAAAGAGTGGTAATATATTACTCATATGAGGAGTGTTTGCAGCAAATATCACTAACATCATAGTTAAGTACAACACACTAGAGCAATTCCACTTAACACCATGTTACATGGGCAGACAAATGGACCCAAGATTTAAAGCAATCCAATAACACAGGAAACAATGACTGATAGCTATGTTGACATGTATTCAAAATAAAGTTTATTTTCTGACATACAGAAGTGCTTTGGATAGGGTATAGGGGTTAGGGTTGGTTTAATCAAATGGCTATCTTGATTTACCTATTTGAGGCTATAAAAAGA
This sequence comes from Simochromis diagramma, assembly GCF_900408965.1. Taxonomy (NCBI): domain Eukaryota; kingdom Metazoa; phylum Chordata; class Actinopteri; order Cichliformes; family Cichlidae; genus Simochromis; species Simochromis diagramma. The sequence continues at coordinate 1,570,410 of NW_024387197.1, read as the reverse complement.
AGCCAAAGATGGAAGAGCCAAAAAAATGCAGTTCCTCTCTTTGCCATTTATGGTTAGGTTAAAAAGCAAATCAATCCCCATAGACTCTCACAGTAAAGTGCCAAACTTTAGCCTTAAAAACATGTTAACTGCCTTTTATAAACAAGGTCTTTGACCTCTATGGGTAGTTTCCCCTTTCATCAGAGCTTTACGGTGGGGGGATTTAAATACTGCTTGGGATTAAAGTTAATGGACAGGTTTGCTAACACAGGCTGCTCCAATCGGGTGCTAGGCCTTAGTTCTGTGTTACTAAACTAGACTATGTTTGTACTGTTGGTACCTTCTAGAGCATTTTAATATGTGGGGTACAGCCCACCCAAGACGTTTATTCTTGAGTTTTGGTGATAGACATTTTAGCACTTTATCAGTCTGTAGCTTTGTACTACTTAGCAGCTATGCTAACCAGGTTTGCTACCTTTTCCTGATGACTTGGTAGTCCACCCTCTGATCAAAAAACAAACAGAAAAAAACAAAACAAACAAGCAAAATGCTGAGGCTTAAAAGTTGAGAAACTAATAGAATAGCTTACGCTGTAGGTTAGATCTTTTTGACCAGGATATGTGGTTGAATGCACATGTTAAACAAATATGTAGGACTCCTTTCTTGCATTTGTGCAATATCCCTAAAGCTAGAAAAATCCTGCTCAGAGTGATGCTGAAAAACTAGTTCATGCATTAATTACTTGTAGGCTGGACTACTGTAATTCATTATAATCAAGTTGTCCTAAAAACTCCATTAAAAGTCTTCAGTTGAGCCAAAATACTGCAGCAAGAATGCTGGCAGGGACTAGAAAAAGAAAGGGTAATTCTCCTATATTAGCTTCCCTTCATTGGCTTCATGTTATATCCACAATTAAATTTAAAATTCTTCTCCTTACAACAAGGAATAATCAGACCTCATAGTACCGTGTCACCCCAGTAGAGTACTTAGCTCTCAGACTGCAGCCTTACTTGTGGTTTCTAGAGTATTTAATAGTAGAATAGGAGGCAGAGCTTTCAGGCCCCTTTTCTGTGAAACCAGCTCCCTTATTGGATTCAGACACCATCTCTACTTTTAAGATTAGGCTTAAAACTTTTGTTTTTGAATCCTCCCTTAGCTAAGCTGCTATAGACCTTCCCATGATTCACTGAGTGTTTTTTCTTCACACACCTCTTTTCACTCTCTGAGCTAACACATCACTCTGTGTTTTCTTCCCACTGTTGCCAAGTAATTGGTCACTTTACCTTTCAATACAAAGTGCCTTGAGGTTTACTGTTGTTGTGATTTGGCAATATATAAATGAAAATGAATTGAATAGAATTAGATTTGGGTTAAAATAGACATTTTCACAGTGTTAACCACATGCAAACCTCCATTTTCCATTTAAGTAAATTGTCTTGTGGCGACTCAAATTTTACATCCTTTACTATAAACATACTACATTTATACAAGTCCTTTATTACATTTATTAAAGGACCCCTATTATGCTTTGGTTCTCTATTCCTGGCTCTTCGTGCTGTCAGTGACTGAAGACATCCACAGAACACACAGAAGCCCTGCTATTCATATCCTTTTCTTGCAAGGGGCAGCCTGTCAGAAGAAAGTTGGTTTAAAGGGCAGAAATGCTAAAACAATGGGTCTAAGACAGATAAATAAGATTAATAGACTGCACACTTCCTGTCTTGAGCACTGGCTCGACATGGTGAAGCAACACTTTGTTTGTTTCGAGCATACTGAACCCTCAACGTGCAAATCTTAGTAGCAGATCCTGTATCTGGATTCAGCACCCTTAAAAAAGCCCAGCAATACACATAACTGCTGATCAGCTACATTTTACAAGGCCCACCCTGCCGATTAGCCACAACTAGGCAGTATAACCACTAACGCTAAAGCCATTAGGCAGTCAAAGGATGTGCTATAACCAATTACCAGCAACAGAGAGGAAAACTAATTATGAATTACAAACTTAGTGACGCTTTACTGCTTCTACCCTGGTAAGGGAGCTGCATCGCTGCATTTGCAAATTACATTCATAGCGCAGCAAAATGGGCTGGGCTGATGGATTTATAGGAAGAGCACAGGCAGCCACCCTTTATAATAAACAACACTCAGGCTGGATGCAAATAGGAAGCGCCTGTGGGCATGCAAACACTGGGTAAATAGAAATGACACACAGACCTGAGGGATGATGGATTGCAGGTATATATTGACATGAATAAAAATGATAATGAACGTCATAACATAGTAATCATTTCTCTCATTTTGTATTTTTCCGAACTTCTATTTCAACCAGTTGTGCCACTCCAAGTTAGAATGAGAATTTCTCTTTTTTTACAGTGCGACTGAGGCCCTGCAGATTTTTCTGTATAATTTAACACTGGCCTCTAACACGGGGGGTTTCATCAGAGGTTAAGCGGCCTAGCATCGTTAGATAGATAAGAAAACAGAGAGTCAGAGGAGCAGGGCAGGGGATGGGGTCTAATTTCTCATGATTAAAGTCATCTGTCACTGAAGGGATGACACGAGTCCTGGCAACCTCCCACACCACACTACATCCATCCCCCCCACCACCACCACCAACAACTTTTTTTATGTATTTATTTCAATTTTACCCTGTGGGGAAATCCGTGACTTGAAAGAGGCAATTAATGTGTGGCACGAGCTGGCCCTCCCAGTGTGGGGCCACACTGCACATTAGCTGTCTGTCTGCCACTAACAGCCCTTGGGTACTGATGAAAAGATTCACCAAGCGGAAGAGAAGGGAGGAGAGAGACAGAGACAAAGAGAGGGAGAGAAGGAGGAGGTGATGGGGGGAAAAGATGAAGGGACAAATACAAATTAGGCCAGTGGTTGTGTGGTAGAGGATGTGAGGAATGAATTGCCTAATTGGCACATTTGTTTCACTTAGGATGTGGCCATCAGTGTCAGCCCTGACAGAGGGGTTACCAGGTGGGCCCCCGGCATCAGGACTTCCTTCCTGTGATTTCATTACCCGAATTGCCCCTGAAGGTCACGTCCTCACAGCAGCCAGGTTCCCTTATCTACTTAACTACCCACACACATACACATACACAGCTTATTCTTGATGACATTTCCTGATGATTAGATGCTGAGAAATGTGGGTGTCGAGGGGCAATTAGAGGACAGAAGAGCAATGTAAACGGGTGACACTGTAGCCATCACCAAGACTTATGAGGACAGTGCTGATCAAGTCCTTGCCAGCTGAAGCATTTTTTCCCCTCTGCTCGTGTGTCTCATTGCTTGGCTCTAATGGTCATTTGATGTCAAGGTGACTCAGTACAAATGGAGTGCTTCAGTGCCCTAAGGAGGAAAATCTGTCTGCTGAGTCATGCTTAGGTGTCACAATTTAACATGATCTCCTTCCGCCTGTGGGTGACTCTTACCTGCCTGACTGTGGGAAACAGAAGTTTTCCTCTGCTGAGCATCTCATCAGTGCAATTATATAGATTAAGTGTGCCACCAGGCATATCCCTGGTGATCACGTGACACCAGCAAATCAGACTTCTGGCTTCAGGGCTGATCCTCCCAATAGATCTCTCCGTCCACCAATCAGCAGGCCTTGTCATTAAAAGTATGTGTGCATCCACACATACACACAGATACACTTTGAACTCAGCATGACATGCTGTGTTCATCCGAACAGTCAGCCCGACAGCGGCAGGTTCATTCGGAGGGGAGCTATCTGCAGCTCTGTTGTGCTCTCCTGCTCTGGAGGTTAATCAAGAATGATACGTGGAGAACAGAAAGTGGGTCTGCATCGCCCATCCCCTCTCCCCTGTTGCTTCCCAAATGCCACCTCTCCTCCCCTCTGAGCTACAAGGCGCTGCATTACTATTCCACCTCGATCTGTCTTATCTTAACGAAATAAATAGAGGGAGCGCCCGGCTGCGGCCTGGGCCGAGAGGGATGTAATTGCTCGGCTTAATAATGAAGCTCATCATCTGCTCTCTAGGAGCTTTTCTCTGACCTATGAGAAAATAACAGAGGAGTCGGATGTGAAAGTAGAAACAAGTGCAACAGAGGCGGGAGGTGGGATAGAGTTAAATGCTAACTTGTTTTCGGAGCTGCATCGCAATGTCTTTGTGAAGCTCACCAGAGGAGAGCTTGTATCATGGTGCAGGAGCATTTAGTTGATGCTCCTTTGTACTGTGGCCTGTCTACCTGAGCTACTGTAGATCAAGGGGATTCATCCTGGATTAAAGGCTTTCATTCAGGGAAGCTGAAATTGGCTTCCAGTTTGGCTGTTCATTTCACACTTTCTCTAAGAGTAACCTCTCAAAAGAAACTCATTATACAAGGCTCTCATGGACCTCTTTTCTCCCCAAGTTAAAAGATCTACTCTGCATTCACATCTCCTGATATCTGTGAACTACAAGTGGAGAATTGGTCTTGGATCGGGAGCCGTGAAACAAAATTGCGAATAAGTTCCTTCTATGTTCTCTAACCATAGCCAAATTAATTTCAGCTCTCTGAATATGAGATATGAAGGTATTTTGTTGCAAAAAGACCCCATAGAAAGTTACATTTTGATGCTTACATTTATTTTGTCCCACTGAATTCATAAAACGACACCAACAAAGACTTTACTTTTGATTAAGTCTTAAATGGATGTCTGAGCATTAATGGCTGAATCTGTTTTCTTTACAAAGAAATGATGTGAAATGGCTGAGAGGGTATAATTATTGATTTAAGACCATTTCAACAAGTCTAAACATACAGAAACATACACAATAGCAGCCACGTCAAATGTCTTGTGGGAGAGACCCTACAATAATACAGGGATTTGGTTGGTTTTTTAGAGCATTATATAACTGATGAACATGCTGAACATCTTAGCTAACAGCTGCATTTAGGTGTCTGAACAAGGGCATGTAGCAAATAGAGATGTGATGGACCGAGTTGAAAAACAGGAGGAGTCCCAGGAATTATTAGAAAAATATAGTTTCCATTTATTTAACCCCCAAAAATTATATTTACAAGCGTAATAAATGTTGAGCTCATGAAAGAGGTCAAAGAAACAAAACTGAACTCAGGCAAAGACTGCAAACTTAACAACCCAAATGACTGCTACAAACAAACATAACTGACCTAAAAACATGAAATGACATACAAGGGTATATATAATGGCTGATCAGACCATTGCGACACATGAGGGGTAACAAACAAACACAATCATAAATCACAAACGATGCAGTACAATCTAGTTTGTAAATAACCTAAACACCAACGAAGAAAATCAAAAACCCCATTAAACCCTAAACTCAAATATTTAATTAAATACAAATACTTTGTTTTTAAAGTAAAGAAAATACACATTCTCCCCTTCAGCAGGAAGTGGTGGTGTGGTCCAATTATCTTCCTTTGCATTTAATGGTTTCAAACCCTGCCTGCCATCTTTTGTCCAGCAACTCCCAGGGATGATGGTAAGAAATAAAAAGACAAAGGTTAGTCAAAAATCAAAGAAATGAAGTGGTATGAATACATAAGTAAACTAAATGTGCGCGCTTACAAATAGGACAAATGTATCCAAACCAATCAATAAAGTTATTGGCAACTAAAATGTATTACTATGTTCAAATGAAGAATGAAAATACAAAAGTTACCGACTTTAGAGTGTGGCCACGGGTTTGGCCATCACAAGAGACTTAATCAAGCTAGTTAGTAAGCCCCAATATGTACAACAGTAATTCATTCATTCACTCACTTATCCCTTTTTAGGGGTCGCAGGGGAAGCCTAAGGGGCCTATCCCAGCTGTCTTAGCACGAGAGGCAGGGTACACCCTGGACAGGTCACCAGTAGACACAGACAACCATTCGCAATCACATTCACACCTATGGGCAATTTAGAGTTTCCAATAAACATGTCCCCACTAACTGCATGTCTATGGACTGTGGGAGGAAGCCAGAGTACCCGGAGAGAACCCACAAAACATGGGGAAAACATGCTTCACACAGAATAATGGTGATGGTGGAATTGAACGTAGGACCTTCTTGCTGTGAGGCAACAGTGCTAACCACCATGCTAGTGTGCTGCTTTGCTAAAACAGTAATATACTTAAAAATCAAAGTATCCATGTGTTGGTTATTTCCACCGTTCTTTTTCTTTTTTTCAGTCTTTGAGTCAATATGTTGATCAAAGGGTAATTGATAAGAGGAACCTAAAACAGGCTACAAATGGTCAACATGCAGACTGTTTGGCTGGTTGATTCATTGGTTTGTGTCTTCCTTTTTCCTTGTTCTATTGCAAAAGCACATACCTTATTTGGATGAAAATAATCTTTATTAGTGCAAGTCAATGGAAAACTAAGATATGGTAATATTTACCGCTCTCTATTTGTCACTACAGGCCACCTTTGTAACTCAGCTCAAATATGATTAGTATATTTTTAAGCTTTTTTGTAATCAATTTATATACTAAAATATATGAAATACTTTATTTCTCCTCTTGAGTACAGCAGATAATTGGACCTGCACTAATACTCAGTTGTAATTTTCATGTCAGTATTTCAAATTGTGCTACAAAGCCTGTTAGAACGTTCTGTTTCTTTTTCTTTGAGTGTGTTCTTGAGTGTAAGTCTGCCACCTCAGGTTTCACCGTTGTCGGGCCATGCGTCACAAATTGCACTCTTACGTTTCCTACCCTCACTTTTGCTTCAGTTGTTGTGGGACATGGTGCAGAAGTGTGCCGGAGACCTGTGACTTGAAGATACTGCAGAAGATTGAAGTGCAGGCATGGCTGCTCTAAGAAGCAGGTAAAAGAAGTTGGGTTTTTGTAAGAAAAGAAACCACCCAATTCTCCTAGTTCTCTTAGTAAAAATGTGCCAATCACAGTTAGACAACTTCCATGGAGTTACATTTTTATCACTAGGTTTACACCTAGTGATAACCACTGCCACATCTGAAGGTTTTTGTCTCCTCAAATGCAGTGGAAAGTCTGAAAGGTTAGAGCTCATTAAAGGAAACAAACAATAAATAAATAAAAACAGTTTTAAATGTATTCATGGTTAAGGGAATATTCTTAATTGGGGAAAGAAAAGGAACCGTTTTCCTTCTAAGGCCAACATTTAATTTTACCAAACACTACCTGGAGGTATCAGTGTCTCATTATCTGTTTTCTACAATTTCTTAATTAGAGACTTAAACTTGCTGACTTCTCACAAGTTGCTGAGATTTAAAGGATTGTAGTTAACATTATGCATTTGTATGATCATTTATCACTTTTTTTTTTTTTACTCAAACAAAAGAGAAAGCATAATTTGTCTATATGGGAATGTTTTTGCATAAAAATAAAAATATAAATTCTGTCTTACAGAATTAGATTTGATTTAGACTGAAGTATGGCAATAATAATAACTAGAAAGACTCAGGTGCGCACTATATTTCCAAAGAAAGTGATCTAGAGAGGTAAAACTGCGTTGTGTCAGCAGAGCTTCCTGTCTGACTGTTCACAGCCACAACACAAGCTCCCCCAATCAAAAGTTTCAGAAAGCACTGTGTTGTCTAACATGCAAATTTTGAGCCCCAGAGATATAAAAGCACTCACTCCTACTCGCAAGTGTCAGCCTAGATGTAACAACTTTAATCTTCCACTTGACCTACTGCACCTTTTCAAAGAGGAACTTAACTGTCTTTGTACAGGTTTTCACAATTAAAAATGACACTGCTGTATTATATGTTTTCATAACTACTTAACAAAGCCAAACTAATGTCAGGTCAGTGCTTTTCTTCATCATACATAATTATGTATTCATGGTTTTAGAGGGGTTTCTGTACATAAATGTAAGAAACAGAAAAGACAAACAATGCTGACTGTTACAGAGTAGGAGGAATAACTAAACGACAGAAAAGGAGGTGGACTACAGGACATCTGCCATGGCCCCTCCCTCGTGCAAATAAAGATCTCCAGAGTGCAGGAGACCTTCCTGCTCAGTGTCAGACTCCAGCCTAAATAAACTGTTGTAACCACATAATGCAAAATGATTCCACCGCGAGTGACTGGAGACTCATTAGATCACACTGACATCCTTGCTGACGAGGTTGATTTCCAAACACAGCCTATGCGCCGCACTTCAAACTGCATTCTCGCATCCTATTGGTCCTACCACAGCAGCAGCCATCCTGCAGCTGCAGTCACTGAAACCTCATACTAGCGCACTCACGGACGCCATCTCAATATTTCATGGACAAGGTGCGCTGAAATCGACTGGGCTGAAGATATCTGCCCTGTGCTCCTTACATTATTCACTCCCATCTCTTGTGGCCGGGCTCATTTGTGTTGACAAAGGACTAGATGGGACATTGCGATTCGGTCTGAGCCGCAAAGATTCGCCTATTTTTATCCACGCCGTGGGTTCTGCAGCACTGAAATGACATCACTCCTCCATTTTCATGTTGAATCATTTAGACAGTGCGGGGCCAGAAGCTGACCTCTGCCTAAATCTGTTTCCTGCACACAGCAGTCACACATATATTGTTCATGCTGATTATTGCAAGTCTACATAAAAATAAGAGGAATGGACATTTGGTGCCAAATGTGTATTTGGTGACATTTGAACACTATTTGCCCTGATGAGTGAGTACTGCAGGTCACTGTGTATGAAACATGTGTCCTCCATCTCCCTGGGAGCCTCCATTTAAGTTGGCTCTAACCATGATTTAAATGCTTGAAGCAAAAAATATAATAATGACAACAAAATGCTCTTTAGAGGCAACCAGTGTAACCAATTTTTTCCACTCTATTAGAATAGCTCTGCTTGATACACAGTTCAAATAATCCTTTTTTATGATATACTGACACTTGGTGCAGTCCCCCAATTCATCCTCACCTTAAAACAAGCCTTTTCAACTCCATCCCAACTTCTTTTAAGGCAACTTTGTTCAGATTGGGTGCCCCTCATAAACAGAAGGTTCAGAAGAAAGAGTATGGGTGCGACTTTTGTGCTCACATCTAGAGCACACCTGAGGTGACTATATCAGGGAAATCTGCTCTTACTGATATCATAAAGAGCCAAGATTAGAAAAAAACATGTTCAGAGATGGAGCTCACTGGTATAACGGAACATATGACAAAAAATCCAAGAGAGCATATAGGTGTCCTTTAAAAACTTTATAACAATATTGTCTGACTGTTATCTGACCTAGACCTGATCCTGAGCTTCACCTGACTTGTTATCAGGGTCATCAAGTAACAGACATTAAAAAACAAACATCCAGTTACAGTTAAACCCTTATAATTAAGTGTTAGCAAAAAGCTGACAGGGACTTGCACCATCTATCTAAATGTTCACATGCTCTTACTTTTACTGGCCACATTTATGTATACAAAGTCAGAAACTCAGAAAACAACAGAAATATGTTCTCAAATAACAATTTAATAATATGATGTATAAAATGCTAGAAAATAAAAGATTAAACAAATATAGTCTACTAGGTTATTGACTTTTATTGCAGTAATCAGCTTTAACCTGTCCAAAAAATGGAGGTTTCTGAAGACATGAATTTACTCCTTTACTCAAACATTGTAGCCAGAACACTGTATCATATACTGACAGATCTTAGAGGACCTGGGAACTTGTCAGCTGAAGCTGAGGTCCACAAAACAGAACATGGTGGAAAAATATATGGGTCACAACAATAACTACTATGACTGATAGGCTGATTATTAAGCCAAGGCCTTGTATCTGTGATAAAAGCACCTGCTTAGAATAAATAAAGGTCTAACTTAATACGTGGTTATGGTTTTGGTGGACATTTGGTGGAAACAAAACTTTAATTACACCTACATAGCAAGGATCTGATGGCAGTCAGTGTGCTATCTAATTATAGCATAAATACAGATAATCAAATCTTATCAGAACACCTACGCGGTCGTGATGAGTTCTTGAGCTTAAACTCATAAAAAGTAATTAGCAGATATATATCTTTCACTTTGATTACTATGTCAAGAAAGTTTAACGTGATGAAGAAATGCATAAGACATCAAGCCAAGTTGCTGCTGTGACCGCGTCTTGAGATTTTTTGCTGTCAGTAAAACATGTTGATAATCTGCATGCTGAAGTAAATGTAACAAATAACGTGGATCAGGAGTTTGTAATATGGATGAAATCCAATCTTTAGGAAACCTGAGGACATTCAACAACACAGGTAGATCACATATGATTAATTTTTCAAAGTTATGAAAAAAGATGATATACAGGTATGATATGAACTTACCCTTGAAAACCTGAATGTATTCTTGGCCCTACTGACAATTGCTCAGCTTTAGAAGGGCTAAATGCTGTATGAGACTTGAGTCCGCTAGAAACCAAACTATGTCATTATTCATGACAAAGAAAGACAACACAGTTGGTACCAATATGACAGTTTTGTTTGAGAAAGACTCGAGCTATATGGAAAAGAAAGATTTACTTTTGTCTCTTGGAGTATGGTGCATATGTCTTCTTATGATTTACTAATGAAAGCTGCGGAAGATCAGAGGTCGCGATCATATCAAAGCCATAACTAATGAAGTTTCTCATGGTAATTGTGATATATGAGCCTCCCCAGGAACAGACTTTGAGGGAGAAAATGGGACACGATGTGCATCTAAATAAACTCAGCCCAGATAACAGACAAGTGAAAAATATCCACTGTTCTTTGTAAATAATTTCTTAGGTGCAGTGGTGCAATCCCTATCCTGAATATCCATATAGTAACCGCAAGGCACAATCAACCCTTTTATGAGCACGCAGTAGAAGCTGACAGATCAAACAACAGAATCCAGGAGGACAGGGAGCAACATCCCACTTCTGCATTTGAAGCCAGATGTTTCTGGTTTGCATGGCTAAGAGAACATGTGAAAGGCTGATGTGTAGATCTTATTGACAATATTGTGGATAGAGGTTTGGATTAAAAGCTATATTGCGAATCCTCTTCATCAGGAGGTGTCTAGCTGACTTTGAAACCAGTGCCTTTGTGTCCAAATATTTATGTGCACTTATCACTAGTTTCTAAACACAACTATATCAATCTCTTAAAGGTCAGAGAAAGCGGAGCTGAAGGTAGAATCGACTTTCTGAGTGGCACAGAGCTACTCTCACAGAATAAGTATCCGCTCTGATGCGTATGTTTTCTGCTCAGTGGGAGTATAAGCTTCTTCTCTTTTGGGACAGGCGGAGCTGAGGAGCAGCGGACTTACCTCTGCAGCGGGCACTCCCTCCGGAGGACGACAGTGCAGAACGATCATCCCATTGATTGGCACCTCCTTCCCCTGGGGGTCCTGCTCAAAGTTTTTCCTCAAGTCTGTATGGGGAGATAAGAGGCTGCTGTCAGGTGTCAAGTGTCACGGTCAGCCTGGCCTCAATTCCCTTTAGCAGCTAACACGCAGGCTTGCCCCACCGGCTCTGCACACCACGACCTTCAAAATCCAATGTAGCCTGTATACGATAGAGAGGATCCAATGGCCCTGTGCTGGGTAATCTGTTAACAAGGTGGTTTGAAGGATATGCTGGATGGATGAAGTGAGCAGGATTGCTATGATCATCCTGGGCACTCATGTGCATACAATAGTGACAGATCCTATTCGGCCCATTTTCCAAACTGCCTTTGATAGCTTATTGCGCTGCAGCTATTCACTGAAAACCAGTTAAAACATAAAGCAGGAATGTGCCTTTGAAATTTTCACTTCAGTTATGAATGGGTTTTTATGAACCCTTGGGATCACAAGAGGTTGCTTGCATGTAAAAGATCCACATACAGGAGGGAAGGTGTTGAGCCTGCAGTCAAAACCTCAGTTCAGCTGGCAGCTACACTCAGTGTAAAATGACTGCAAACACAGTGACACCCAAATCTCAGTAGATAAAGAGCTCGACAGTTACTGTCATTCGCCAAACATATTCTTTTTTCTCTCAAAGGACAAAAGAAATACGTTGCTTTCTTACTGTATTTAATTTATTTTGACTTTCACTTGGCTTACAGATTCTGTGACCTCTAACTCTAGCAGCAGTATTGGTCTCAGACAGGAGTGGTTGAAAGTAGCTGATTGTGTCTAACTTGAGAGCATTTTGTTGGGAATTGATTATTTCATTGCTAAAAAATCAAATTCAAGATAAAATCAGCTTGTTCTGCTCGCACAGTTTGATCCAAGGAGAGGGCTCTGTTGTCTGTACACTCCGCTCTCTTTGGGGACAGACACTGTAAATCATTTGTCAGATAGTTTTGTTAATTTGTTATATGGCATTATTTAAATACAACTGGTCGCTACAACTTTGAAGTTGGAGTGTGCAACATTTTCTTCAGAGACTGCTTTAGATAAAGTAAGCAAATGGACCAAAGGTTAAAAAAAGTTGAATAAAACATGAGACACACAAATATTTTGTTATAACATGGTCATGTTATTATAATGCTGTATTAACTAGTATTTTTTTAAATATATAGACCCTTGGAGTACATGCCTGCATAAATAAATCAATGTCAGAGTCACTTTACATACAGCAAACTTTGATCTGAGTTGGGCCAGACCGGTGACACTCTCCTTTAACTACACAGTGAATCTCTGAAATGTCTTACTATAAGATAAGGAAGTACATTTTCAGCAGAACCTCTCAGTATTTCTGTGTTTCTATGCTTTTTAACCAGTGTTAACAAAAAAATAGATCACTTTTGATTGAAGGTTATAATTTTGTTTGCTAACATAATGGGCCACTAAGCTAGCATGAAGGAATCTCTTTCTTTGCTAGAAAAAGGAGCCCTTATTACCCACAGAGCAATTCAGCTACTACTGTTCTAATTAGTCTCAAAAACCAGGACAAAGCAGAGTGTGGTTTGTCAGTTTCTCAGTGAAGCCCACTCCTTGTTTGTCCCTTCTCATTTACAAATACCAACATTAAAAGCACTCAGCTTGAGGCTTCATAACTTGGACTGTGAGTGCCATTATGCTTGTTCTGAATACAGCCCACGATTCCATCAGAAGTTCACGTTATCCTGGCGTTACCTCTACCAGCATAGCAGTGTCAAGTAGACATGAACCTTGCCAAATGCATGTCTTTTTCACTCCACACCTTCAGATTTGAGCTCTAAAAATTGAAAACAGTATTGGTTGCTGGACACCAGTAGCTGTAAATAAAAAAAGCGTCCCACTTGGTTAGACAATATTATTTTGTGGGAATTAATTATTCATTTGATAAAGAATTTTTGCTGGCATGGTCACAGATTTTGGTCCAATGAAACAGGGTTGTTGTCCTTTGTTGGGAACAGATGCTGTAAATCACATGTCAGAGAGGTCTGAGTGGTCATTTGATGTCATTATAAAGCTATCACACAGACCTATGTGGGGAAAAAAATCACTTTTCCAGTACCCGAGAGCTAGTCATACTATAATTCAATGTGCTCGAGGACTTTATGTCATCTCTCTTTTATCCGTTGATCTATTGGTGACAAAGAAACAGCTGGATGTCTGTGCAGGTTCAAGCCTTTACATTTCTCAGCTGAACTTGTGCAGTGTAGTTTGTATATTTGTAAACTTTGTTTTAGTCCATGGGTCTTATCAGGGTCAACATGCAGCTCATTACAAGAACCATTTAAAGAGTTCTCCATTGATTTAGCTTTACATATCTTTTTGCCTACAATACCCAGAAACCCCGTGTACCACTGGCAGTGTGCTCAGAGGTTTCATTGTGTCAAGGTAGTAGCAGCTAATATATCCTTATCCTCTAGCCTCAAGCAGAGATGAGCCCCAGTAAATCCCCTTTCTTCTAACTCCACACCCCCAGATTATTTTTCATTTTCAATCTTGCAGTCTTCTCCCACAAACAATGCTGACACAAGTATCATCGCATTTATCAAACTTCACATGGCTCCCTTTGGAGACAGAAAAGCCTTTATGCCCCTTTTCCACATATGCACTAGCACTCCCCAGCACACACTTCGATGTGTAAATTGGAGGAGATGCCCTCAAAATAAAAGTATAAATCATATTTATGGACCAAATGTGGTGACATCTATAGCATCATGAAGTACCCTGCAGTATAGGAAAAGGACTGATTTTGAGATAAAATGGAAGAGTCATATATGCATGATTGGTTATCATCTATAGTTCTTTTGTGTTTAATGAACATCTTCTCTAAAATATGTTGTATGTTTATTCAATCAATTCATTCAATCTTGCAATCAAGATTGCAAGCCAAAACTAAAGTCACAAGTTTGCTGTTAAAACTTTGAGTCTTTATACCATTTCTCTTTTACATAAACTTGAAAATTCATGCCCTAAATTTTCACATCTTAGGGGAGAGTTGCAAACTCACAAGCGATGCGAACAGTAGCCTTTCGACTCTTGGATGTGCCCAAGTGGCTCCAGGCAACACAGAGACACCAGTAGTCCTCGGGGCCATGGAAATCTTCCACCTGCTGGCGTGACACGTTGATCATCACTTCACGCACCTTCAGTCCTGGATCAACAGAGAAGGTAAGAGAGTTAGCAACTCCGTGTGCCTATGTGTAGTGTTGCACACCTTAGATTAGATTCAATTAGAGTTTTGCTACCCTGCATTTGGGACCACTGAAAAACACCTAAAGTGCTGTGCTGAATAAAGGTAAGTTTAATTATTTTCTAAAATTATTAAGACGTTTCTGCCAGTTGTTTGAATCTGTGGCATTTGTTACGAGAAGATGTGCCATATGTGCAATATATTTGTTACTTCTAACATGACATAAATCTAAAACAAAGGAACAGCTCAGGGAGTCACTGTACTATTAATAAGACCATAATGTGAAAAGGTAAAACTGGACTTGATCCTTTTATGCACTGTACAGTTCCAAAAGCATATACTTTTTGAGTTGCACTTCCTTGATCTACAAATTGTTACAATTTATGTTGCAGGGAACTTGAAAGTATTTTTAGTGAATTCAGAAAAAATTCAAAATAAATATAAATAATAAATATTCAGTGACCAATAACTGCCCTTCGTTCCCTTCAATAACTGTGCCTTATTATCCCTAATAAGGCACTTAGATCTTCCAATCAAATGCTCGTGACGCAACCGAGGTCTCGTCTGGAGTCCAGAGGTGATCGGGCCTTTGCTGTCGTAGCTCCCAGACTCTGGAATAACCTCCCTCCTTATATTCGTTCCTCCGAGTCCATCCAGTCTTTTAAATTGCGTCTTAAAACTTATTATTTTAGTCTGGCTTTTGATTCAAACTAGTATGTTATTTCATGGCTAGTTTTTGTTTCAAACAATTGTCATATTGTTTTCTGCCCTCCTTTTAACTGTTTCTTTTTTTTATTCTGTCTTATGCTATTGCTCTGACCAACTGTGAAGCACTTTGGTCAACTTTGTTGTATTTTATGTGCTATAGAAATACCTTTTGATACTTTTTTTATTTTTATTTTACCACAATCCACAAGTCTCTTCTTCTTCTTTTTCTGAATTAGCAAGCGCAGCTTTCCATGCTGTTCAAAGAGCAGTATTCTCTAACTGTTTCTTTCAGATTTGAAAATGTCCTGGAAGGTGTAGTAAAAAAGAAGCCAGGTCAGTCATCTTTGATGTCCTTTCTGGCTGGCTACGCATTTTTAGTCCTTAAATACATAAGCTTAAGTTTAACCTCCAGTTCATGGACTGGGAATGGGAAATGATAAGAATTTAGAGATTCCAATTGCATTATCTGTATTGCTTATCTATTTGATTAATTATCAATTCTTATTGGGTTCCCACTGGTGCAACTATGAGAGTCACCACCATCTCCAAGCAGCATATCAAATACATTACATTCATGCAAATTAATTAGATGCTGTGTGGTCAAATCTCACACACTAACAAATTCCTGTCCTAATGAGGACACACATATGATCTTTCTCTCAGTATTTAGGTAGGAACATAAAGCCAACAACACACACCAAAAGATGAAAACCAGCACAAAGAGACTTCAAAGTGATGTCAACAGTCATTCTGCTGTAGAACTGTGAACAGGTAGAAACAGAGGCTGCAGCCTGACTGCTCATCCATTAGTTTCATGTTGAGCTTCAGGGTCTGGTTGCTGGGGTGGGGTCAGCATTCACTCAGATTTAATGTCACTATGAGATCTTGGCTAACTTAGCATTAGCATGTTGTCTGTGCAGGTGCTTGTAAAAAGTCGAAGTTGACTTAGCAGTATAATGTAGTTGTTTCTGTCCTGAATGCAGTTTGCACTTTACCATCTTGCTCTCTTCCTTTTCTGCAATAAAAATACAACATCCATATCCATGCTGTAGAATGTGTCACTATTTTTCTCCTCCAGCATACAAACTGAAATCAGCTGATTGTGTCAGTGCAAGTAAGTGGGATAAACTGGATCAGGAACAAAGACGACTAACAATTCCACGGAAGTAGACTACTGGGAACTGGTTCTCTACAAAAACTGGTTCTTGATTCCACAGGACATTTTTCTGTACTACCACTTAAGGAAAAAATCTTCTAACTGGAAGCAGGTATAGAAGTTGATCTCTAATCCAATCCAAAAAGTTCCAGATAGATAGATAGATAGATAGATAGATAGATAGATAGATAGATAGATAGATAGATATTGCGGGAAATATAATTATTAGAAATTTCACATATAAAGCACTGCTGCACTTTGATTGTAAGACTGACAATCAACATGTAGTGAATGAAAAAGTTATTTTTTTTTTCAAATTAAGACAAATATAGATGAAAAAGATGAGCACATACTTGAATAAGTGTAGCATACTTATAGCAAGATATAGGATGAGAGGAAGAAGCAGAAGAACAGAGACAACTTTTGTGTGTGTATGTGAGAGAAGGGAGTGGGTGAGAGAATAAAAAGTCAGAAGAAATTGATAAAAAAAAAAAAAAACTTTATTCAGTCTCACAGATATTGAAAGCCTCTAATGACAAGGACAGTCACTGAGTGCAAATGAAGCTGGTGTGCAATATTTCAACTGTTATTCTAAGTGCTTCAAAGTACAGACGTAGCACTAAAGAACAACAGAGCTAGACATAGCAAAATGGATCGGACAGGATTACCTCTTCGAACGATTTAAGATGAAGACTTTGTTCTAGTGATGGAGAAAGTACATAGGAGACTGACTGTTTCAAGGCAAAAAAATTGATAGGCAAACATCATGAAGATACAAAACAATTTTAAAAGACTGCAACTGGAGAGCCCTATTGGTATTGACTTCTGGAAATAAAATAAAACACTGACAGCTTCACTTTTTACAAAGTAGTGCAGGCTACTTTTTATAAACCCAAACACACACTTGAATAAGTAGCCTGTAATCAGTTGGCAAAAATGGCCGTTCATAAACAACAAGAGATGAATAATGAATAATAAATACATATATTTATTGTTCTTCCCTGTAAGCTACATATTTTATGTTTAAAGCCAAGTAATCAGTTACAAGTACCATTGTAATACCTGTTTGATGAACACTTGATCACAGACACTAAATATTGCTGTATAGACACTGATAATCCTGGTCCCATAGGGAGTTTATATTGCAAGTTTTATCCAGATTGATTAACACATCTTGGAGGAGTTATAGAGTCTTTACTTTACCATATAAAGTGCTTTTAGGCAAGTGTCGTCGTGTAAATAAGACTGCAATTAAACTGAATTGAAGGGAACTTCAACTTCACAATATAAATCATTCAAATACTCTACTTCCTGGTTTTAGCTGTCTTAAGGGATCTCACTTGAGGACAGCTTAATAAAGAAACTGTGACTGGTCCACAGTGTTATTGTTTTCTTTTGTCACTCTTGAGGGAGAGCTAATTTTTAAGTCCACTCTCGAATTACACTGTAGACTAGCAAATAGTATTTTAACTTTATTTTTGTATTACATAATTAGAAATTTTTAACTAATCAACATTGATCAATGCATTATTTAGAATTACTGATGCTTCATCAATTATTTAAATACTTTTTTCATAAATACAGGTATCTGATGAACATGTCATTTTTCTTTTCATGCAGTAATGACATTGATACCTTTGCAGTATGTTTAATTCACTAATACCAGAATCAGAATGTCTTTACTGCCAATTAGAGATTTAGAAAAAAAATAATCCAAATTAGTTTTATCCTTCAATTACTTGACACTAGGGATGGGTATTGATAAGATTTTCACGATTCCGATTCCATTTTCGATTCTGTTTAACGATTCGATTCTTTATCGATTCTCTTATCGATTCTTTTTAAAAAAGGAGAACACTAAGGTCAATTAGCTTAGAACTTTGTTTTATATCTTCTCTTTGAACAAGATAGAAATTTAGGAGTAACATGGCCTTACAAACCCAACAGTGAGATCTTAAAAGATCCAGCCTACGGCTCTTCAATGGGGTGTCACAGGGTCCCCAGGAAAAAAAAAATTGTACATGTAAAATAATAAAATAAATATTCTTCTGTAGCAATAACAAAGTATAACATAAATTATTCTGTAGCAATTACACAAGAATATCCAGTAATGTCCCTGCCTACAATTAAACACGTTCACTTACCGAAAATCGGGGGCATCTGCTGTGGCAAATGGGTGCAAGCCTTTGACCACAAACTTAGTCACTGCTCGGAGACATTCGTTTATCCTGGCCTGAAAGGAGACACTACCGGTAGACTGCAGCGACAACTGCCAGCATCTGAGCCAGACTCTGTCTGTCTCTCTCATCATGGTCACCTAAATGCACAGTAATGGCAGGTTTTGTAATAAGGCAGATCGCGCTAACATAATATGCACTGTTAGTTGATTATTTACCTGCCGCATTAACGGGAGAGGACGTGCAAACGTTACCGCTGCTGCTGGGTTGAGATTCACGAGTCCGGAGCGGAATTAAAAACACAACATTCATTTAAGGTTATCGTGTGTTTTGTGAGCAAATGCTTTTGCATATTCATAGTATTTCCTCCCTTAAATGAAATATCTACTTTGCAAGTGTTGCAAGTTGCCCTGTTGTCATCCGTTCTCGTAAAGTATAATCAAACTTTTGAGCGTTTGAGCTTAGGCGCCGTGTTTCCTGCCAGGTAAATGACGCTCCGCAATGTGGTGACGTCATTCGGGGCGACTGGAATCGATAAGGGAATCGTTTGCAAAAATGGCAAACAATTCCAAGGAATTGAAAAAGTGGGAACCGGTTCTCAACAAGAACCGGTTTTCGATACCCATCCCTACTTGACACTTTTAAAAAATTATTAATGCAAGTGTTTAACTTTCTGTATTCAGCATAAAAGTGTTGTGTTAGAGTTCCACTTCGGCTGGAAAGAATGCAGAATATGCGAGCTTCAATAAACAATGCTCATCTAATTGTTAGTCTTCTTTTAAAAATGTAGTGCGATATTCTTACTTCTTTATATTATATTGTTTAATTTCATTTTAAGATAAATATTGTGGGATCTGTGTCTGCACTACTGGTGAAACTTCAATACAACATAACTGGACTGTCCTCACTCAGAAAACGGCATGATACAAGATGTTATCATGATCTATAGTTACGTTTTAAAGTTAAGGAACTTCTGACATGCAAACACATGTAAAATGTCAGTCCTCTGGGATCTTAGAGAAAGGAGCTTTTCTTAAATCGAATCAATTAGAAGTGAGAATAATTGCAAAACCAGAGATAAAGTAAAATTTAAAACTGGTCCCACTCAAAGGGAAACTCTTGGTTCCTTTTTAGGTGGACTTGCACTATTCATAACACCAGGTTAATTTACTCTAGGAGTACATAATGTATTTGGAGATTATAGAGACATAATGCATGAGACTTCACCTAAACCCTTTAGATTTTAATCCAATGAATCAGAAATGAAAGATGGGCTGCAAAGTGACCCACAGACGGCTAACACAAGGTTAAATAGTGTGCCCTGTGTGGCTTCATAGAAATGTATCAGCTGAACTATCAGCTGGTGTGGGCTGGCACTGAGATCAGTTGATCTGCTGGGATTGCAGCAGAACTTGACTTTGGGGCCTGCCTGAACTTGTGGATCAACTGGCATTGCCTTTCCTACATCCATTCTGATGCCCAAAATGAACCTTCAGAACTTGGGTTTTGATATGATTTCATGAGAGTACCAGTATAAGCAGTGTTCATGTGGGTCAGGTCTTAATGAAGCATTTATAGGCTGGAAATAGGCCTTTGTTTAGGTCATGTGCTAAGCTGCAGTTAAAAGGGAAAGCCCTGCATGCTAAATAAGCATCTTTAAGAATCTGTAATCGATATCTCGATATGTCTAAAGGCTTGCGTCAGTGATCAATGGGTTTTACGGGATTAGTTATGCACAAGTTCTTAGGAAGGACTGACACACTTCCTAAATCAGTGCTTTCTGCTTCTCTATGCTGAGCTCAGATAGCATCACTAAGGAAATTGGCAGAAACACAGAGCCCCGGGCAACCATGCAGTATGTTTCTAGTTCTGAATGGAAAGCTAAATCATCTATAGAAGAATTAGCATTAATAATCTGAACTACACGTAACGATGTATAGAGGATTCCTGTGCAAGTGACACCACGATAATATACTACATTATATAACACAAAAACCCGATGTGACCACAGCAAACTGCACAATGCTCTTATTATATTGAATGCATAAAAGAATGTGAGGAAAAAAAATCCAGTCTATTTGAAAATCCTCTTAGGCAACAAGCTGCAAGCCCCCAGTTGTTCGCCATCCTCTCATATGGCTTCAAATGGGTATACAGCACCCATATTTAATGTGAGTCATCAGCTTAGGGCCTGTCACATGTGTTTTCTCAGAGCCTTTTGGAGCCTCCAGGCCTTATACCCACCACTGGATTAAAGAGCCAAATATGCAATGTGCTGGGAACTGCAAGAGACCAAAAGCCTGCCCTGACTCTTATGCCTCCAATCTCTCTGATGAATTACATTTTAATCTGACATGCTCTTACTAAAGTCAAACAGCTTCATACTGAGGCTGCACAGCTTGCGACGCACTGAGCAGACTTCTGAATGAATACCAATCAAACCCGAATGAATGGCATTGGGGCAACGGCGATGACTCCATGCTGGTGTTTGGGGTAAAATTAAGAAATGGAGAACATTTCATGGCGGGTGGTCTCCACTTTGCTGGATACAAATGACAACAACAACAGAAAAAGTGAGCTTCTTTCTCTTTGTGAAACTCACAAGTCTTGAAACGCTGATACAAATTAGGCAGTTTGTCACAATATGGTGCAATCGGTGCAATTTTGGTAACTGTGGTAGTTAAGATTGACAGGCCGTGAGTTGGTGTCTTTTTTGGGTGGGGTGGGGGTGGGGGTTGAGAACGCAATAAACAAAGAAGAAACTCTATGGTTGGTGCTTCCCATTTGCCGTCCCTGTAGAGAGTGAGACACAGGCATAATTCATAATTTCTTGAGCACAGGCAGAGAGCTGTCAAGTGACAGCATCTGTGTGGGAAGAGAGACAGCAAAGCAAATAATAACTAATGACTTTCTGCGATGCCCTAAAAAATTTGAGGCTGAGTTTAACAGAAGTGGAAGAGCAAGCAAGACTGATTGTGTGAGAGAGAGTGAGCGAGAGCGAGAGAGAGAAAGTGGCCATAAGCTTTTGACAAAGCAACACATTTACTGGAGTCCAAAGCGACATCGACAGGTGGTTTGCTGGAGAGAAGGGAACGACTGCCGCCATTGTGTCATCTGTCAACCCTATTTGTTTATAGGCAGAACACTGTTGACAGGCCTCATTAGAGTAAACCACTTGATCAGCTCTCCTCCCCAATCCTCTTCTCACTCTTTTGCAGTTTTCCGAGTCACTTGATAAATCCATCCAAAACAGCTGAATCACTCAGAGAAAGATGGGCAAAGCAGCTGGAATGAGAGCAATATTTCCCCGTTCTGAGGTCCAGTGCAAATGAGATTGTCGCTGTGGTAGCTCTACCTTAGTCTAGCTTATTAAAATGGATTTCAATGACAAGAACTTCATTAAAATGGTGCATTGTGATCATTTTATTAAAAAAAGAAAATCTGCTTTAAGAGAGTCCAGCAAAAAACCTTTTTCATCTTTTACTCCATCCACACACTGCCTCTGGTTCTTTTCTGTTAACCATACAGTAAAGGCAAAATAGGAATGGGCTGCTGTCCCATAGATCAATATTAGACTTTTGTGAAAATGGCCATATCTGCTCAATGTAGTGGCAAAGCCAAAACACTGGTCCACTGCTCTGAGGCAGAGGGAAAAGTCAGCTCAGGATTAGACTTTAGTAGCCTCACTTAAAAAAGACTGGCCTCATTTTAAAACCCAGTATACATCTAAATATATGTGTGGACATCAATACTGCAATTTTAACACAGTGTTATTATATATGCAGGTGCTTTTAAAGTATGTACAACATAGACTTAATATTTTTAGCAGCACTTTCTCGTCCCTTGCTCTCTTGCCCTGGGTTTCGTCAGTCTGTGTCTCAGTGTGTGTGTTCCCCATACTTCCTGTTTTACTTTGATAGTATCCGATACGTGTTCAGGTTTGCTTCCCCCCGTCTCGACTGTTAGATTGTTTCCCAGGTGTTTTCACTTTGCTCTGATTCACCCCTGTATTTAGTTTCTGCAGTCTGGTGTCACGATCTCCCTCATTTGCCGGCTGTGTGTTCTGCTTGTTAGTTCAGATTCTAGTCTCTCCCAGTTTGGTTTCTGCAATCATACTTCCAGCAATAAAGCTATGTTTTTGAGTTGAGTCAGCATTTTGGGTACTCAACCCTGCCTGCTTCACACTGCCATATGACAGATTTGACTGTATTCGGGCATGTAAACCTCTTGGTTAGTTTCAGGAAAAGGACATTAATTTAATTTGTGTGAAACCATTTTTTTACTGCTGGGCCAAATGTGACACTGAAGCAGACTGGTGGTGTATTCAACACGGTTCATGATATATTTATAAATTTTAAGTTACTGTTTTGTGCTAACGGACGTGGATTTTCCAGTTCGGTTTGGATACAGAATGGTTTGCATTACAGAATAAGGGTAACAAAGTTATTCACTTGTTCATGGACATGAATGAGAGTGCTGGTAAGTAGAAAAAAACCACAAAGGTAAGACAGGGGCGATATTTGTTACCGTTTACATTTACACTTTGATTGTGATTTTATTTGCTATTTGCTTTCATTAGGTTATTATTACAAAGAATGTTTGTCAGAAGATCTCTCATCACATCAGGTAACCAGTGTGGGCGTCAGTGAGCATCATTAGCATTTTCCTACACTTTGTCACGTATTAAAAAGTCTTGCTCCATTGCAGTTCCAGTTAGCAGTCGAGCAATGGCTGGGAAGTAGACAAACACTGAATTGGTTCTGATACTGAAGAAAAATGCTTATTTTGAGTCATGATTAGGAGGACTGTCATTTTTGATAGATTTGTTATAAAGATTTATGGACACCTACCGAGGGAACCAAGTTGCAGGAGTTTCATTTATTTCACAATGGGATGCAAACTGTTGCAGTGATTTTGAGAAATGAGGTTCCCCCGATAATAAATCTGTGTTTACTCAAAAGAAGCCATTATCAGGGCACCTGTTTGTGCCAGGGGCGACTGTCATAGCACATGTACTGCAGGGAGCGTTTTCACCTCATGTGATGCCAACCAATAACGAGCACAAAAAGAAAGATGTGAAATAATTTCTTTCAAATGTTCACTTGATTGCCAGTGTCAGTGAGGTACGTGCCACTATAAACTCAAAGAACCCTTTTCTTCATATGTACCTGCCTTTAGTGTGGCATTGTTTAGAATTTATTTGATCAGATAATAAGTTACTGAGGACTCCAAAGGCATTCTAAAGCTGTTGATAGCTCGGCAGTTTGATGATAAGTTACATATACATTCACTGTTTAGTGTTTGTTAGTGCTCACAGACCCCTATCCCATCCACCACCCCCTCAGTGTGGTTAAGTCAGAGACTTGATCCTTTTAAAAGGATTCCACCAACTGCATGCTCATGAGGGAGATGTAAATATAAACATAATGAACTGGTATTTAATTAGAATGCATGTGGATGTTCACAGCAAATCAACAAATCAACAAAGGACACTGTCACCACTAGAAGCACTATACCACTAGCTGTTTGGTCAAACATTAAATTCTATGTCAATCACACTGACTTTAAGCAAAATAATACAAATATAACCAGTGAGACAAAGTGTTGGTGCGTTTGGCTGTTTATGTCAACAGCTAATTTTTGGTGAGTCTCAGAGAAAACACTGGGTTTTGGCTCTGGCCCAGTGTTCCCGTCTCCGGTGCTCTGGCACAGTAATGACAGCCAGATCCATCTGTGTTTGGGTGTGCAGCTTTGGGCTACTTTGAGCTCAGAAATGAAAAATGTAAAAGGTGTAGTTTCAACACCTGGACTTGAGCCAGTGTACTTTGGCTAGTTTCAGAGAGTGTTACATACCAGAGAGTTATTTCATCTACGTTTTTCCTAATTATACTGTATCACCGCTGTTGAACTCATGCATGTCAGTGCATTGTTTAACCTTCTTGCTTCACAGCAAGAACATCCTGGGTTTAAATTCACCTTCCTGTCTGCATGTGCATGTTCTCCCTATGTCTTTGTGAGTTTTTTTTCCTGGATACTCTAGCTTCCTAAAAACGTATGACCCACCCCCCTGAATTGAATAAGTGGAAGAAAGCTGATGGATGGGAATCATTTGGACATTGTTTTCAGTTATTGGGGACTCTTTGCAAGATGTGATCACGAAGTCCTACAATTTCAAGAATGACAATAATAAACCATACCAGGAATGAATATAGCTGCTCTCTCCTCCAGTTTTTAAATCCCTCTATAACAACTGTGTTCTAACAACCTGCATTTGTGCAGGATCGCCTCTGGTGGTTAGTGTACCTTACATCTCATTTTGAATGTTCCTTTGTGTTAGCATACAAATGCTTGTGAAGAGCTGAAGTTGTGTTAGCAGTATAATGCTGCTGTTTCTGTCCTGGATGCAGTTTGCACTTTACCGTTGCGCTCTTGTCCTTTTGTGCAATAAAAATAAAAATGTTCACACATTCACTATAGACCATTCCACCATTTTCCTTCTCCCCAACACAAACTGAAATCCGCTGAGTGTTGTAGTTATAGTTGTAGCTGTAATGTAATGAATTTAGTACTTTATTGCGTTACTGACAAATCTAATGTGAATACTGTAACATGTGTTATATATCCCAAATCTTTCATCTTTGGGCTGAAGGAAGAGCAACACTTGGTGTTTAATGCTCAATCAAGAATCAGTTTAATCAATACAATTCTCATTATTCCACACAAACACTTTGAGCATTACAGATGTCCGGACGGGAGATGTGCACAGGAGGGTGTCTGGCAAAATCTCAAAGTGTCTGACCGTTTCTCACATTCTTATAGCTTCGCCCCTCTCCAAACTCTTTCTCTCTCTCAGTGAGCCTAAGTTATGACTTTGGCTTGCTGCGCAGTATGTTTTGTTCTTTCTAATCAGACAAATAAGGCCATGATTCTCAGTATTTCTTATAAATCAGCAGTATAACGCATCATAAAACAGTGTAATATCCCATTCCTGTTTTTCTCAAAATAAACAATCAATTACAATCAAACATTCAATCTACTGGTCCCTTTCTAGTCTAAACAACAGTGTTTCAGTAACTTTCCACTAGAAGATGGTCCCCTGTTATCTACTTTCTTCCAGGCAAGCGTGGGCGAGAGTCTACAGCTTTCTACCCCCCAAGGACACTTAGTCTAATGCCTTTATTTTCAGGGCCATGCCTACTTAATACTACACTATATGGTTATATGGTATTTTAGTTAATATAAAGCATAGAATTGAGGCACTTCAAATAATTTAATCCCAACACATGTTATTTTTTTAATACGTTAGACAAACACTGGTTATGTGTAGGATATGTGGTGAGTAAAGACTGTGTTCAGTTAACAGGTCACTTTGAGTGCACGCAGTTCAGCTGCAATTGTCTGTCACATATCTGAAAACAACCGAGTGGAACTCCATGGTGAAAGTCTGACCTTTAGGAACGATTTTAAAATGCACAACTCTACAAAGTTACACAAAATAAATTTAAAAATCCCCAAACAAACAAACAAACCCGAAAGCCATCTGGTCTGATGCACTGGTTTTAGGCTTAGACAGTGAAGATTTTTCACATGACAATTGCTCTTTGTTTTTTGGTTATAATTGGAGCTCTTACCAGCAGTAACAGTCAACGTCCATCATGACGAGCACAAGCACAACTGGTCACAACACAGAGCATTACAAAAGTTTTGTTGTGCTCAAAATAGTCCACAGGTGCACAGCACTAGCACAGTGTATGTAGGTTTAGCCAAACTCCAATGATAACTAATTATTCTGTCAGGGCTTATGAATGTAAATAAGCACAGTGACTGAGGAACTGACATCTTATCATAGCGCTCTATTAAAATGCATATGTTGGAAATAATCTGTGAATTTATACCTAATCTTATCGAACTGCAAGTAAATTATGACGATGGCAAGTTGACAGGTTTGACAAACTATGTACCAGACTCTCTTTTTACTCATTAAACATCTCTCTATGGTGCAAAAAATACAGTAAAGAACAGATAATAAAATATGTGTCATCAAATTGATTATCTTGTCAATCCAGGAGGAAACCACCCACTCCATTCAGTCACTCCTCCACTTTGCCCACTAATGAATATTCTGTTCTTATATACTACATAGACAAAAGCAATGTGCCATCTACACATTAGACCTACACGAGTTGCTGGGCTC
Organism: Simochromis diagramma; assembly: GCF_900408965.1. Lineage (NCBI taxonomy): Eukaryota > Metazoa > Chordata > Actinopteri > Cichliformes > Cichlidae > Simochromis > Simochromis diagramma. Next base: position 1,543,674 of record NW_024387197.1, on the reverse strand, counting down.
CATGCCATCAAGCTCTGGGTGCTGAAAACACCTGTATTTAAAGATTAAGAGGTGTGGCCCAGTGCTTGTGTCCACATGATGTATGTTGATGGGTTCTTATCTGGATATTTCTTAGGTAAACCACTTTTTGTTATCTCGGTTTTTAACACTTTTCAGAAGTGGTACTGATCCTCTTTATGCACGCATACAACACTCGGTGGACAGGTGGCTCTTAGCTACCCCGCTTGTCGTGGTCTGCTGTCATGTGCCTGCATATGAATAAAGCTAATCAAACTAAAAACACAACAGCTTTATTTATTAAGACCTTAACATGTTGCGGTAGGTTACAGTATGTGCGCCAACACTCATTTCTCACTAATGAATGACAGTACATCCTGTAAGCAGATCAGTGAGCATGACACGAGCATATGTGCTCTTTATCAGAAACACTCCAACTCCACTCATTCATTACGTTATCTATAATTAATACAAAAAAACAGCCTTTGTCAAATGTTTTAGTCATATTCTGTCCAGCCATTTATTTAATAATCAGTTCACCATGCATCCATGTAGAAAAAAAAAACAGTGTATTTTGAAAGCAGGCATAGCTGTAATTTGCAACTTGACTACAGACTGAAAGTAGTCACGCAGCTAATTGTAATGTTTGCAACGTAAGTGTGTCAAGTGGTGGCAGCAGCACAGCTAATTACAACACTAGCTTTCGCTGTCGAGAGAGGTTAACAACCTTAACCCCTTTCTACAGCTGCTGTTTTGGACCGCTTTCCCCGATTTAACATTCCTCTATTTAAAGCTTAATAACTTCTCATGTAAACATTACAGAACCATTGCTAATGTCTTTTACTGAAGACTCATGTGCAATTAGGTTTCTGGCATTTATTGTGTGAAAAAACAAACAGTTCTTAGTTTTTTTTTTTTCTATGAATACTACTTCCTGCCTCAAGTCTATAGGCCTTTGTCAAGCACATGAGGCAAACCTTGGATACAAAAGTAATCACTTAATCTTTTACCTTGTTGAATCTCACAAATTATTTAAAATTCTGTGTATAACTGGCATATGAATTCTTGCATTATTGCAAGAGACATGAATAGACAGATTGATGGATGGTCATCCCCAACAGGGTAATGTCTAAAGGATTCAGTTTGGAAGGCAGAAATACAATAAATGTTCTAAAAATTACTTCTTTTCCTGAAGATACCTGTCTGTTACAGAAAAACATAGCACCTGACACAAGAGTCTAGAGGGGATCTTTACAAAAATCGTAGGTCAAACTGAAGACCAGATTCTAGTAAAAGTAAAAGTCTGAAGTACTGCACCTAGATGAAATGTTTTTTCTCCTTGGGTTGAGTAGAGCAATTTTGCATTAAAAATGTCATGAATTACAAGCTGAGTAGCACGTACACACACTAAACTGCCTGATGCACAGCTCACATTAAACGCACAGGGTAAAAACGTTTCTGGTCATTAGAAGTATTTTGCCAAAAGTAAGCCGGGACCACCAGAGAAATGGCTGTGTACAACCCTGAAAATCCAAAGTGGAACAGACCGACATCCATGAATTATGATGAACAAATCAGATTATTAATATTCTAGTTAGAATATTCAACTTTGACGGTTATTATCCACATTCATCCTATTCAAGATTCCTTGTTCCACTCCAGTTTACAGTAAACAAAATTCCTGACCAGTAAAATAGGGGGATTACCTATCTTAACTGCTCTAAGATGCTGCAGCATTGTCATGGCTACCACAGATGAAATGCCGACAGGGGTGGTAAACTGCAGTCCCATCATTTAAGCATTTTTTCTGTCCATTAAATCACTTCAGAAAAACCAGAGTGACTCCAAAGTGAAATGTAAAAATATTATTGTCCACCTCTAGAATTCAAATACACATTTCCACACCAAAACACAAATATAACATAGATGATGTCTTTATTTTTGATGCTCTTAATGATTCTCTTATTCGTAAAAAAGAAAAATGTCGCATTTAAGAGGGCTGCAATTGGAGCTTTCTACACTTTATTTTAGATGCTTCTCTCACCACCCAAAAAGGTCCATTTGTTGGATTTGTTAATCCCTTAAATCCTAGGCTATTTTTTTCTTCCGCTCTCAGTAAGAGTTCTAAAACTACCAGAAGCCAGCACAAACAGTTCTTGGCTCCATTGATAATGAGTGCTTAGAAGATTTATGAAACAGAGTCAGCCTCCTTGTTCCATTCATCAGTACAATTTTACTTCTGTCTCATCACAACCCTAAATAACAGTCTTCTAGTCTTGACTTATAGCACTGATGTCATTAGTTGCTGAACAGAAAATGAAGCACAATACTTCACACATTTAAGACACTGGAGTACTTGGCAGCCTCTTTCATGAATTTCCCCCCCAAAAATCTAAATGAAATATTAGAATAAATAAAATGGCACCGGTTGCATTGTCATGACAGAGCCACTTGCCAGAGGTTAAATAATGATTTCAATTTCTTATTTTTGTACCTTTGGCCATCACTGGAACATCTTACTCAACAAAGTAATTGCTTAGAACAAGAAACATAATAATATGTTGAACTAGAGGAGAACAAATGAGCAATCACACAATTTTTCTTACATTCAGCTCATCACATACTGACAGTTGATCAGAAACCCTGTTTCCTCTTACTTCATTAAAGGGTTTCCCCTTAGTGACATTTCTGATGCACAGGGATATGCCTCAAGTGTCCATTTTCTATGTCATGAAAAACAAAAAACAAATCAAACCTTGTGCTCAGACAACGACAAAGATACTTTTTAATGACCTGTCATACAGTGGGTAACAGTATATGGTATATTGGGAGTGAGACATGGTTGCAAACTCACATGGTGAAAACAAGCCCACAGTTTAACCAGTTTATCAAAAACTACTTATTGCAGAGGTGAATCTGAGAGTGAGTCAGACCATGAGAAACATGTTGTTATGTCTGCCAAAAAAACATGCAATGTTTCCTTTCTTTTAGCTTTGAAATTACTTACGTAATTGCCTATAAATATTATATTATAATATATTAGATGATTAGATTAGATGAAACTTTATTAATCCCTCGGGTGGATTCCTCCGGGAAATTCAGTTTCCACTAGCACAGCACCGACAGAAGTTGCATGTTACAGATACAATAAGGGGAATGAGAGTAATGATATATGCATAAATATACCATATATACACACATATATACAGGGAGTGCAGAATTATTAGGCAAGTTGTATTTTTGAGGAATAATTTTATTATTGAACAACAACCATGTTCTCAATGAACCCAAAAAACTCATGAATATCAAAGCTGAATGTTTTTGGAAGTAGTTTTTAGTTTGTTTTTAGTTTTAGCTATTTTTGGGGGATATCTGTGTGTGCAGGTGACTATTACTGTGCATAATTATTAGGCAACTTAACAAAAAACAAATATATACCCATTTCAATTATTTATTTTTACCAGTGAAACCAATATAACATCTCCACATTCACAAATATACATTTCTGACATTCAAAAACAAAACAAAAACAAATCAGCGACCAATATAGCCACCTTTCTTTGCAAGGACACTCAAAAGCCTGCCATCCATGGATTCTGTCAGTGTTTTGATCTGTTCACCATCAACATTGCGTGCAGCAGCAATCCACAGCCTCCCAGACACTGTTCAGAGAGGTGTACTGTTTTCCCTCCTTGTAAATCTCACATTTGATGATGGACCACAGGTTCTCAATGGGGTTCAGATCAGGTGAACAAGGAGGCCATGTCATTAGTTTTTCTTCTTTTATACCCTTTCTTGCCAGCCACGCTGTGGAGTACTTGGACGCGTGTGATGGAGCATTGTCCTGCATGAAAATCATGTTTTTCTTGAAGGATGCAGACTTCTTCCTGTACCACTGCTTGAAGAAGGTGTCTTCCAGAAACTGGCAGTAGGACTGGGAGTTGAGCTTGACTCCATCCTCAACCCGAAAAGGCCCCACAAGCTCATCTTTGATGATACCAGCCCAAACCAGTACTCCACCTCCACCTTGCTGGCGTCTGAGTCGGACTGGAGCTCTCTGCCCTTTACCAATCCAGCCACGGGCCCATCCATCTGGCCCATCAAGACTCACTCTCATTTCATCAGTCCATAAAACCTTAGAAAAACCAGTCTTGAGATATTTCTTGGCCCAGTCTTGACGTTTCAGCTTGTGTGTCTTGTTCAGTGGTGGTCGTCTTTCAGCCTTTCTTACCTTGGCCATGTCTCTGAGTATTGCACACCTTGTGCTTTTGGGCACTCCAGTGATGCTGCAGCTCTGAAATATGGCCAAACTGGTGGCAAGTGGCATCTTGGCAGCTGCACGCTTGACTTTTCTCAGTTCATGGGCAGTTATTTGGCGCCTTGGTTTTTCCACACGCTTCTTGCGACCCTGTTGACTATTTTGAATGAAACGCTTGATTGTTCGATGATCACGCTTCAGAAGCTTTGCAATTTTAAGACTGCTGCATCCGTCTGCAAGATATCTCACTGTTTTTGACTTTTCTGAGCCTGTCAAGTCCTTCTTTTGACCCGTTTTGCCAAAGGAAAGGAAGTTGCCTAATAATTATGCACACCTGATATAGGGTGTTGATGTCATTAGACCACACCCCTTCTCATTACAGAGATGCACATCACCTAATATGCTTAATTGGTAGTAGGCTTTCGAGCCTATACAGCTTGGAGTAAGACAACATGCATGAAGAGGATGATGTGGACAAAATACTCATTTGCCTAATAATTCTGCACTCCCTGTATAATATGGATAAATAGGATTGCACATTTGAGTGAGTATATTGCACAGTGATTATTGCACAGTCAAATATAAGAAAAAAACAAATATTGCAAATATTACACAGTGTAAATATTTGCCCTCCCTTGTCCCCCTGTTTCCCCTCCCTTTCCCCTCCAGTGAGGAGTTAAACAGTCTGATGGCATGTGGGATAAAGGAGTTTTTAAGTCTGTTGGTTTTTGATTTGGGAGAAGCAACCTGTCTCTGAAAAGGCTTCTCTGATTGTTTACGACCGTGTGCAGAGGATGCCCAGCATTGTCCATAATGTCCAGCAGTTTCTTTAATGTCCTTTTCTCTGCCACTGTCAACAGAGTGCTCAGCTTCATGCCGACCACTGAGCCCGCCTTCCTGATTAGTTTCTCCAGTCTGGATGAGTCCTTCTTTGCTCCTGCTTTAGCATAGAAAACTACTCCTGCAACCACCTATTGGTAAAATATCCTCAGGAGCTTCCTGCAGATGTTAAAAGACCTCAGCCTCCTGAGGAAGTACAGTCGGCTTTGGCCTTTGTTATACCGGTGCTGCGTGTTGCATGACCAGATATTATATTATTGTTATGTTAGTGACTGTATATCCATCCATCCACTCATTCTCTTTCACTTATCCTGATAAGGATCGCAATAGCAACTGTAGGTCCTTAGGTCCACCTAAGCTGCTTGTCTTTTTTAGTAAACAGATTAGATGCAACCACCTCTACAAACACAATGCAATCGCCTCAATTTTTATTTACCATTTATCATTCGTGATAAGACTACATCATTAATACTCTGTGATAAATCAAAAATATATTTTTACTATCAACAATCAACTATGTCTTAATTACAGTACTAGCATGTAAAAAATTAAATTTTTTTTAATGGTAACGTACAATCCTTACAGTTGTGGATCTTCGAACTAAAAAACTAATGGCTAGGCGTAAGAGTATTATTATAAATAGCATAAAAATACAAAAAAATTTTACTTCAGTGTCAATACTTCCAGTGTAAGTATCTGGCTGTTTTACCTTTTTTAAAGTCAGCTATGCTAACATTAATACTACGATTCAGTTTAAATTATGGCAGATAATAACTTTTTTTTTTTTTTTTTTTTTTAAAGGCAGTTATTAAGGCCAAAATCATCCAAATCAAATTACAACCCCCAATTGGTGGGGACAATGTTTAATTATTATACATTTGAAGAAAACATCAAGTTTAAAATGGAACCATCGATATTCTTGTCAAACTGAAAAATAGGGGACTTGGCTTGTTGCCGTTTTAATTTGGAGAATAAAGTTCAAATGTTAAAAAACAAACTCCAAACCTTTCAAAATAAAGTCAGAACTTTTAAATGCATCCTTGAAATTTCAACTTTATTTTCAAATTGTTGAAATAATAAAGTTTAAATGTGGAAATGACTGGTGAGTTTTCACTGCCTCATTCCCAGTGACAGCTAGGATAGGCTTCCCTGTGGCCCTGAGCCAGAAGAGTGATTAAGAAAATGGATGGATGATGTGAAAATGCTGAGAAATAAGTTGAAATGTTGAGAATAAAGCTAAAAAGTTTTTTTTTTTTAAAATGGAAATCTTAACATTGGATACTTCATCTTTATTTATACAGGCAACCGTCTGCCTCAAATTTAATTTTTTAAAATTTGCACTTTACTTTCAACTTTATCATCAGCATTTTAACGTTTGCTAAATACAGTATATATATATATATATTCATTAATCATCACATTATCCTTACATGAATGGTTTTTTTTTACATGTGCATTGCCAATCTTATCCCTCTAGTCTCCTACACTAAAAGCCAACAACCAACATTTTTGGGTTTTGCTTGTGAACCCAGGTTTCTGGGTAAAACATCACCATTCATGCAACATCTCCATTTTTACCTGTCATGCTTTATCAGTAGAAAATATCTTGATAGTGAAATCTGAGAAAGGCTAATAATAGCAAATGATCACTCTGTTTTATCTCACTCATGCTTGTTTGCACTTTTGTGCAACCCAAATGCTTTAGGAGCCACGGGAAAATCTTTCAAGTAAAACCGAGGACACTACACTTTGGATCTCAGAACAGCATTAGAACATTAGCGTCATTCTCTATTAGGCTCTCATTACGTATACTCTAACACATCCACTACTGGGCGTGTTTCTACACCAGGACTTAAGTTGCCAGAAGAATCCTGCAGGTACTGTTCTGTTCCTCTCTCTCTCTTCCCCTGCTGTTCAGTAACAGGAGCACTTAAAGTACTGAGGCTTTGTTTGAAATGATTTCCCAAACTAGCCACTGTTTCACTCTGCCCACATTTTATTGCATGTGAGGAACACTGACTCGCACACAAAAACCCAAGTTTAAGCCTGCAAAATGTGAAATCCAGCCTGGCAACCCCCCAAAAAAGCTACTAACAACTGCAACCAACATCATGGAGCGTTATGAAAATGGTGAGAACAAAAGTGACACTATGCTGCGATGGTGGGAAACAGCAGTAATTAGAACAACAACAGCATCCCAAACAAAGCAAAAGTTGTTTTGTATTTCTTTGTTGGTGTCTGTATGGGGAGATAAATGCAGATTGTTTCATCAAATCAGCCCACGCAAGTGTAAAGTCACCACACACTATTGGTGTTTAATCTGTAACTGGATTCAGCAGTGGTGTAAAGTGTCAGGGGAGGGTGTTGAGTTTATTTGAGTTTTATTTCCACATATTTCGGCTTCCTTTTTCGTTTCTTCTTTTAAGTAGAAATAAGTAAATTGCAGTTTAAACACTATATTGCTCATGTTCATCCCAATTATTAGCCTCTTAACGTCCATTGGGTAATTAGTGACACATCTACCATTAGTTTATTTGTCCTGTGACTTTGAGAAAACAAACAAATAGATGAATATGAACAATTTTATTTGTACTTTATTGAAAGAATTGCTGTGGAGCAAAATTAAGGAAATTTAAATGCAAATATCTTTGCTTTCAGTGCTAAGACTGCTTATAGGCTTATAGCAAATTAAAAAACACCAAAAACATCATGTTAAAAGAAAGATATCACTGTAACTTTCACACAATCATGTGAAAGAAAAAATATGAATCAAAATGCATTTGAATGAACTGAACTGTAGTCAGAATTAATTTCACAGTTTTATTTTTTTAATTGATTGATTGATTGATTGATTGATTTGCTTGTTGAAAGCTTTTTTTGCTGTCACACGTATTAGGTACCACCAAAGAACCTTGTGTTTTTTTTAAAAACTGGACTGGACCAAAAACTTCACATTAACAGTTTCTCAAAGTAGCCTGCATAACTTTATAGCTACTCTGTTTCAAGTAGGCTTGGCATGCTAATGGATCTAAAACATCTAAATATTATATCATTACAATTAAAATCCAATAAATAATTCTGTATACCCCACTGCAGAGTAAAATGGCCTGTATTTGTATAGTGCTGTACTTACAAGACGAACTGCCAACTCTTGAGCCACGATCGCCCCTGAGTAGTTACAAGGTTTTAATTATTTATACTTATTAGTATTATTCATAAACTAATTTATGCTTAACATGTGGTGCCAGCTTATTTCCTGCACACTGATTATTTTGTTGAGTTTTTTAACCCAAGCCTAAATCAGTAATCTTTTTTATAAGAGCTTAAATTATTGTACTGTACTGTAGAGGTTTGTGTCTTTTTACTAATTCTGCTAGCAATTCTTATTATAATGGAATCTCAAGACATGGCCTAGTTGTAGAGTTTCCAGTATGCGGTCACAGTTTTGTACTTTACAAAACAGTTTTGCGGGATACCTCAGACCAGGGGATTTTAGAGTTGAGCTAAACAACTCAGTTAAGATGTGTTTCTTCACAATCTGTGATGCTGTGAGTCAGTGTAAGAGAAACTGTACTGGACTGTCATGATGATGAGGGAGCTGAGTATGATGGTCCTGATTTACTGGTTGACACAACTGTAATGTATGATTGTGAGTAACAGAATGAGGGACAGCAATTCAAATGGCTTCACGGTGGGGTGGATTACCTTTAGAAACGGAGTAAGGTGCTAAAAGATGCAGAAGGATCTTGGAATAAACCCATTTCAACATCTCTTTGAAAGTTGCCATTTTATGTGGTTTTAGGCATCTGTTGTGGAGTTAAATTTTCCAAGTATTTGCAATACTTCTAAAGATTGCTTCTCTCTGGGTTCTCGGCTTCCACTCACAGTCCAAAGACATGCTTATTAGCGACTAGTGCTACTAAGTGGGAGTAGCACAAAAGTGATTTCTTGCATGGGGTACATCACCATTGCAGCATATAATGGATATCTAACCTTCACTTGAGCAGGTTATGATCTAGGTAAGGTATAAGTACAAATAAAACCACTGCCTACTGACAATTAATTTTTAATTTGCATTCTCAATCTGGAAGGAGCCCATTGACCTATAAAGGTATAAGCCTATTGTATAAAGCTACTTCATTGTTTTGTAAGCCTCACTGTAGACAAACAATCCTAAAACAGGACATGTAAGCTTTATATGCAATAACTTGCAACTTATTGGTTTAAATTCTGCTCTAATATTTGTTTGTTACTTACTCTCAGACTGCGCAGGCACCAAGACAAAAATAAGAAAGCAAAAGTTTTAAACACCCTAACAATGCATTTAAGCTGTATATCAATTTAATAAAAGTTTCAAACAGTTCCAGTCACAGTCAGGTCTGCCTATGTCATAATGATGCGGCAGTTATATTAATTATTTGATTCCTGTGACTTTGTTTAACCTTTCCATATTCATCTAAATATTAGCTTTCCCTTAATTTTTAAATTAATATACTCTGCTCCCCGTAGATTTGTGAGTAGTCGTATATTGTAAATACTGCCTGATAGGTATGGTGGGTTGCTAGACTGACTCACACCAAACATATGCCTTGTAATAGCTAAAAAAAGAGAGCTCTGAAGCAAAGCACTTTAGTCCTGAAGAGTGCAGTCATGGTTTACAGCTCTGCAACTTAACTTCATGAAAGTGCAAATGTGTTGTTACATTTTCCTTTTAGTAAAAAAAAGTAATTTGTACCAAGAATATGTATAAAGATGAACGTAGCAATTATGTTAAAAAAAATCTTTTAAGAATGTCGAACCATGCTGTGATGATGGTACACTTCGGAATCGCACAAGAAGTGCTTGACAAAGTTAATAGGTAGACTGATATGTAGCCAACCCTGTTGAGCCTCCTTCTGTCCTCGCCTAGATAATAGACTGAAAAAGGATGGATAGCAAACAGTGAACTTTTGAGGAGGCTTACAATCAAAAGCCATCCAGCTAACTACAGGATCCAGCAGAGAACCTCATAGAGCATACCACTGTTTTTCTCACCAATGATTACACTCTCAGCTATTCTACTATACAGAGAAAAGAACAAAGAAAAAAAGAGTGAATTTCCGGCCCCTGAATTTTCTTTTTTGTTTTGCTGTAATCATGCAGCACTGAGCTGCTGCGCGAGTCATTCTATATCCTCACTTTTACGGTTAAGTGTCTCAGAGCACCCTCTCAAGGTTCAAAATTGGATATAAAAACACCAGTGTATGCATCAATACTCCTGTGACAGCTCAGATATTAAACCTGAACCCGCTGACTCATCATCATCGACAAAAAGCTCCTTTCTTTCTCGTAAAAAGAGAAAGAAAAGTTTTACAACCAAGTTCTCTGCTCTGGCAGCAAACATGTGGTAAGGCTAAATAAAATCATCTCTAGGAAAAATAGAAGTTATAACCACCCCCTCACCACCCTCATAGGGGTGTATAATGGTGGTACGAGGGTGTGTGTGTGTGTGTCTGTGTATTTATATGTGTGTGATGTGGGTGTGAGGTGTATTGTCCTGGCCACATTCGGTTAACAACCCCATTAACTGGCTCACAAAGCAACCCCGGGGCAACGATAACATCAATCCTGGTTTTAGAGGCCATTACGTTTCTGCTCGAGATATATGCCGTGCGCTGGAAAAGTGAGGTGAGGCCGTGGCGGCTGAGTGGCTAGAGGGTGCCACAGTGTCACCAGCAGTTTTTTTTTTTAAGCCTAGCCCTCTGTCCACCCCATCCTGATAGCACACAAACACCAATAGAGCTTCAACAAGCCCCCCTAGGCTGCTTGGCAGGTGAGAGCTGAGGCCGTTTATCTGCTTTACTCAGACCTTCACACTCCACACATAAAGCAAAACATTTCTAAATGAACACCACAATGGATACGCTAACTGTGCACAGGCACCTTCTAGACCACACAGAAACAGATGTCCAAAAAGGAAAACTAATCATCTTCACCCCACCAAAAAATCATCTGATCAACCTTAAACCAGTTTTTGCAATAAAACTGTTGTGCTATTTAACTTCATTCCATTTGAGACCACTCCTCTTCTGCAGATGAGGAAACTTTTTCCCTCATTAAGGAAACCAGGCCAGAGTTGGCTGATAGACACGGACGGTGGACGATGATTTTTGGGGCTTGTCAGTGGTCAGAGTGATCGCTCCTAGCTTGCCACTCAAGGTGTTGTTGTTTTTTTTTTTTAGCTTATTCCCACCGTTAATCTTTTAAATTGACACTATCATTATTATGTAATCAATCAACATTAAATTTAATCTTCCTCATAATCAACACTTGTGAAGCAGACATGTCTGGGCTAAAACTCACTCCCCTGCACTATTTGAAATGAATGTGGGTGTGGGAAGCACAGGTATTAGAGAACACAGAAGGACTGCATTTCTATCATTTGGCTTGACTTGAAATTAGATGTGCGACTGAAAGTTTACAGAGAGAACTTATTTCCTCTCTTTAACTGTTCTTTTTTTTGTTTCTGCCTGCCATGTTTGCCGGTGAAAGGCCGTGCGTGGGGAAGGGCACAGCGAAGAGAAAAAGAGAGCCCGCTGAGTCAATTTATGCAAATAAAAAAAGACTGAATAAGTTAGCAGAACTAAAAAGTAAAAAAAAATGTGTCAAGTAGAGTTTACGACTGTTTTAGCTGTTCTACTTTAGCCATGCACTTATTGTTACTAATTAGTGTAGTTTTATGTGAATGAGGGTGTGAATCTTACTGCATGTTCTTTGTCTTCATTCTGAAAGTGAGAAATAAACTCCCTGATGGGTATCTCTCTCAACAGCAGCAGTAGCGCTGTTATGTCTTTTATATTAGCGCCGCAGATTTCTTTCATTTCCTTGTTATTCAGAAAAACTGTGATATATTGTTGAAATTGCACTGCTTTTTTCCCTAATATTAAAATCTCAGGGATTAAATGTGCAGTTAAAAACCTTTTCACTGGTCTGGTCCACTCAAGATTGAAATAGGCTGCATATGGCTGATAATGTAAAATGAGTTTGACATCCCTGTAAGGACGCATGTGTAAATAAAGTCCAAATACATTTTTGGGAACTCTACCAACACCATCATTCATTGATGCAGACGTGAATTTTAATGGTAATAATTAAGAAAAGAAAAAAGGGAATTGGGTTGTTTTAAATTAGAATATACCAGTCTGATATAAAAAAGTCCTAAGATGAAGCTTTGAAGTTTTGGAATAACACTGCAAGCTTATTGTGTCTGTTATGGCTACGAATATTAATGATTTAGAGCTCCACGTGCTCACCCCCGTTCTTAATCCACTGCAAGAAACAGATAAACTGTATCAACGCATGTGCATAACTATGTGCAAACACACACACACACTATACATAGGGGTGGGTTTTGATTATCGATTTATTGATTAAAATCGATTCTAGCGTGGATAACGTGATATCTACGCTTTGTGTTTACGTCTTTTTTGCGCTAGATTCTGAAGCTGCAGGTTTGATCTCTCTCCAAACAATATTGACTGAACCAGCAGCAAAAGAAGATCCAAACTTTTTTGCTTCACATAAACATCGTCATGAATTTCCTCTTATATTTCCTGTTTTGCTTCCACCACCATAAAATCACACTTCATGCAGAGCTCATTGTCTCTCTCTCTCTCAGTGTACTTCCAGAACAGTTTCACATCTAAAAATCTCTATTTTCTGCATTATTTGTTTCTGCATTATTACGCACAAGTCTACCGTTCTTTACAGCGCTGTCAGCTGCTGTTTTTTTTCCTTTTACTTACTACCGAAAAGAAAGCCACATTTCTGCTGTTCAATAGGCTTCTGAACAAATTTAAACTTTTTAAAATTATGCAAAATTACAAAACGCTTAGCTGTGTCTCTAATAAAACCGTTGTAACTTTGCTCTGCTTCACGTCAGCAGCATCAGGTAATGTTCATATGTTGATTAATGGTTTTCTTTCATTTTTGATCTACTGCAGAATATTTTTAAGGTCATCTGCTATAAAATCCCAAGCCAGGAAAATCTCCTTCATGTTTTTTTGAGTTCTATCCTCAGTTACTTTGATACAAAGGCATCTGCTGTGATGCTTACACCTTGGATAAAGTCTAGCAAGTGTCAGCTTTCTTTTTATAGACAAAAAAATATGGAAATTTATTGATGTGTGATCAGAATTATAATATTTCTGACTGTCTGAGTCAAAATTTCCCCGATTCGAATCGAATCGTGGATCGAATCGATTCAGGACCTTGTGAATCGGAATCGAATTGATTCTAGAAATCAGTGACCACCCAGCCCTAAATATACACACCAAATCACAGAAAATACTCTTTCACTGTGTACAAATGTGCAATTCCAGTACAAATAACAAATGTACCCAGAGACACGGACATTCACATACACGTACACGTGATACAGCTCCTGTTTTGTCTGCTCGCTGCTTGCCAATGATAACATTCACACTCCACAGACGCTGGGAAAAAAAGGTCAGTAGTTTCTTTGCCCTTCCTTTTCCGTCTGCTCCTCGGGTGACTATTAAGCACCAGGACTCTATATGGAAACATGTTTGTGTGCAACACCAAGTGCTTCATAGCCAGATTTCTCCAAGGGAGGTTTAACTGCCTCAATTAAAATCACATAAAGGAGAGTGTGCAAGTCCTAACAGCATAAACATGTCTCCTCTTTTAGAACAAACAAGGATAAAGAGTTTTCCCCCGATGGAGCCAGGTGGATGTCGATTTCCTCTCACGCTAATCACACTTTGGAAAGTGCCATGAGAGTTAGCACAGATGAGTGACGGCTCCCCCGCCGTCCCAAACATACGGGTGGGAGGGGACCAGTTTACACACAGCACCCAGGGGATCAGTCAGCTCTCCCAGCGGGAGCCCCGCTGAGCATCTCCCAGATTTGGTGAGACAGGGAGGCTTTCACGGCGACTGTGAGAGGAAAATCCAAGGCTTGTTTCACAATAGGAAATAGGACGGAGTTTACTTCAGGGGATGGAGCTCAGAAAAACCCACCTACACTCACTTTACTAATCTCTTAAGGCTGATGTGAATCTTAACCATGTGGAATTCTCAGTTTGCATTAAAGTCAGTTGCATTAAATAAGTTTGTGAAGACAGGATGTTTCAAGGGCGGTCTATATTTTCCTTTTTACTGTGATATATGATGATCAGAAACTGGAGTTCTAAAGTTTAGCCTTATTGCTGTTTTACTTGCACTGTTAAAGCTACAGTCATGGTGTGCATACAACAAGCCAACCTGTCTGCTCAGTTACCGCAGTAGATTTCTACAGAGGAGAAACTTGGGCTGCCAAGGACTTAAATTCACAAGAATAACATTGTGGGTGGTATTTTTTTTTTTTTACATCCTGCCGATTCTCAGTTTTAACAAGCTTCTTGTTAGGAAGCACTCTGTACAAAAGCAATCTACCATTTTCTTTAACAACTTTCATTACTTTGTGGTACACTCAAAAAAATCTGTTGTTGGATGAACACAATTTAATCATGGCACCTTTTTCCACGCAATTTAACCAAGTACAATAAACCATTTTTGATCATGTCAAACCAACACATTGGCATTTGGTGGTTTAATGTAATCAGATTACGATGGATCAACGTAGTATACTTACATTGATTTGAAGTGATTTATGTAGAGTATGTAGAGTGAAATTTGTTTTAATTCATTCTACACAAGTTAAAAAACTTTAGGAAAACACAATGAAATCTTGTTGTTTGAACAACTACTTTGTTAATCAAGGCAATTACTGCTAGTCTTGCTTAATGAACCAATATGGGGGTTGATGATTTCACTCATTTCAATCTAATTATTTCAGTTAGATTTGTTTTCATTTGTTACACATTTAGAAACCCACTACGTTACAATAATAAAAAGTCACATTCAGATTATGATAACATTAACTTTATTAACTGAATTTACTGGACAATATAAGGCTACATTCACACTGCAGGTCTTGATGCTCAATTCTGATTTTTTTTGATCAAATCCGATTTTTTTGTCTGCTTGTTCACACTACAAATAAAATGCGACAGCAAACGCGCTCTAGTGTGAACCCTCAAAGCGGCCCGCATGCGCAAAAGAAGATGTCACACACAACGCGCTCTGTTTAGACCCAGAGCAAACAGTATTGTTTGACTGATGGCCTTAATATAAAGACTTTAGACTTTACGTTTCTCAATTTTTGCTTTAAGTTATTTTGTTATTTACATAACAATGTAAATAACCTAATAATTATTCTCATTGCTGTTTTAGAGAGGAGCGGTGCTTCAAAGGATATGTGCAGATTTCTGTCAGAATCTGCAGATTATACATTACAAATAAACTGTTCACGTTGTCTTCCCAACAGTTTCACTAACATCTACACTGGATGGCTAGGAAGCGTTTGCAATGTCTTTTCGGGCGCTGATAATTGGCGTCTGTCTTCTGTCAGTGACGTAAAAGACGGATTTAATGCGATATGACCATTTAAACAGCAGTCGCTTTCTAAAACATCGGTTATGTATCAGATTCAGTACCACATACGAAAGTGACCCAGATCGGATTTGAAAATATCGGATTTGCGCCGTTCACACTGTCATACCATGATCGGATATGGGTCGCATAGGGTAATAAAAAATCGGATTTGATGCGCTTTTGCCTGAAGTGTGAACGTAGCCTAAAAGCTTACAATTTTTGTGCACCTGCAAGCATTATGCCACTTTAAAAGGTAAAACATTAGAATACTTATTTAAATAGGTAATGGCATCTGAACTATGTTGGAACTAAAGCTTCCACAACTAAAAAGATGCAAAATTTGCTCTATAAACTAATATGTCAACTGTATTTTAAAAAATTTAACTAAAAGATAAAAATACATTTCCCATGTGGCAAGTTAAAATATTTGACAAAATAGAATTACTATTGTGTGAATATGGAAAAAAAAAAGTATAAAAATAATTTGGGTGCAACAACAACAAAATAACAACAACAACAACAAAAATCCATAGGGAAAAAAATACAGGGATTTCAAAAAAAACAAAAAAAAAAACCAACAAAAACAAAACTTTAGGAAGTAAAACTATCCATATCCTTATCCATATAAGGACAAACAAAAATCATCTGCAGTGCTGTATAAAAGGTGATTTGCCCAACAGAGAGAATCCAAAAACTTAATAAAAAATTTTTTCTTTTTAAATGAGAGAAAAGAATATAATATAAACAACTCAACTATTAACATTATATACTGGAAATCACCACTGCACCAATAAACCATTCAAGACCTTCTATCAGTCATTTTCAAGTGCTCTCACCCCTTAAGCTTGTTTTTCAGAAACTGTGCCTTTGAAGAGCACTTTTGTCCATTAAGATTTAAAAGTATCTTCTGGAGGACTTCATAGATGCATTTAAGTTCTGGTGGGTAGCTCAGGTTCAAACAGTATATGAGTCCAAACAACAGAGCACATGTTTGTGCAATGTTACCCAAATCAGTGAGAGCCTCCACACCCTCAATCAGGACACCAATGTCCTCTGGGTCATCTTCAGGTTCAGCACCCTCCTTCTGGATGACGTACACCCCTATCACAGTTTGCTCCATGCAGCTTTTTGACTCACTGTCCGTATCCTACATGAAAAAATATAAGACGACAAAGTTAAATTTGCAAAAGTAAAATAAGACAAGTAAAACTGTTTCTATGCTGTTCATAAAATCTAATTAGTCAAAAGTAATAAACAGGAAATTACACCACGAAAGTAGTTGTTAGTAATTACTACAAAACACAAATTATAAAATAAACATCTCATGTCAGTAGAATCTTGGTATACCATAGATAGTAAAGGAAAAACATAAAACAAAGGAGGTGGCGTAATTGACCTCTCACCGGCCCCTCCCCTGAAAGAGCCATTGTCCAATTACACATCATAACAACCGTTACTGTGTCTGACAAACATCGACTTCAAGCAAGATGGTGAAGTGGTGCGCCCAACGATACCCCGAGAGATTGTGTCTGGAGGAGTTGTGTTCTTTCCATTCACAAAGCCAAAAACAAAGTGAATGGATTAAACAGTGTGGACGGCCCCACTCCCAGGTAAATGTACCAAACATTATGAAGCATGTCTGCTCGCACATCTGTTGCACTGGTTATGTTTGTCAGACGTAGCAAGAGTAACTTAGGGGGAGGGGACTTGACAAAAGGCTAATTCAGCTGCTAAAATAAAAAAGGTATAGAAGTGTTAGTACTAAACAGCTCAAAGTTCATAGACATTTCTATTTACAAATACTGATGACCATTTCCTTCCAATACCAAATTCCAGAAATTCTTTATTGCAACGCTTAATACTGTTTGGTATTCAAGACATCGTTTCCTCAATACCAGGTGTCTTGATGCTAATCTCAAAATTTTAACGATTTGCATTTGAGGCAACATCACAATTTGTACGAGAATGTTACAATCAACATGCTGTCACAATGACTCACCAAGTACTCCTTTATTAACTTCTCATAGTCTTCGTTTAGGTAGATGCGCAAGGACTTCAAGATGCATGCTTGTCTGGTATGGATGTTGTCATGCTGGAGAGGAGGAGGAGATAATATGAGCCAAAACCTGGCTGTTTTTTTTATAAAGCTAGGGTAATCAGTTACCTTGCATAATTATTCCTTAGGTTAGAACCTGGCATGTACCATTTGTTAAGCCGAAACAAAATGGACAACTTCATCTGCAAGTTTATGCACTTTATGGAGATCAAATCAGCCAAGCATTCTGCTAGTTCTACAGGTATAATGCCCTCAAATAAATCGTGTACTATATCCAGGGTAAAGCCTGAAATAACATCAAAATGAGAGAGACTTTTAGTCAAAACACAGTCACACAACACAAGGCTTGAGGTTTCCAATGCAGATTGTAAGTGAGCCTGATGGAGTTCACGTGTTCTACACTCAAAAACGTCTGCAGTCAAAAACTGAATTTCAGTTTTCTTTGCGACACAGAATCTACATATGTGTTCCCCAGAAAAAAAATTTCAACAAAACCTGCAAGCCCGTGAGCAGCTAGGTTATCAGCTATTACACAATTTACAGTGCCTTTAACGAACTCATTTAACTGAGCAATAAACACACCATGTTGTTCCAAGATCACAAGATCTTTTAACAGGGGTTCCAACACCTTTTCAAACCCAAATGTCTTTAAATCGTCACTTTTACAAAGAACAGCTAGGTAAATGGAGGAGAGTGCTGAATGAGAGCCTGGAGGCAAATTATCCAAGACCCAATAAATACCACAAAGCTTGTGTTTTTTGCGTGAGGTTCCAAGAGGATTGCAAACCTCAAAATCATCAATGTAAAGTGTAATGGAGATTCTCAACACGTCAACAGCTAAAAAGCTATTTGTTTTAAAGTGCTTGCCATCTCGGAAAGACCTGTAAACACTCAGACCATTAGCCAAATCCTCACTTTTTTCTTGTCCTATATGTTGCTCAATCACTCTATCAAGTATGTGATTATGACTCAATAATTCTTGCAATAACTTTAATAAAGGAATGTACTGAAATGACTTTCGTTGATCAACAGATAAAATGTACTCAACAGGCTCTACGACCCTAAAGTTATGCTTATAGTATTGTTTTCTTTTAAATGAAGTTCCAAGAGGACCACACTTAGCTAAAATTTTTGATACAGGGTTAGAAATGCACACTGTATTGGCAAGCTCCTCAACAACAGCCTGACCAATATGAAGGTTATGGCTCTTGAATACCTCTTCAACAGTTCGTTTTGTGATTGAAGTACAAGCAGAACTTAACAAAAAACTCAACTCCTCCACCAAGCCATCTACTGCTGTAGCTGGAATTTGAAATATATGTTCCAATTTTAACAATATCCCAGCTATTTTCTGTTCAACAAGATCTGTCAAATTTTCAGTGGAATGATTACTTCCTGACACAAACTCAGTTCCAACAGCAACTAGCACCTACACCTTCAGGGTCATCAGAATGTTGTGCTGGGTCAAAACACACCACTAAACCTACCTACCTTGAAATCTTTAAGTGAATCTGAATGATGCTTCCTCTTTTTGTGTGAATAAAATGTACCAAAGATATTTGTCTTGAAAGAGCAGCCTGAAAATACACAAGTTACTGTCTCACTATTTCGTAAATGTGATCCAATATGTCCAAAATAATCTCTCTCTGTGGTAAGGTCACCGCAGTCACATAACTCACACCTAAAAGTGACTGAACTAACAGCTGTCTGTTTAAAATGAGAAGAATGACATCTGTAAACATGTGTTTTTAGTCCACACCAAGTCTTAAATGTGCATGGACAATTTACATATATACAAAGATAACACTGGCTGGGTCCATAATGGTGATGTAATCTACAGTGTTTCAATAAGTTTGTACCTACTCTCCCTGATGGAACAATGCTTGCACTGCCACATATAAGTCACTGAAAGAAAAAAAGAGAAGAAGTTTTTTAGGATGGTTTTATTGACACCCTTTTTTTTTTCTTTTTGATTAAATCATAAAACTATCAAAAAATGTATGATGGCAAAAACTTACCATGTATTAAAGAGGAGGCACAAACAATCAGAAAAAAGGGGGCAGCTTTCTTTGTGGTGTTACTGTGGTAAAGAAAACAGACAAAATTATTTTATAAAAATTTCACAGTGGATTTTTTTTTACCTTGTTGCAAATGTATTAAAAAAAAATACAAAAACATATAAATACTTCTTGCAATATAAAATTCTTGGATAAATGTCCAATCAGTTGCAAAATGTTACACAGCAGTGTTTCACACCATGCAATAAAGATGCTGGTAGTTATGGTAAAGGTCCTACAGGCGATCTTCATAACTATCCGCCATTGCCTTTTCCTCTGACCTCGTGTTCATGCTCTTTTTCCCATGCACTAGCATTCAAGTCATTTCGAAGGATGTAGCCCCTGAATTTGGACACTGCTAATATTTAGCAACTCGCGCACGCTACAGTTTAACTTACATCAACGCTAGAGGCCGAACGCTTAAAAAAAAAAAGAGAAAGAAAGAAGAAATGGAAATGATAAAAGGAAGAAAGACCATGTCTTGCAATAACCATAATTTAAAAGCAAAGTTACTGCTAGCAGAGCAAGGTAAAAGTTCTATGAGACAGCCATATTAGCTTTAGCTAACTTCATTTACCATGAAAGGGAATTACAAACGTGTTAAATATTGTATTAAACATATTAATGACCGCTCAAAACACTATAAAACTAGCTACATAAACAGGTAACATGAAAAAATGAAAAGCAATAAAGTGGAAATGCTAATAATAATGATATAAATATAGCCAGAGCGGAATAGAAATCTGGTATTAGACGGTACCGATTGGCACCGTCTAATACCCGATTTTCACTGTATTTGCTCCACTCCCGCTGTCTAATTTCCAATGCAGACTTGCACTGGAAAAATAACAACTTACACATTCGCAGTTAAAAACCTTATTGAACAATTAACCGACGGAATAACTTAGTTTGACTAAGATATTTTCAGTTATTGATTACTTACCTATAGTGTGGAAGATTCCGCAGAGGGAAACGGCAGTTCACATAACTTTGTCCGTGTTCCCGCCGTGTTCCTGCACTAGGCATCAGTTTTAGAGTTGTTGATTTAAAATAATTACATTTCATTGAACTGAGGAATGCAAATCTAGATCATTAAACGTTTTGTTATTTTATGTTAAACCAACAAGTGATAATGATTTCAAAACAAAAACTCAATATATTCATGTTAAATAGACAAATGTCTATTGAATTAATCAAACAAATGCCTTAGTTGACTTTTTTGAGTGTAGGTGTTTGTTAGTACCTACAATCTTGGATGCACCATAGAGGAATCCCAAAGCATGCAATAATGCTGCTTTTCTCCTCACAAAGTCTAATCGTTCTATCCGACCAGTGTTTTTATCACCAGACTTTTTATCATGTTGGTATACTAATTTTGAAGAAAATCTGCTTTTGTTTCTTGTTTTACTCTTCAGGTCTCTGTTGCCTGCCCTCCCCTGAGTGCCTTGAAAAAGTGACTTTCTTGTATTCAGTAAAAGCCTTTGTTGGGTCTTCACTGGTGAACTTTTGCTTTGTGCTCTGTTGCTACCATTAGAGGTTTGCACCATAACCACCATTGGCTATCACCTGTGTGGACAAAAAATGATTATAAAAACACACAATTACTGTTGATATTCACTCAGTGTTGGGCAGTATGGGTTTGCCACAGCAGATACTTGATCCTGTTCTGTATATTCTCCTTTATATTTTCATACTCGTTATCATCATGGGACCCTTGAACGTCCTACTGAATGTCTGACTAATAAAATTCCTTCTTTATGGCAGGGTTAGGCAGAATCCATTAGAGGATTTACTGACTGACATCCAAACACTGCTGAATCAAATCCTAATCCCATATTGGTCTAAGCCTTGGTAATATTCTTTTCATATAGCTCCCTTCATATTTCTTCCATTCTCGAGTCTCAGATACATGTCACAGTTATTAACAGAGAAGAAGCATGCTGTAAAAACTGTCAATTTATCAAATCAACCAAACCTCAACAGATGGATTTACTTGATTAATTATGCAGCCTTCAAATAGCCCTCTGATGAAGTTATTCCTGTTATATGCATCATAATTACTCTGAGTCGGATTTTAATACAAGTAAATATTCATGTTTATATTCGACAGCAAAACAACTACTTTCACGATTTGGAAATGCAGAAACGTTTCAGACAACAAACCATGTAAGATAAGATAAGTGATGTGTCGGTGCTAAATTTGTTGATTGCACATTTTGAATGAAGAACGTTTCTAAACTCTGCGTCTTGGCAGTAACTTGGCAGTAATCAGGAAAACTTGTGAAAATTATGACAGAGTTGCCCAGAGAGTCAAAGAAAGAAGCGATGGTGACCCTGGCATGACTTTATGTATCAGTTAGAGATGGCACGATACCACTTTTTTATGTCCGATACCGATATCATAAATTTGGATATCTGCCGATACCGATATGAATCCGATATATTGTGTTTTTTAATCAATAAAACTGTTTTTTTAATATATTGCTGCATTTTGTATAAGTTCATACTCAAGTTTAAATAAACAACAACAGTAAAGCTATTCTGTTATACCTGTATGTAAAAAATACACTGCACCCAAAATATTTCATAGTTCAGCAATACTGATCAATCTAATAAACTTAAACCTACTCCATCCTTCCTATTCTGGTATTTTAAAGAGTACTTAGCAGAAATATTAAGCAACCTAACTAATAGGGTTGCAAACTCCCAGCAAAAAAAAATAGGGAACCACCCTCCACCTCATGATGCTTAATCGACGTAATCAACTTTAATTTGATGCAGTGTGGAAAAAAAGAAATGCACAGAAATAAATTATTTTTCAAGAATAATTAAATAAATTCAACATCTTTCTTCAACAGAACTGCAGACTGCACAGATGGTATCTTCCCAAAGGAAAAAGTAGTATAGCTTACTAGGGTATATTAGACTTAACAGTTACTATATACAGTAATGGACTTCTATACATTTTACATCAAATTAAAACTTTGGGTGTCAGATAATTATTTATTAAAAGCTAGACATTTTAAATGAGAATAAGAAAGAAAAGTATGTCTTTGTGCCCCCCTTTTCCCTGTTCATGCCCTATCGCCCTTACCAGCCGTCAGCTGCATAGAAAAGGATCCAGGTGTAGAAAGAAATATTAAATAAATTCTAACAACAGCTTATCAAGGTTAAACGTGCTGCTGTTGTTCAGCCGCTGGTTTCCTCTTTCTGGCACGAAGTGGGCCAAAAACAAACAAGAGAGACGGACTTGCGACAGAAAAGCCGATCAGCTGATCATTAATCAGTTTCACGATTGAAGTAGCAGCAAGAAGAGGCAGTCGCTCCATATATCGGTTGTTAAGCTTAACGTGGGAATGCTTTACAAACATTCAGAGATGAACTTACACACTTGCTGTACTTCTCTCTGGGATAACTTCATCGGAGATGAAATCCTGGTTTGAGGCTGCAAATACACACAGCCGCTCTATCACGTGAGCACACTGCTCCGACGTGCTACGGTTATGAGCCGAGTTACGCCGTGTCTTGTGAGTTTTGTGAGGTGCTTTTTTGATATTTAATGGATCAGATTACATTTTTTATTTCTCTCCGATATCTGATCCAGTAATTTACGTCAGTATCGGATCGATACAGATACGTAATATCGGATCGGTCCATCTCTAGTATCAGTGCAACTTTAAATTATATTGACATAAAGTGTAATGTCTCATCCTATAAAGTGTGAAAATATGTCTATATACCTTAAAACCTCTTTATACTGCTCATCACTCCCTTTTACCAATATATCTCATTACTCTGTGATTCCACTGAGGGCAATCTGGGGGTAGTTTGTGATAGAGAGATTTCTACTCCCACTTCCTCTTCTACAGTTCCCAGAATGCTTTTCAACCACTGCTTTTTAAGCTTGTTGCCTATAGTCTTACAGGGGTTTGTTAGCAAATAAATACAGTATATCATTTCTCATGAGCCAAGTTGTCTGTGAACACTGGGGTGTGTCTGCAGTCTGGCTGGTGCTCAAAATGACAATTGCCTTATGGTTGCATTGCTTTCTAGGCTACTGTCGGTGGAGGTAAAGGTATCTCCCATTGAGGATTATTATTATTTGTATTTATTTTTTTTGGTATGACTGTCGAACATTGGTCCAAAATGGTGACGCTAAATAGGGCTGACTGCTAAAATGTGATATGCAAATAGCTACTAACAACATTTTTTATTGATGGGATGGGAATAATCTATTTAAAAAAAAGTCCTGTCTTTGGGTGTTACACAGCACACATTGCAGATATACATGGTCCTTCCTGAGCATCTCTTGCTAGGGAACTCAAGGGCATTGTCAGCTTTATCAGAGCCTAGTGATTCATCAGGCTAGTTGGTAAATAAGAGATGTTATCAGGTGCTCCTTGTGGCATTGAGGGCTCATGTCCTAATCAATAACATTCCAATTCTTCACTGATCTCCTCCTGTGATTAGCCGAACTAATCCAATACACAATGTTGCTGTCTATTACTGAGGCAGGACAAAGCCTTCCCGTTCAGACCGCCCTTATCTGTGCCTTTGCGTTTACTACTGATATATGGTGGGTATAAGCCAAGGGCTACTGCGAGGACATCCTCGGGCTCTTCTAATTGTTAATCCACTTGAGCCAGCAGGTAGAAAGGAAATTTCACTTGGCCTGGCAGCACCACGGGCAGTTAAGTGAGATGACTGTAGTGAAAGCTAACCAATCGCCACCCAGAGACATAGTAAGTCAAGATAAAATGCCCTGTAATTTTTCTAACTACGTTAAAAGGAATTGGAAGATAGCAAAGTGGCATGGATAATGAAAGAGGGTGGGAAAAGGAGGGGCGGTTTGGACTGTCAGTCAGTAAAGAGTGGCAATGGCAGCAGGCACTTACTGACGTGGGGATGCTGATGAACAAGCCAAGCCTAATTTGAGTTAATGAATATGAAATATGCATCAGTTTTCACTCTCAAAATGATATGCAGTGAGCATAACTGATGAAAGAGGAAATGAACAGCATTAACTAGTCTGATTTTAAAGCATGTGAAGAGAACATTATACATACAGTATTAGCCTATAGAACTCTGAATTACAAAGTCCACACTCTAGGTGTGTGTGCGTGTGTGTGCGTGTGTATGTATATATATATTTTTTTCTCACACACTTAGTCTCAGATATATTGATAGAATACAAGGCATGAAAGACAGCTGTACAAATTAGACAGCTGCTCCAACTTATCTAGCCCTTAACAGATGGATTCACTTGACTAATTATGTGTTCAAACAATCCTCTGATGAAGTGACTGATATCAAACACAACATAAATACTCTGAATGTAATTTTAATGGAAACAGAAGTCTGTGGTTTTATTAACAGTAAAGACGGTCTCTTGAAACCTAAACATATACCATCAGAATAGCTGTAGTTACATAAAACCCATGGAGGCTTTAAATTATTCATAGATTTCCTGGAGGTACATGAAGGTCATTGGAAAAGACCTCACTGAGTCCTAAATTCCTGTTATGAGTTCCGTCTAACCACCCATTTCTATTATTGAGGAGATAAGTCTTTTTAAATAGTACCATACTGTCCAGTAATTTAAGGTTCACATAGCCAAGATCTACAAGTTCGAGGTTTCCAGTGTTGATTTTCTCCTAAAAATGTAGACTAATCTGTTTAATTTACCTTTTAAGCTTTAGGGATTCCAATCATCTCTAAGGCATGAGTTGTAAGAAAGCCAATAAAAACAATGAATGGACAAAGCTGCCATTATTAGCTTGGAAGTAAGCCTTGACTATATACTTATATATATATATACTAGCCTTGATGGGTCAGATATGCTGTACATAGACATATGTACAGTATATCTGACCCATTCTCTGCAACTAGAGCCCGGCTGAAATAGAGTGTTCCCTTTGGTGGACAAACTATACGACATCAACACTTATATGGCTGGTGAAGATGGGTGAAGATGAGATGTAGCAAGAGAAATCTATGATTTTACAGGCTACGTATGTAGTCCAACATTTGATCACGTGGTTAGTCATACTTCACTCCTGTATGCCACCACAGCACTGGTAACATAACTGTAGAAATAAGGTGCAACTGAACTGCACACATGCCTGTCTTCAGTGTACTCCAGCATGTAACAAATAGCACTATGAAGTGGTGGGGGAAAATATTCTCTGAGCTCTGAAACACAGTTAGTTAATGAAATGCTGCAGGTTAGATCATACCTGGGTAATGTTTGTGATTGATCTCATTAGAGATAAGCTTATATTACATACCCAACAGCAGCAATGAAAGTCATCATCACAGCACTAAGATAATTCACAATTGTAAAAAGGCAAACCTCATCAGTAGAGCCATCACACAAACACTTAGCTTATACACTCATGTTGTTCTACTGGATTTCCACATTACAGAAGGCCATTCACACAGTGTAACTGATAAAACACACACACACACACACACACACACACACACACACACACACACACACACACACACACACACTTAAGGAAGGAGGCCGGGGACTGGTGAGTGTCAGCACTACGGTCCAGGATGGGACGACAAACACCCACGAATACTTAGCTTATACACTCATGTTGTTCTACTGGATTTCCACATTACAGAAGGCCATTCACACAGTGTAACTGATAAAACACACACACACACACACACACACACACACACACACACACACACACACACACACTTAAGGAAGGAGGCCGGGGACTGGTGAGTGTCAGCACTACGGTCCAGGATGGGACGACAAACACCCACGAATACATCAGGAAGATGCCCTCAACTGATCGTGTGCTCAGTGAATACCTGTGGGACTTCCAGATATAGGCGGACAAAATGGTGGCAGCTAACCAACCGGACATAGTGGTGGTGGACAAACAGAAGAAGACGGTCGTAGTGATAGACGTAGAGATACTGAATGACAGCAACATCAGAAAGAAGGAACACGAGAAGCTGCAGAAGTACCAAGGTATCAGAGAAGAGCTTGAGAAGATGTGGAGGGTGAAGACAACAGTTGTCCCAGTGGTAATCGGTGTACTAGGTGCAGTGACTCCCAAGCTAGGCGAGTGGCACCAGCAGATTCCAGGAACAACATCAGAGATCTCTGTTCAGAAGAGCGCAGTCCTGGGAACAGCTAAGATACTGCGCAGGACCTTCAAGCTCTACTAGAGGACTGGGAGCTAGACTCTTGAAGGATAGACCAGGGGCGAGAGGGGGATTTTTTTTTTTATAAACATTTTTTATAAACATTTTCTAACAGAGCCTACCAAGGTGAGTATGCAAACTTCAAACAGAAAGGTTGGGATTTGAACCAGAAATCTATCCCCAAAAAGTTCATTCTGTTCATCTGAATGTAGCGTTTGCAGTGGGAGAAACGTTTCATCACTCATCCAAGTGACTTCTTCAGCCTCAGCTGACTGCAGGCTTCCCCAACCAGTTATAAACAGTACATGAAGCTACCATCACTGGCAAACAATTGGCTGTGAGGTCAGTTTCTTCATTAATATTCAAATTGTCATGAGCATGGATCAACAACCACTGATCAAAGACCATTGATCAATGACCACTGATAACTGAACAATGAACAGGTCAATGAGTACCATTTGCAGAGAGTTGGGGGATGGCTGCAATCACAGCATTGTAAGATGGTGAAAGATGTACCCTCAGGCCCCCTCCTCAATTCAGAGATCGTCCTTCCTTTTTCACTTAAATGGCCTCCTTGACTTCCCGCTTAAACCAGGGTTCCTCCCTGTCGAGGATGTGTATACCCTTATTATTCAAAGAGGACTTTGTTATCCTACCCCAGAACAGCACCAAGTCATTGGTTAAGGTATGTGGATGACACCCAGGTGTCATCCACATACCACATACATCCACAAAAAAGAAGATTTATTCATAACACACGGGAAAAGACCCAGGGAAACCAAGTTAACGATAAAAACTATTAAAAAAAATAATGCTAAAAACCAATAAAAACAATAAATTTCACACCCGAGCCTCAATTCTCGCAGCCCAGTACCAAACGACTCACGTACCGGTACAGATACAGCGGCGAGGAAAGCAGAAGAACAACATATCAAGAAGGCCCTGAGTAAATGTGGTTATTCCAGCTGGACATTTGTCAAGGCTGGGAAGGCACCTAAAGAAATCAGTCACTTGGATGAGTGATGAAACATTTCTCCTGTTGAAATTGCTACATCCAGATGAACAGGATCAACTTTTTGGGGATTTCCTTACCTGGATAATTGAGAATGCAACAAGAAACCAGAAATCTAATTGCTGTGAGGTGAGCTGGTGCTAATCACTAAAACGTCATAGCTGTCTTGATTAGCACTGGACTTTACGTTTACCCAGTCTCATTGTAAATTGATATTAGCTCTAGTGAGTTCACGTTTGATTCCATTAATCAATGTGTTTTAATTAAGTGAACCAATGCATGACTTGAAAGAATGTAGCATATGTAGAATTAGGTCAACCACATGTCATTACTGCAAATGTTTTTGACCCTTCCTTTCTCAGTAAACTGTATATAGTGTTACATAGGTTAAATGTTAAATTTATCACTTTTTTTTTTTAAATCTTTAAGCACTTTTTTAACTGTGACACACACACACACACACAACTGCATCAAGGACAACTTGCAGTTCAGAATTGTGACACTGCGGTACGGACTGAAGGAGCTGGGGTATCTGATTATACCTCCTCAGCCACAGATGCCATCATACTAAAGTACACCTACTATACTCACAAGCATATGAACGACTGGAGGTCAACAAAAATAAGATTTTGAAAAGTATTCAATTTATATTTAAAATATTTTTGTATAGCTATCCGAAAGACACATACAATTCCAGATTATAGGGAATTCTGTGTCTGTGTTGAGCTTGAGCCTTGCCCATATGGAAAAGTAATAGGAAAAACTTCTAAAAGACTTGCATCAGCTTTAGCTTGCTTCATATAGTGAATCATATAAGGCTTATATGATTTACTCATGAAAGTGGCCACTTTCATATATTGTTTTAGTAAGTATCCAAAACATACAAGTTCCATTTATATAATTTTTTTGAGGGATCTTATATCTGTTTTCACTCTTGTATGCTTTTCATACAAGTTTCACACAAGACAGATACAAACTTTATAAGATTTATATATATCTTTTCCATATGGGTGGTTTTATTTGTTCCATGCATTATTGTTTCTTGTTATGGAGATGACCGATATTGGAAGCTAAATGAAAAGGCACACATATTTATTGCTTGGGGATTCCTTATCGAGTTCTTTACAGATGTTAGCAGTATTCACCTGTTCCCGGATGCCTCCTAACCAAGATGTGGAGCAAAAAAGTGAAAGAAGCTCAATTACTTGCTGAATATATGTAGCCGTTTAAAGCATGTGTGTTATTGAATTATTTATAGGAATGGTGCTTGTCTATGTTTGTCATGTAATTTCAGCCTTTGAACCTATAACTACACACGACTAACTCATGGTTTGCTGACACTGGTATTACCACTGTAGGAGTGGAAATGTACAAAAAGTTTAAAGTATTTATGAATCAGGTTAAGTCTTTAGAATCAGAAAGACAGAATCAGAAAGTAATATTGCTTAGTTCCAAAATGCATTGTGTTTGTAAACCCACTGTGATAACAGTAGACTGACTGCACTTACTTTTCTTGAGAAAACTCAACTCCATGGTGGGTTTTTGTTTGTTTTGCTAATAATTAAAAAAAAAAAAGGGGGGGGGGCAATTTAGGCATTCATTGACTCACTGATTCATTCATCCCTTCATTTTGTACGCTATTACTCAGTGGTTTTCTTGTCTAACCCACTTGGTATCAAATTGGGCTGTATGTGGCCGTAAACTAAAATGAGTTTGACATCCGGCTCAAAATGCTAAAAGCCGTAATCAGTGTGTAATTTCAGTATCAGTCATGCCCTTTAATGTTACTCAATTTAACAGACAGAATGTACTCAGTATACTATTACATGGATAGCTTTAATTTGCTTCATCACGGTGTTAGTTCCGCCCTTCTATCCCCTCAAACTTGAGTCTGAGGTTCAAATCACAGCCAGTGGTTACCATGGCTACACAGCATTTGGTAATAATATGTCAGTGCATCTGGCATATTAGGCAGGCCAATACGTAATCATGCAATATACTGCATATCATGATTCTCTGTCATAAAGAGAAACCCTTGTATGCACAGATTTGGCTTATTTCATTGTTTAATACTTTAACATGTCCTTATCATTTATTTAATTATTTTTGAAATGTAATCTTTAAATATTACTAATTACTCTCTAAAAATATCTGCAGTTCTAACTTAATATCATTTTGTTTGCAGCAGGTTTTTTCTTCTTTCCTTTTTTTTTTTCTTTTCTAATTTCTAGTTTTTATTTGCACAGTGTTTTTTGTAGCATTTTATAATACTGTTGATGAATGGTATGACACTGAGTATTTATTTTTGTAACAAGTATTTTTATTTTTTATATATTACATTTAAATAAATTTAAATGGCATTAAATGAATGTCTACAGAAAAAAACCCTTTGCCTCATTGATGTGCCGTGCAATTTAGAAAATGACAGAAATACATGTACTGTAAAATTAGTGGGGGCTTTGTGGGTGAATGAATAAAGGTCTAAGTCAGAGCTTGAGATAAGTTACTCATCTATAGAATGAAGATGTGCAAAATAATACAGGAACAAAACTAAACTAAACTGAGAGGAGTTCTAACAAAATAAAAACAATGGACACCAACAGGATTGGAACAAAACATCCAACCTATAAGACAGAACAAGGTATATGTACCTGTGATATGTCTTGGACTCATCACACCAACAGAAACAATTTTGAAAGATCTCTTTGATCAGTGAAGGGGTGTGCCATCTTTCATCAAAAACCAGAGCGAGATCAAGTAGTCCCTGCTTCTCATCAAAATCCCACCTCTCTGACTCCAGTTCAAAGACCCCAGGGGAGCTTTGAACCCTCTGCTATGGGGATTGCAGCTGGTCATTATGTCAAAAAAGCCTGTCAATCATCTAAAAGCACATTTTTTTGTATGACAACTAAAACCGAAAGCATCTCCGCATCTGAACAATACCCTTTTTATGTCAGAAACACTTTTTTTCTCATAAAAACAAGGTTTGCATATATTGTTACCTACAATAAGCCACTGTGCCACAGTGTTTAAGCTGTGAAGCAAACAAGAATACCTCCATGTACCGGGAACCAAAGTACACATGCATGTTTTGTTGTGTTTGCTTGGATTCCATTCACAATAACAATGTTTGCCCACTTGATCTAACTAATGATGCTGGTGCTGGATTGTAAACACATTTCTATCACCTGATTTTATCTTTTGGGTCCAGTGGATGAAGAGTGGAAATTAAGAACAAAGGAACTGTTTTTGCGTATTCTGGTCCATGTTTTTGAAGTTTTACTGCAAGACATTAAAATTATGTCACACAAAACATAATGAGAGAAATGTTTCATTATGACCAGGGGCATGATGCCCACAGCTGTTTGGGACATCACTGCTACACCTTAATAACTGGTAGAGGTTCAGAAGAAAAAAATAAAAATAACTTGCACTGACAAACCTACTCCTTGGAGATGGGCTGGGAAACCAAAGACAGATGGATTAGCTCCATCTCTAATTTACACAGTCTGCCTTGTCCAACCTAAAATAAACAGCTTCTGAAAAAGAAATCTTAATGTCCATGACAACATCATCTCACGATTATTATTAGTAGCAGTATTATTATTACTACTACTAGTAGTAGTATTAGTAGAGTCAGTTCAGGTCACAATATCACAAAGAGATGTTTCCTTCTCAATTATTATTGAACAATGAAAAGACATGATATACATTTAATCCAAAGAACCCAGCCCCTCATCTGTCAAGGAAAAATGCTGATTTTAATGAGGGATATTTTAAAAACATGTGTTTGTCGTTCTTCTCTCAGCATGTGAACACTTATAAACTGCTTAATTACAGATCTTCTTGTTCTGCTCTTTACACAACAGAGATGCTGCCACAAAGCGAGAGAGACGTGTCTCTGTGTCATTTGAAGACTAGGTGTAGCTTTTTCCATAAAGATGAAGCCTTACAGGATCCCTGTTTCATTAATTGAGGATACTATTTTTTTTACAAAGGCCACAGAGTGAAAATCGCTGGAGTTTGTGCGCAGTCTGCATCTTTGCCCATGTTCTCCTTGTGCGTGTATGGGTCCGCCTCTCAGGCTCCATCCAACAGTCCAAGAGACATATTAAGATATATTAGGTTAACTGGAGATTTGAATTGCAGGTTGTGGCTCCAGCCCCTCTGCAACCCATTTGATGAGTAGTTGAGTAAATAAACAACCTAAATTTAAAATATGAATTCAGGTCATTAAAACAATAGCAACTGCCCAGTATATGCAGGTTCTAAGAGACAGAAATTGCTTCTGGATTGGGACAAGGTAAAGTGTAACATAATGGAAAATTACAAATAGATAAAGTACATTTGTACATGCAACTGCATGTATTGTATGCATTTTTCTTTAATACTGTTCATTATTTTACTTTATTTGGCCACCTCAGTTACTAATGTTAATTTAACATGCTATTAAACCCTAACCCTAACTATAATCAAAGTGCTCTAAAAACCATCATTCTAACTGGCAAAACAAATCAAAAACTATACATATTTTTGTATTTGGCTTACACTTTAAAGAGTTAACACTAATGTCTAGAATAACACATTTGAGGCTGCCAACTTCCTGTGTGTTTTGTGGAACAATAAAGTTAATTTACAAATGTACTTGTCTTTCCCTCTTTGTCCAAAAAGAGTGACTCCAAGCACAGTTTAACTACGGTGTTTGCACAAAGATAGCCTCAAAGCTATGACAGAAGCATCTCAACATGATCAGGTTTAGGCTGGGGACTGGAGGGAAACTCTAATGTAGTGGAGGAGGTATCACATCCATTAATCACGCTGCCTTCTGTAGCATGGAAACAGGAATATTAATAAGTGGCCTCATGTAAGCAACTCAGAGTAATGTGTTAGTGGACTTGTAGGTATTGCATGTAATCAAATGATTATGTACATTTGTGATGTTGCTATTTTAATACCTTTACCAGAACCAAAGTGATTAATGTGTGTCTTTATGTGGTCTTTAAGTTCTGTAGGATTATATATTAAATTATCTTTAAAGACCCGCTAAAATATAATATATAAGTCGATATATCAGTTCCAAAAACATTTTGGGTGCTGTGTAAAATGTAATTAAAAATAGCAGACAAACCTATTTTACTCAAAACAGTACATAGAAAAGATAACGTATGTTTAAGGTTCAGGCTGAAGGCTAGATATTCTTTTTGAGGATTTTCCGAGAGAAAGCAGAATTCATTGTTTCATCAATTTTGGCACGTCCACAAAGGCCTGAAGCAGGAAATCAGCCCCAGACCATCTCACTACCACCACCATGTTTGACTGTTCTTTTCATGAAATGTTGTTAGTTTTATGTATTGGGATGCAAACCTTTTTACCCACCGATAAGGTCAGTGTTCATAACTCAACACACTAAAGAGGCTGTGACCAGAGCAACATCTAAGTCCTTTTGTAACTTTTTGTTCTTGGAGCCATTTTGGGAACGTTCTGTTCCATGTTTTCTCCATTTGTAGAGTGGAGTCTGAAAACCTTACAAATGGCTTTGTAATCTTTTCCAGACTAATAGATTGTGTTTCTCATCTCTTCTTCAGTTTCTTTAGATTGTGGTTTAATGTGTTTCTTTTTCAGATCATTTTATTCTACTTCACTTTGTCAGACATCTTCTATTTAAGGGTTTCTTGATTCAACAGTTGTACATGTAATGGGGTCTCAGTGTGGCTTGTAAAATTGTACACAGCTTTCCAAAAATGTAGTTAATTACAGTTAATTCATAATTTAACAAATGAAAGCACTGCTTGCTTTGTTTAATCTGATGGAATGCCACTGCTTAAATGTGAATTCTTTGTACTAATCTAGCCCTTGTTAATTCATATCTTTATAAGACTCAAAACATTTCTAAGATAATCATGATCACGGCATGATTATCCCAATGGTTTTTGAAGCCTTAGTCATTAGTATATATTATTTTTTTTGGAACCACACGTGACCATATTTGGATGAGATTGTAGAATGCTTGGTTAGCAAGCTAGAACCATGAACTACTGTATATGGTTGTAAAGCACAGATTCGCATACGTGGTTATTAGTGCTAAGTGAAAGATTAAATAAAATAAATCAACATAAATAGTAAAATTTCACTCACTCAACACATATTCTTGGACAGTCTATACCACACAGAAAGTCATATTATTTGTCAGTTAATTTTATTCTGCCACAAACAAGGATCCTGTACTTTGATATGCAAAGCAGACAACTGTTAGCTATAGCTCCCCATGTTAGCACACCTACCAGTAAAAACAAAAAAAATAAAAATTCACCCACCGAGGTATTTTAATGTGGGAACCTGTGGAAGTAGACACTCTCGTGGTCTTTTTTTATTTAATGTGGAAATTACCACTTGATTCTACAGTCACAATAATATGGTTACCTTTGATATGTTGGACAACTAGAGAGCAGACACAAAGTTAGCCATTCTACTTTGTATTCTAATTTATACAGCAATATAGAACAAATAGCTGACAAAAACTGGCCTTAATACCAGACTAAGAATGAAAAGTGTAGCAGCAGGACCCCTGAGTGTATTGATCTCAGCAAGGGATTACTGCTTATGAATTCAGCTTTTTAGTTGTTAGGGGAAAGGTGTTATATGTTATTTGTAAAGGTTCCACAACCTTTTAATTCCGGAAGCAAGAATTTGAGATTTTTACTTCAACCTTTTGTTAACATAGCAGCTGTATGCTGTAGCCTCGAGGCAACAGCAAAAGCTTTTGGTATAGCGTCTCACTCTTATCTGTCAAATCCACTGATTAGCTTCCCTCCTGCTGGATGCTGGATGTTGATGTGGAATATGAACTGAGCTGGGCCAAATACCACCAAGTGAACTTTCCCTTGTACTTTTCCACTGTACACAAAACAACAAACAATTTGAAGTTCCAAATTTCATTTTGCCATTATCAAGCTCACAACAATTTCACAGCACAGCAATCACACTATAATGAACTTCCAGAAGCAATTAAAGGCTCTTTCTGTGGAGAGACCTTCATGAATACAAGAAAGACGGCTTTCTTGCAGCCTGTAATCACAGAGCATTCCAGCCGAGGTGTCACATTGGCTTTTGTTGTTTGCCAGAAATCCTTTCAGGAGGCCTCAGTCAGGTCTTCTAATCAACACGCTTCCGCTTGACAAAAGCTAATGGGACTTAATTGGTATGGCACGCCACTGCTTCCATCACACTTCAAATCACAACCTCGCCCGACACTTATATCATTTGAACATGTATTGGTGGCACACTTTGTTTAAACAGTATTCACACATTATTTTAAGGTTCCCAGCTGGTGTAGCCTGAGGGCCAGCATAGTTTCTGAGTGACTAGCCTTGGTCATGGCCTCTGTAAAGCACTTTGTGATTTTATCTTGAAAGGTGCTATATAAATAAAATTTTACTTTACTTACTTTACTAAATAAAATGACTTAACTAATCAGTTTAATTTTTGAACATATAAGCAGTAAAGTAAACACAGTGAATAATAAAAACGACTTTTAGGAATGATTAAACTCTTAGTCGGGGTATTTAGAACTGAACTGGGTGTACTGATGCTTCTGAAAATTCTTACATTTTCAAAGAATACCAGTTATTAAGCTTAATAAGAGGAACAAGACAATAAAGCAGATGCTCTCCAGAGATACATGCAGAGGGAAAAGTGTTACCCAAGGGGTACTCAACTAATTTAAAACTGCACTTGCATAAAGTGCAGAGGACTTGCAAGAGAAAGATTAAAAATAACAAATGAAAAAAATCAGTTTAGTCAGTAGAGACATACCTCTTAAAATTCACCAGGTCACCTTCACTTTTAGCCTTTTATGTGTAATTTTCATCTATTTTGCATACCCCAATTGAAAGCTTACAGAAGAGCTGTAAAACTAAACTGCGCCTAACAGATTTGATTTCAAAGGGACGTCATCTAGTTGCTGAAACTCTGCTAGTGTGGCATGTGGCTAAAACCTAACCTAACTATAATCCTACCTCCAAATGGTTTGATAGCAACCAAGTGGATGGTAAGAGTTTATAATATACATCAAGTATGAACATTCAGCATGGTAGAGTCTATGTAGAATCTTGGTGTTATGTAAGCGCATGCTTTGATTTTGCGAATCAAGTATTCTTTTATCAGCGTGTACTCTTCATCGTCTGGTATAGAATAAAACCCAAGATAGGCAGTCATATGCTTCAGTGATACAGTTATACAAAGACTGTAAAAATTAACCTATGCCAACACCTGAGACTACAATTGTGGAGGAAAGTGGAGGAAAACACATCTTCTACAGTTCAATTGAAAAAAAACCTTAGCTAATGTGTAGCTTACATGTAGGATTTACAGGTTACCGGCTCTGGTGCCTACTGTATAAAACAGTGATATTTTATGTCAGCAAAGAGGGGCACTATTGTACAAAATGGAAAAGCCATTTATTAGAAAGTCTAACCATTTATTAGGTTTGACTTGCTGAAAAAAGAGCACAGAGAGAGGCAAACTCTTTCTAGGGAGAGTAGTTACTAGGGAAGGAACATTGTCTTAATAAAGGAAACCATCCATCCATTCATTTTCTTCCACGTATCCTTTTGATTATTTTGCATATAGGCAGAGAAAAAAAGAACTACTGAAATCACAAATCTACTGCACAAAGTTGATGTGATGCCGTTTTTTATAACCTCCTGTTGGAAGTCAGTGCTGTTGAGCTGGCATTCACTCCTTCTAAAGGTGTTAAAACAATGTGGCAGAAATTTGGCAGCCTTTCTTCTGCTTGGTAGGAAACTCGCAGCAAACAAACATTCTTGTCTAAATGAAACGCTTTGTTGGCCCATCAGTCAATCTACCCAACCATTCTCCCTAAGAGTGATTTTGTTGTTGCTGCTGCAGTGAGATCACACTGCTTCTGACTTCGCTTCTAGCAAAAATCCTCTATAGTTCACCGAAAGAATCTCATTTCTGGTATAATAAAAATTGATTTTGTAAAACTGGGGTAAGCACTATTTTGGTTTAGGTTATTTTGGCAACTTTTTAGCATATTGTATATATTTAAGTCAGCTCTTGTTGTCTGGATGGCACACACTGGATACCGCATAGTTAAATAATTTTAGTTTGTTGAAAGTTCCTTTTCCTCAGTGAGTTTTTTTCATGTAAAATGTGAACTATTATAAACAACAAGAACAAATTCTAAGTTAGAACAGACACAGTTACTTTATGGAAAGGATTTCTCTACTTGTGTTGCAGAAAAGTTGCTTTTGTATGAAGATGGCACCTTAAACTTCTTTGCACCAGTTAGAATATAACTGGGTTTTCTTTGAAATTTGACTCACATGGTTTACATCCATTATGGTTAGAGTTTGCCCAAAGTTGGGCTTATGAATCAAAATTTGAAGTTAAATGTTTCAGTATCTTCACATATTTCTGTGTTCATTCCAAATTAAAGCTATTTGACTGTTTCCTTCTAAAATTTCTCCACCCAAGGGAACTGCAGTACAACACGGTGAACCAGCATCTACTCAATGGGCTCAAAGGAAGCACTTCCTAAATTAAAAATGAATCAAAAATGTAATTTAATAATCAAATGTGCATCAAACATGCAATTTAACTATTAATTTTCAATTTAGCTGCAGTCAAGGGGAACTGCTGCTGTAACACTATTTCAGAGTGTGCAATCATACCAGAAAAAGCATTTAAAAATGGGTCTTCTTCATTGCTGTGAGTGACGGCTCATGTGAAACTAGCTGAAATCAGGCTGATGTGGTACAGTATATAAACCTCCATCTAGTAATGCAAGGAGCTTAAAATAAGCACTTCACATATTGCTTGGCCCAGCTATGATTACTGAGGCTGTTCTGCTTTTGTTGCCTTAAATCATCTGAGGCCACACTGATATTTCTCTTGATGGTCTGCCTAAGCTGCTGTGGTCAGGACCTGAAGTCATTTTCATGACTGTCATGACTGCCAAGTCCACCAGAATGCCCCAGTTGGGATGCGAACCAAGAACCTTCTTAATTGAAATGGGTTTATGGTTTTAGCCAGTTAAGTTGGTTCAGGCATGTAACCAGGATGCCTCATGGATGAATTCTAGGTGTTTCTGGGAGACACTGCAGAGATTATATTGCCTCAGTGGACTTGAGGTTGTGGTTCCCCACATTACCAGCTAGAGGAGTTGGTTTGGCGAGAAGGTCTGAAAATATGGCAAAACTGATTTTTTAAAAGATGGTTTTGATCTTTGTTAGAATGATTGTTTAACATGGTCTCTGATGCCAGGATATGGGAGAACAAATGAATAAATATTAATATGAGATAATATGATTGCTTGAGACCAGGGTTACCAGTGAGTAGGTCAATGGCACTTTCCTCAGTGTCAGCAAAATTCAAGTAAACTTTCCTTCAGCATCATTTTAGTTGACATATATTTAGCTGAAATATCCATAGTAACTTTGTAATTTAGTTTACATAATCATGGTTGTAGTTGAGCTTTACTCATTTTTCTGAAATAGTCAAAATATGTTTATCTAGAGTTTAGTCAAGGCAAGGCAAGGTTTTAGTTTAAATTATGTTAGATTTTTTTGTTTCTACATTCTTTAATCATTTTGATGATTCGAACTAAATAAATGAAAGATATTTTAGACCGTGGAAAAAAAAAACTACTAAACTGGAACACCAGTGTTTGCTTTGACAGATGCTACAGATCTCTGCAGAGACCTTTAAAATGGAGAACTGTTTACGTATGCAATCATCTGACTTGAACACATCATCTAGTTTATCCATAATGTTTCTGGGGGAGACATAAAACAAGTTTTGTTTGTCAAATTTTGTTTTCATGTTTGCTGAATTTCCTTTGTGAAAAACAGGTATTCAAATAAAATTGTTTAATTTACAAGTTTATGTTACTTTTTAAACATTAAAACCAAGAGCTTTATGTGGAGGTGTATATCATTATTATTATTATTATTATTATTATTATTATTATCATCATCATCATCATCATGTGTGGAAGTATAAAAAGCTTTGTCTTACCAGTGTTGAGGTCCTTGTACTCGTGAGAGAAGTGCTCGTTCTGATGAACCCACTCCCCATTGCATTTGAAGAAGATCTGTAAGGCAGGCACAGCTCGACAGCGCAGCTTGATAGGGTTACTTTTGACAATGTAGGCATCCTCCGGCTCCTGGATGAAGTGGGGCAGGGTGCCCTGTACCGAAGGTACAGCATCTGGTTGAGCATCACCTGTGGCACCACCTATAACACAAAACCCTGGTTACTTCACCATCCTAGTTGTTTCTTTAAGGGGAAAAAATAAGAGCAGAACAGGTAGTCTGATGGAAACAAAGACATCATAGTTCTGGTATCAGGTGGATACACAATTTAGCAGTGAAAAGTGCATTTTATTTTACAAACAAGATGATAACAGCAACTACTTTCAGATTTAAAACGATTGCTCAGTGGACAGTGTTTTGAAATCGGCATTCATCAGAAGCTAACATATTGTAGAAAAGCAGAGTACACTCAGAGCACAATTCATCCCCCATCCGAGCAAAACTCTTCCTCTCAGAGCAATTTGCAGATGAATGAAATCAGAGCGGAACAAGTGGAGAGGAATTAGGAGGAGACTGATTACCCAAATTGTGGCTGTGGAGTCTGAATACATCTTATCTCAGCCACAAGGCCTGGATTTTAGTCGACACAAAAACAGCCTTTGTGCTGGCGCCAGCGTGCCCCTGTGTTTAACGACAATTCACGGCAGGTTACTCTGTTTTTTTCTCTTTCGTTTTGGTGGTGGGGAGCACAGTTGACAGTTCATTGATCTAAGCGCACTATTAGAATCATGGACTCTTACACGTCATATGTATTTTTTTTTTCCTTCAAAGAAAGGTTCTAGACTCACATTTTGTCATTTGGCCATCTCTTCTGGGTAAAGCACAGTGAGTTCTGTGGGCTGGGACAATGGGGAACAGGATGTTTGTGCTCCTGCCATCCCCGGGATCCTTCTCAGAATTACACCTCAGTCGAATCAAGACAGCTCCAGCTAAGCTATTCAGTGCCATAAAAGCCAATGAGAGCTATTATGCCCCCGCTATCAAATCCAATCCTGTCCCTTGAAATCGAATGTGCACTCTCACCACTTCTCTCAATCAATGTTGTCCTTGTTAAATGGGTAAATGAATGGATGCGGGTGTATAGAAGAGCCACACATAAAACAAACAGACAGGGAGGTGAATGACTGGAAATTATACAGTTTGCTGACATTTCTCAGTATAGTATGTCTCTATCACAATGCTACGACATGTACTTCCTGTAAGTAGTCATATCACCGTTATATCCTCAACACACCTTAAAATAATTACAGAAACAAGGGACATGATGATTTCAGATCCAATCACTGATCAGCTGGCATATTTATGTGATGTGTTAATCCATATTCAGTCATGGCCCTCAGATGTATTTAGTGCTGTAAAAGCTGGGAAATAATACAGAACTATGGGCATAACATTTACACATAAATCTTTTCTGATTTGTTTAACTGTAACATTCACTTTTAGAGTGTTTTCAATAACTTCTTAATTTGCCTTTTTTTTTTTTTTAATTTTCATGTAAAATTTTAATTCTGTATAAAGCTAGCTTTAAACACTTTCATGACGACGTAGGATCATTTTTAGCATGGTTAAGGTGGAGGGTGGTTTTTGAAAAAATAGTTGCTTTCAGGTCCATCTAAAAAATTAGAAAAACTTAATTAGAAAAATCTGGAAAAAAAAATCAAATTTTGCCCTTTAATGGAACTCACAAACTCAATATCTCAAATTATTGTAATATTGAATTATTGCTTTTCAAACAGTATAAATACCATGTATATTTCAGTCTAGTTCAGTACACACAGCCACAGCCATGGGAAAGACTGCTGACTTTACAGTTGTTCAGATGATGATCACTGACACCTTCCACAATGAGGGTGAGCCCGAGAAGGCCTTTACTAAAAAGGCTGGCTGTTTGCAAAGTGCCACAGTATACTAACGTAAACCTGACTGGAAGAGAAAATGAAAAGAACCAGAAAAGAACTGGACTGTGGCTCAGTATTCCAAAGTCCTCTTTATTTGGAAATTAGTGACTACAAGTCTGGAGAATAAATGGAGAAGCACATAATCCAAGGTGTTTGAAGTCCAGTGTGCAGTCTGTAATGATTCCCATGCCATCTGCTGGTGTTGGCTGATCCAATGTATGTTATCAGGCCAAAAGTCAATGCAGCCATCTACCAGGAGCATTTCATGTTTCCATCTGTCGACATGCTTTATGGAGATGCGACTTTGCTTTTCCAACAGGATTTAGCAAAAACTGAACCAAATGCTTTTCTGACCATGATATTACTGTGCTTAATCGGCCAGCCAATATGCCTGACCTGAACCTCATACATACTCTATCAGGCATTCTCAAAAGGAAGATGAGAAACACCTGACCCAAATATACAGACAAGCTCAATCTTACACAGGTGTTCAACTAATAGTAAACTACAAAGAATGACATCAAAAAAGAAAGTGAAAAAATGAAATAGTAAAAATAACTCATAAGAAAACTTACATAAAAAATATCCCATCATGGTCAAATACTTCCATTTTGTCACAATACAGTTACAAAAAAAACACGATGCCACAGGGTCCTGCACGAGCACTGATGTGAGAAGAGTTAAGAGTGTGGCCTGTCTCTCACTGCTAGACCCAGTGCATCATTGCACTAAAGCCAGAGGGTATCACAAGCAGCTTTGACAGAACACAAGTATTTAATGTCCTGGGACAGAGAACGGGCTATAATGCCAGTATATTAATATATTGTAATGGAGTATCGCTGTGTTTTGCAGTGTTAAAGTGAGATGCCACAGGAATATTCAGGATCTTTTTTTTGTATTTTGCTTCTGAGCTCATTTTTGCAGTGTAAATCAAACCGTACTGACATTTTATTACGTGAATCCCCAGTGTGATAACTGTCCTTAAAATAGTTCATGCTTAAATTCAAAAGACTGAAAAGAAATAACTGTGAACACGTTTTATATTTTTGAATTAATTGTAATATTTTCCTACAGTTTAGCCAAACGCAATTACTAATGAAAATTGATAGAAAAGACTTATATACAACTCAATGTGTAACATTTAACCCTGTGATATTTCATCTTAGGCTATGTCTACACGTACATGGGTATTTGTGAAAACTGAGATTTTCCTTTTTTTTTTTTTAAATCCCGTCCACACGTAAACGCAAAAACGAAGGAAAACGCTGCTAGGAACATGCCAAAGCAACAGGTAGCGATATATTCCTAACAGTGTAGGAATGTTGGCCAATCAGAAGTCTAGAAGCCTGGGTGGGAAAGAGTAAACAAAGATGGCGCATAGAAGCAGAAAGGAGTCTTGTGTGGAGGGACAGTAACTGTGTGTGTATATGTAAGCATTGAAAAACTACAGAGAGTAAAACTAACAGTAACAGTATTTTGTCTAAGTTAGGGTGACCAACTGGACATGTCCACTTTTCACGTTCTGTTCGGGGTGTCCAAGATTGATGAAAATGTCTGGTTTTTTCTATAGGCCTACAGAGGAACCATAGTTTTCAGTTTTATTTGTCATATGCAAGTTAGCACAGGGTCAACATTGCAATGAAATGTGTTTGACGAGCAGCAGTCACTCAGCAGCATGGTACAGTAGAAGAAAATATAATAAAATATAATAAAATAAAATAAAATAATAAAAAAAAATGGTAAAGAGCAAAATATTAGAGAGACGTGGTAAAAGAGAAAAGATGACTAACTATATATGTATCTATAAATATAAATATATGTACACTAGTGATTAAATAAGAAAATCTTGAAAAGAAATATGACGGGAGGGCAGATGGGATATTGCACAGGAACGAGCAGTAGAAAATTACAGTATTGCACTTTTTAAATATAAATATCAATAACAATAAAGTGGAGTGACCAGTGCAGTGCATATGTGTAGGGATGGGTACCGGTTTCGCACCGGTTCTGACATAAACGGTAGTAACCAGACCGAAAAGCAGCGCACATTTCGGTGCTTTATTTCGGTGCTCCCCCCCCAGAGATGTCATACACTTTAGATTCTAGCCAATCATTTTACGTTTCCGAGGATAGTAGGCGGGTCCAGGTACGTACGCTCTTTTAGAGCAGAGCTACAGATTAAAAATGCCCAAGGCCAAGCGGTCAAAAGTCTGGCTGTACTTAACAGCAAAAGATGCAAACTCAGCAGCCTGCAACAAGTGCTTTAAGCTGATACTGTGATACTGTGCAAAGGAGGTAACTCCTCGAATCTGATGAAACACCTGGTGACGCATGGCGTTTTTTTAAAAGCCGAGAAATGCGCCGTATTTGATAGCTTGCTGCGAGACCTCACAACGTGCACATCTACTGTGGGTGGGTTGCCTGTTATCGGA
Source organism: Simochromis diagramma (assembly GCF_900408965.1). Classification (NCBI taxonomy): domain Eukaryota; kingdom Metazoa; phylum Chordata; class Actinopteri; order Cichliformes; family Cichlidae; genus Simochromis; species Simochromis diagramma. Next base: position 1,500,358 of record NW_024387197.1, on the reverse strand, counting down.
CCTGGAGTTAGCAACATCTCCCAAAAACCCGAAGAGGAGAGTCCTGGCCCCTAGCCCTGCCAGTGTAGCAGAAATGATGATGATGATGATGATGGCAGCAGCAGCAGCCGTTCTTCTCTGCGTGAGTAGCTTAATGTTGTTCGTGTGTAATTTACATTGAGTAGGCTAATCACGTTATTACATTAATGCATGTAAGGTGAACTAGCAAACACCGCCGTAGTTACATGTGGCTGTCTTCTTATTTGATGGCAGATGCTCCCTTCACCCTGGCCAAAAAGGCTAAAATGACCAAAGAAAAATTGGAAAACAGCTAAACATGAGAGGTTTATAGACAAAGTTTGTGTTTTTTCCATTGATTAAGCACTGCTTCCAGCCAAGAGTGATACCATATATGCCCTATAGCTGCAGAAAAGGCTAACATTGTTATCTTTTTACAAAAAACCAGCTGAACATGAGAGGTTTTTGGACCAATTTTGTGTTCTCCATTCTTTAAGCACCGGCACCGTTTCAAAAGTACCGGTTTGGTGCTGGTATCGGATAAAACCTAAACGATACCCACCCCTACAGTACATATGTGTGATGTCATCCCGAGCTGATGCTTTGTGAGCGCTTCTTCTGCGCTCACAGATCGGACAGACAGCGCGCAGCAGTGCGCCTGATGATTTTTAAAAGACGTCAAAGTGCAAGTGGAGCTTTTCAGATAAACTGCAAAATAAATTTCCCTCGTACGGTCCCAGTAATTTTTCTTATAAAGATGAGGCCTTATTTCTGTACCGTTATATAATTCCAGAGGTTTTTGAGTAATTTTTTTTGCCCTTGTTGACTTGTAAAAGCCTATATGACGTTTTTGTTTCACCATTCATTAACCGCACAGAGAAGGCATTGTTTAAATGTGTTAAACATTTCTTTAAGCAAACAGTATTATTCTTCATGTTCTTCATGAATGGGCCAAGTGTCCTCTTTTTTGGAAATCAAAATATGGTCACCCTAGTCTAAGTCCACCATTGTAGAAATCCATTTCACTGAAACAAGTGCACAGTGTGATGTCAAAAAAGGCGCACACCTTTGACGCTGCGTTTTCTCCATTTTCCTCGTCCACACGTAAATGCAAAAATTGAGTTTTTGAAAATCAACACCCTGGCAGGAGTTTTAAAAAATCTCAGTTTTCAGTGACCGAAAATGGCGTTTATGCGTTTGCACTTTTGCAAACGCATAGAAAAATCTGCGTTTTCAAAAATAGCCGGATATGTGTGGACGTAGCCTTAGTCATCTTTGGTGATAGCCCATGGAGCTAACAAATATATGTTATCGGAATATAAAAGTCATTTCTTAAAAACAGGAGACAAAGACAGTGTTTATTCTAACAGACATATATCAAAAACTACATGTTTCTTTGCTTATCTTCAGAACATAGTTAGGACCTAAGGCTGGGGTTTTCAATAGTGATAACCTAGACCTCACAGGGTTAAAGCATCCAATTCAAGTCAAACCACTTTCCTTTCCTAAACCTACCCAAGAATATATTAATAACCTTGTAACTGGAAATATACTTTTGTCATGTCCAGTTTAAAATAAATACATAAGTAATTAATAGTGATGGCCAAAGATGCCAAACTTAAAGCATCAAGGGATGATGCTTTCATAGCATATTTTTCTTTATAGTCATGCAAATAGACTGTGCTTTAAAATGACTTGGAAGTGTATGGCCAGGTCTGCCTTTGTAATGAAAAACATGAAAGAATCAACACAAGCAATTTTCCCCATAATCACTGACTGACAGGATGAAAATATTCATGCAGGACTACTTTCAGATCGAGATTAGATTATTTCTTGTGGCTATGTACTGGTGGAATGACAAAGAAAAAACTGGATGATGCATCTGTAGGAAATCAATTTAGCATAATTGTGCAGTGAAACTCAACCCAGTGCACATTTCATAGAAAATGGAAACTTCTTTATGTTTAATTCTCCTCCAAACTGCTTTTATATACATTGACTTTAAAACATTATTTGCATATCCCTGTCATACATGAATTTATAGACCAAACAACAAAGAAAAAACACTATACCAGAACAAAGCCATACTGCAACGAACCCCTGATGTTTGAAAAGCTCAGTCAGAGCACCAATTTGAGATTAAGTTTTTCTCTCAGAGGGATATCAGTCATTCTTTGTCCATATAGCATATGACAACATGTGGAGGCAAGCTATTACACGAGCTGACACAAGCTGGTTTCCACAGACATCTTCTTTTTCTATCACGGAGCAAGTTATTATAACACTTTGGTGGTAATTATCCTTTTCATCTTTAGGCAAACTGTTAGATTTTTAAATGAATACTTTGCCTGACGTAGTGTGATTCTATTTTTTTTTTTGACACCTGCCAATGACAGTGCCTTCAAAAGAACAATCAAGACACTGACTAACTGTGGAGGCCTACCCTCAAATGGGTAATTTTTTCTTTTTTGGGGGCTGAGAATTTATTATTTTGTAAAAATACAAAAGAAAAAGAAATCTGTTAAATGAGCATCTGGTCTTGCATTATCATTATCAGTTTATAACTATGAAATCTCAATAATAAATCAAAGAATCTCATAGAAAATGTCATACTGCTCTAGCAGTATGACAATCTCCATCTCTTATTAACAGGGTAAATCATCAATAAGGCTAATAAGGCTTTTTTTTCTTTCACAGGAACAGAACAAAAACATTAATATATAACATGAAATAATGTTACCTGTTCAGAAATACATACATACATGGTAGTTGGGTAACAAGGTAGAAAAAACAAGGTCATAATATGTAAATAGCAAGTTATTACCACTCAAATGCCAAAGTAATAGTCAAGTAATATTTGCATCAACAGTAGTTATACCAGACTTATATTACCTTGAAATTTATGAAGCAGCAAGCAAGTATTACTGTTATTCGTAGCATTACGATAACTATGAAACTAATCCTACCTTCTGTCCCCACCATTTTAGTATAGTATAAATAAGTGGTATGCTTACAAGTGGTGTGGCTAAATAATGGCAACTATTAACTCGAATGCAATTTTGAGAAAAATAACCCTGTGAACAGGAAGGTGACTCGTTTAAGAGGATGATTACAGCAGCAGCCAAGAAAACAATGTGTGCATAATGTCCCCTCTCTGATTCATATTATTTTTCTCAATTTTTGGAACTTAAACTGAGGAATTACATAATCTTAAAAGATTCGCAGCATCAATCAAGAAGGCCTTTGTTAGATTTTCAACATTTTGCATTTTGGAGGAGGGTTTCTTTCAGTTATATCTACCTCAGCAAATATGCATAGAAAATTAAAGATAGAATTTAGAAAGTTCCAGTTTCTTAACTTTTATTCAGATGTTTCTAAACAGATTTAGTCTTTAACAACATTAAACAGTTAAAAATGATGGCAGTACTGTGATGGTCTGTTGCTATTTTACTGCTTCAGAACCTGAACAACCTCTCATAACTGATGAAACAGTGAATTGTGCTGAAATTCATCAGCACAATTCTTGAGCTTCATGCCATGAAGCTCAAGCACAGGAGCATGATCCATAACACACCAGCAAACACAACTCTGAATGACTAAAATGCAATAAAATGACGATTACTATACTTTATACGCAAAAAATCTTTTGTGTTTTGCAACAGCATAACAGCATATATCTGGAACACAAACCCTTCTGATCATATCACGTCTTTTGCAAATTCAACAATTCCTCCTTGGCCTTACAGTCCAACTTATGCAATAGCAGAATTTTCAGTATTTAAAATATAGCACAAATGTATATCTTTTTGCTATTTGACAAAAAAAAATCTTTGTTTTTGTCACAAATTGTTAAATGTTGACTCTGTTTTAAAAGACAAAAGAAATAAATCCCAAAGTCCAAACTTTTGTCAGACCCTATATTCATCCCAAGCTCCCCCCTAAGTGGATGTAGTGGCTCCATAATTTGATTGACTCAAAATTGTATCAAAAGCTTCTTAAATTCTAACAAAAAATAAAAAAATAAATCTATGACTAGTTGTACAAGTCCGATTTCAGCTGACTTATAAAGCCAACAATAATCTGTCCACATGAGAGAAAACTCATTTTAGGGGTTACAAGCCAAAGATGCTGAGAACCACACTGCCACGGCCTTCACATTCATTGAATCTGACGCAAGTTGGACACATGCAACACATTTTTGTATGATGTGTTGCACAGCAAGTCATACATCAAAAGATAGAATGGGGAAATTATCTTAGGAGAGTGCTGATCATTCCTTCAGTAGAGTACTTAGACAGAGAATCACTGATTTTGTTTTTTTGTAAATGGTGTCTACATGGGTTACAAGCTAACCACATCTATTTTTAATGAGTCTTGAAAGAATTCCAGATTTTGTCAATGTATTTCTCATTTTAAGATTTCAAAAAGGTTTGATTTTTTTGTTAGTCTGTACAATTACTAATATGAATTCTAAATCTTGCATTCATTAGACAGGCATCATCAGTAACCACTGTTATGGAAAGTTATTTTTTATTACAAATCTCTTCTTTGACTGTTAATTATTGATGATGAATGTAGAAAAATGCTGCCCAGAAATAAAGAAACAAGCTTTTATTAATTTTACACATAATAAAACTGAAACTGATTGAGAAACAGTGGCCCGGCATGATTTAAGTACCATGATAACACATGTAATGGTTAAGGCATGTAACCCTCCTCCATCCACCACCTCCCTTGCCACTGAGCAGCCGTGCTCTAATCAGCTAATTGCTGCTATGATGAATAAAAATAGTATGACACTGGAGAGCCCAGCCATGCTACTTCTTTGATTTTTTTCTTTCTTTCTTTTCTTCCTTTTTTTTTCACACTGCACAGCAACTAATGATGTGCCGTGTCCTTTTCTCTTAATGTTTAAACATTAACACATTCAAAGGTAGCAGATAATTGGAACAAGGTGACAATCCACGCTCCATAAACCAGGAGCCGCGGTGTTGGCCGCTCCACCCATGATGGATGCTCATAAATATCAACCTTAATGAAGGAAATGACTGCGACGCCAATAAGTCACTTATTTCCTCATTATGCTGGTTAATTTTAACACTGCCTCTAAAACGCTCCCTCACCCTGTTTGTTGCCAGTCACAGGTTTCCACCTGACTTGGCATGGGACTCAGTGCAGTGGACCTGCAGCTGATAAATGCCCCGGGTATCAATCTGCATACAGAGATGCAGACAAAATGGCACCAGGACTGCTGGCACACACTGCCTGACAATGCCTCAGAGCCAGGGGACCGTGTTGAACAAAAACAGATTCAAATCACCAATCTCTCAGAAACATGCAATCAGTGGTACATGCTGGGAAGGCCTGAGACAGGACAGTATGTAATGGTGTAGTGAACAGACATGGAGCAAAAGAAGAGCAGTTTTGGATTTGTACGACAATGACTACTAAACTTTTTTTTAATGGAAACAATGCTATGATCATCACATACCAAATCACAAACAACATTAGCTGTTTTAAAACTACAACTTCGAGAGAATCATGCTGGGGTGACTTCCACAGTTGTCTGTTCTTACTTGTGGCACACAGCAGATGTGTTCGCAGTAGTAGAAATACCCCTGTTCTCACAGGACGATGACAAAACATCACACAACTCCAGCTTGCTGGCACTGGATATAACAGAAAATTATTTGAGCCATTCATACATCAGCATAGTCCAAAATCATATGGTTAAAGACTGGCTCACGTCCCATCCAACTGCTTCAGACATCTGTGTTCCTACATGAGCCTCTGTCGGGCAAGTTCTTGAACAGTTCATGTTATGCCTATATTATAGTTCCTTCACTGGGCCAGCCCAGTGAAGGAACAATGGGCTGACCCAGTGAAGGAAGCCCATTGTGGAGACTCTTTCAATGATGAGGATGTACACATCCTGCACAGGGAGGAACGCTGGTTTGAGCGCGGAGTCAAGGAGGCCATTTACGTGAAAAGGGAAAGACCATCTCTGAATCGAGGAGGGGGCCTAAGGGTACATCTTTCGCCATCTTACAATGCTGTGATTGCAGCCATTCCCCAACACTCTGTGAATGGTACTCATGGCCATTGATCAGTGGGTTTTGGTCAATGGTTGTTGATCAATGGTCATGAGAATTTGCATAATTAAGATTAAGGAGCTGACCTCCCCAGCCCATTGTTCCTTCAGTGGGCTGGTTTCAGTCATTATGCAAATGTACTGTCAGCTGAGATTGAAGAAGTCACTTGGATGAGTGACGAAACGTTTCTCCCACAAAATGCTACGTCCAGATGAACAGAATCAACTTTTAGAGAATTACGATATAGATTTTTAATTTTTTTTACCTCTCTACACAACATTGGAACTTAGCTATGGCTAAGGTTGATGTCATCACCAATGATGACAGAATGTGGAGGTGAAAGTCTTTGCAATTTTTCACAATGTGATTAATTTAACTTGTTGTTGCAATATGATAATATGATTCATAATGAATCAGAATAAACACTAAGGGGACAGTTTAAGGCTTTGCATTCAGTTCACTGCGTGCCATACATGTACATACACTGAACAAGGCTGCTGACAAAACTGACAAACAGAAACTTTGTTGAACTTTGTTGCAATGTCCTAGTGTTACACACATCATCTGAAAGAAACTTTACAATGTGATGGAGTTGGTTGGCTTGTTTGTTTTTGTGGAGTTTGCTGCTTCACTCCACTGCACTCCATCACACCATGTGTGTATGAAGTTTTAACTCTCTACTTTACCTTGGTCTTGTCACTGGATTGACAGCCACCTTTAGTATCAGTTGGAAACTGTACTAAAACAGACCTAGAAAGAGAAGAATTCCTGAAAAATCAAGCTGACAGCACTTATGCTTTTCCTTCTTGGGCCTCCTGCCTGTGTTGGACATCACTATCTCACGCAGCGGCTCCACAGCCCTAGTCCTTTGAAATCACACATTCTTCCATGCACATCCATGAGATCACTAGGGACTTCTCATTCTTTCTTTTTTTCTTTTTTTTTGCAAGAAAAAAAGTAGGAGGGCAAGCATGAGGAGTGTCAGCAGTGTGGGTATCAGGCTTTACATGGTGAGCACCCTCTCAGCCTTTCAGCAGGAGTCCAACTCATTTGAAAGGCAGGGAGTCAGGAGATGTCAGACTAATCCTTGACACTAAAGGAGAAAGAGGGGCTGAACAAAAAAATGCGGGAAAAGGCTTAGCACACGGCAGGACTGAGAGACCGCTGAGTGAACTCCAGAACATAGGCGCCTAAGACACTGAAAGGACAGCGGCCCGGTCGAAAAACGATCCAAAACTCACATACACCCATTTATAATACTTTGGGACAAATTCACTCTCACTCTAACCTCAACATGAGCCCTAAGACGAATCTGTCTGCCTTTTCCTAAAACATTTTGAGGATAAATATGTGGTTTTGATTTATTCCAGCACAGTATGAAAGTCAACAGAAATGCTTGAGATAAAAGTATAATCTATCAAAGCACATTTATATTTTTCATGAAAGCGAGTACATGTATGATTCCATAATAACGTGGTTGTGAGCAGCCATACTCCCATACTTATGCATTCAAGTAACTGTATGAAGCTATATTTTTAGAAAGGAGTTGAGTGAAAACAGCAAACCTTGCAAGAGAATCATCCCATTTATTTTTAATTATTGCTTTGTTTTCTAGCTTTATTCTTTGATGTATAACATTGTTCATTAGCGATCTCTCATGGCTCCTTCATTCAACTGACTGATCATTGTTATGTCTAAATTCACTGCTATAACACAATGCGGAAAACTGGTAAAACAAATCTCTCCCAAATTCTAAAACAAATCTAAATATGATACAATAAGGAGATTAAATGTAAACTGACTGCATGTATTGTGGTATGGGTTTGATGGTAAAGATTATCTCTATTTGTCCTTGTGGCACTAAGGCTGAAACAGATGTTAGAGACAATGTTACGCTCCCATAAGTGGTGCAGAGGGCGGTCAGGATCCATTAATTATCCACCACCATTCACCACAGCCACAGTCCTTTGGATGACCTGTGTGTCTGGAAGACCACGGAAGACAACTAAAGTAGATGATTGCAGAATTCTTCCTTAGGTTAAAGAAGAAAAAAAACAAGCCTTGACAACATCTATCCAAGTCGAGAACAGTGTGCAGGGTGTATTTGTCATCGGTCAAACATGCTGAGACCAATGTTGTGGCATTGGCATATTGGGCTGCCAATGGAACTGCGTTATTAGGGCTTATTAATAAGGTGACTTCTGAAAGAAGCAGCAGGATGAACTCTGAAGCGTACAGAGCTATACTCTCTGCTTAGATTCAGCCAAATGCTGCAAAACTTAGTGGAAACTGCCTCACAATGCAAATGAAGAATGAGCGAGTGTGTACTTTAAAAGCAACCCAGGAAAGAGGGGAACATGGCATCTTTTGCTGCCCATGGGTTCCAGACTTCAGGCAGTCATTCACTGTTACTTAGATACAATGATGTACAGAAGCCACCCCTCATTTCTTATATTTTGCTTTTGATTCAGTTCAGCTAAATACTTTGTCCCACAAGGAGAAATTAGTTTAACGACAGGGACAACAAGGGCAACTTACATGGGCACACATACCCAATGAGATAAGGATTTCATAAGAAAAAAAATTGTCTGAATAAATATAAATAAAAACAATAAAATGGCAATAAAAATAACAACAACAGCAGCTATTTGCTGTCAAGGAGCAGGGTTGCAAGGAGAAAGAATTTCTTGAAATTTTTAAAAGTGGTCCTAAGCAAAAGTTCTCCAGGCTTTCTGAAGGCCTTTCAAAGCTTTGTCAGGGCGGTTTTAAATACACTTCTCATATGTATAATTAAAGTTGTCCGTCCAATAACCTTGCTGGGTTTGAATTCAAGCTGAAAGTCACATCTTGATTGTTTGAGGTAAAATCCACTATGGTGGTTTTCAGAGGCCAAAATCCCAAAAAAAAAAAAAAATGTTGTTGAGCATTGAGTTGTCAGTAACATTTGGGATCACTTCTGCCCCATCATCAGTGTCAAACAAATCAAAATAATGACTGGCAAAAACAGATTTTGTGATGTAAATCACCAGCAACTATACCCTAAAACATGATGAATAATTACACTTCATGAGAGTTGCCAAAAAATCCAAAGTTATACAGTATGTCACTCAATAACACCAGTTGACACAACAGCAAGCAACTGAGCAGCGAGGTGTGCACTGGTAATTAACACTAAAAGAGGTGTTGGTGTTAGAATCTTCAGCCTGAGTTTGATCAAGAGTTGTAAAAGCATCAAGAATGATCATGAAGTTGTTCTAGCAGCAAGTATCGAGCACAAAAGTGTGAGTAAGTTGTGCTGACAGAAACAATGATGAAAGTACCATTGTGGGTGAAAGCACAGAAATGATGCTCTGTGAATTTATTTACCTTGAGTGGATCAAGTAAATCTTCATTATTACAATTCCAACAATGCTTATTGTAATAAATGTAGAGTGGGACAATGTTATAACAACTACAACATTAGTCTCTTTAACGGACTCTGACATCATTGTTTTCAGGCCCCCTCATCTTCATGTTGCTTCAGTCTTCAAACTTTCCTTTTTGCTAAAGCATATAGTTAGGGCTGGATCAGGTGACCCTGAATCCTCCCTTAGTTATGCTGCAACAGCTGTAGGCTGCTGAGTATTTCTTCTTCAGTCACCTTTCTCATTCACCATGTGTTAATAGACCTCTCTGCATTGAATTATACCTGTTATTAATCTCTGGCTCTCTTCCACAGCATGTCTTTATCCTGTATTCCTTCTCTCTCCCCAACCGGTCGCAGCAGATGGCCCCGCCCCTCCCTGAGCCTGGTTCTGCCAGAGGTTTCTTCCTGTTAAAAGGGAGTTTTTCCTTCCCACTGTCGCCAAAGTGCTTGCTCATAGGGGGTCATTTGATTGTTTGGTTTTTCTCTGTATGTATTATTGTAGAGTCTACCTTACAATAAAAAGCACTTTAAGGTAACTGGTGTGTTGATTTGGCCCTGTATAAATAAAATTGAATTGAATTGAGCTGAACTGAGTTCAGGCTTGTGGGTATTTTTTTTTTTTTTTTTTACACACAGCTCATTTAAGGTCCTACCACACCACTTTAATCAGGTCAAATTCTGAACCATACCAACACCTTGACTCTTTTCTCCTTCAGCCTTTTTTTGTAGATTTGCTGCTGTGGTTGGTATCATTGTGATGCTGTATCTCCCAATTTCAGTCAAGGTTTAGCTTCACATTTGAGTCTAGAAAATTTTGGTATATAGAGGAGCTCGTGGTCGACCCAGTAACTACAAGATACTTAGGCCCCAGTAGCTGACAAACAAGCCCAATTCATCACCCTTTCACCAGCGTCCTTGACAGTTGGTATGGGTGTTTGGTTTTTGTCAAATATGGTACTGTCCACTGTGGGCCACACTTTTCAACTTTGCTCTCTCTCTGCTCTCTCTTCAAGAACATTGTTCCAGAAATCTGGTGGTTTGTTCAGCTGCAACTTTGCAAAATTAAGCCATACTGCCATCTTCTTTTTAGAGGGGAGATGATTTCATCTAGAAGTCTTTGCAATAAAGTCATACTTGTTCAGACTTTTCCTAATTATACTTGATGGAAATTTAATATTTAACATGCTAAAGGAGGCCTTTAGCGTCTGAAATGTAGCTCTAGAGTGTTTTGCAGTTTCTTTGAGCGAAGCACGATCAGATCTTGGGATGAATTTGCTGGAATGTCCACTCTTGAGACAACTGACAAAGTGTTAAGACACACCCGAATTCTACAGATGAGCAAATTGTCAAAACTGCTTCTCAGTTTAAGATGCTAACACTCGCTGATGATCAAGCACATTTAATTAGCCGCTCCAGGCTGCTACTTACCTTCTCAGTTCCTGTGGAAGCAGCAATCATGCACTTAGTTGTAAACTTTTTATTTCACACGACTGCAGTGACACAGCACTGAATGCAGCTAAAACACCTATTAAACCACTTTACTATCTTTACAATGTATACCTGTATACATTGTATACTCATTGTATACATCTGTATCCCTACGCACACTGCACAGAGTATTTAAGAGGGGTCATCTAATCACAAATATCATGACACAACAGGTTTGGGAAAAAGTGTCATAACAACTAATCTGAACCTGTAACAAGCAGCCTTAGACTCTTTTTATTTAACATTTATTTAGCAGCACTTTTTCATAAAACTGACTCTTGGGCTCAGTTATTGATTTCTGTGGTTTCTTTTATTTATGTTTTCTTTATTTTATGATGAAATCGGATTTGTTTGAATCCTTTGGCCTCCTGACAGTGAAATGAGCCAGTTAAAATTTTACTTTTTGGTTCAGTGCCATAAAACTTTAAGCCCTTTAGGAGACTTTTTCAGGAAAATGACACTATAAAAATGGACACAGTCATCAGTTTACAAACAAAATGGGAAGTTAATGACCTTAATTAATCTTAGCCATAAAAACAAGCCCCAGTCCTAATAATGTTCCTTAAGAATTGTTGGTTGTTTTTCTACCTATCTATTATTAAAAATCCAAAATGTCATTATCTAAGTACAACAAGCCAATAAACAGTCAATAAACAGGATGTACAAGGTCATTTTTTTTATGCACACAAGAAAGCAGATTTGAAAAAAAAAAAACTTAAAGCAGCAAACATTTGAGTTTTGTTCTTCTTTCATGTGTAAGGTGGTCTATCAAAGCTAGGTTGATCTGATATCCTCGTGTTGGTGTTGTTCCCAGATCATCATACTAAATGTTGTTCCAGGATCAACATTGCAAGTGACCAATCAGAATGTTGTGACGTCATACTTTTGCGACTTCGGGAAAAACCGGCATAAAACAAAAAACTGTACTTAAGCTGCGTGAAACCGCCTCTGTCCTCCGATCAACGGACCCTGACCCTAACCCTAACCGTAACCCTTTAATAAACAGTAAGCAGAATTGATATTGTCCTTGCAACATTGGAATTTCATAAATGCACGAATGGCTTGGCGCGCAAAGGAATAACGTCACAACAATGTGATTGGTCACTTGCAATGTTGAACCTGGAACAACATTTTCATGATGGTCTGGGAACAACACCAACACGAGGATATCAGATCATCCATCAAGGTTAAGGGGGATGAGTCTCTTTGTGGGTGAAGACACTATAGCATGACACTGTCAAACAATATCTGCATTCAAGCACACCATCCCCCACCCCACCAGTACACTTCACAGTAAAGTGGTATATATTGCATGTAATCAATTTCAAAAGGTTCAGTGGTATAAAAAACAATTACACAGCACGCGTGTCCACTGTCATGCAACAAGTGAGGCAACAGTTTGAGAGGTGGGCTCCCCAGTGATTACAGTGCATAGATCTGGAGCTGTGTCAGTTATAGGTTGTATCTGTTACATCCTTCAGTTACACCAGGGGCCCAAGCAGCCTTACAGGGCCTGATTGACTGAGACAGCCTCTGACAGTTATTGACAGGCTGCTGAACTTCCCGGAAAGGGCAACAGAGAGAGAGAAAGAGAGTGGAAAGCAAATCCCCACGTTGGGTCTCTTCACTGATCCTGTTTCTGCTCTCCCTCCAAGTGGGATGTTTTCTTTTATATTACCTGAAGATGTTTTTGTGGACTGATAGCTAGATATCGTCTGTTTATTAAATATCTAATATCTGCCACTCATAACATCGTCCAGTGTTTTGGGATGCCTGGGTTGTAGACCCAGGGTTTTGAGTTTATTATATTATTTATCATTTCTAATCTTTGGTTTCTTTGTTAGAGTTCTGTCTTATGGTTTATGTCTCTGCGTTCTCTAGTTGCTCTGTCTCACCTGTCAGCTGTATCCCCTTGTCAAGTTCGTGTCTCTGTGTTATGTTTCCTGTTTTACTTTGAAAGTGTTTTACTTTGAAAGTCCGTGTCTCATGTAAATGCGTCTGGTTTTGCTTCCTTTGTCTCGTTAGGCCTGATTTGCCCCAGCTGTGTTTCCCTCCTGTTACCATTCCCTGATTGCTCCCTCTGTGTATTTAAGCCCTGTGTTTCTCTGTGTCTGTGTCACAATCTACTTTTATCTACCCTCACCCATGCTGTGTGTTTTGTTTTTCCTGCCTGCGTTAATGTTTGTTACTTTGAGTTTAGCCGCTATATTTAAGTTCATCTTTTGTTTCCGTGAGTCTGCACTTTGGGTCCTTTTCCTGCCTGCACACAGCCCTCACATAACACAGTGATACTCCTATTCTGTGGCCAGACATTAAAAAAAAAAAAAGAAAGAAAAAAAGCAATGCAGCCAGAGAGAGAGACACACACGTGTTATTGCTGGGGTTTTTTTTTTTGTTTGGTTTTGTTTTTGTTTTTGTAACAACGCTTGTTTTGGTGTGCTGTGCTGCTACCACATGGTGGATACCATTCATTGACTTCAGAACATTAAGAAAAAGGCTTCACAAACTCGTTGTCTTGGTTAAAATAGTTGCAATAATACAGTTGTAACATCTTCCATTATTGCAAGCTTAAACCCACCTGTTTAAGCTAGCATTCCAAACAAATTAGATCTTAACTTTTCCCCGGTTCGCGCTTGTGCCACACCACCATCTGTAATAACTGTATTTTCTTTGCTCCTTTATTGTTATAACCCCACAAAGGCGGCTCATCTGTGAAGCACTTTGTGTCATGGTCCTGGGCCATGTTGGCCCAGTATTCTTAGTTTTTGTGTGTTTTTGTATTTTGTTCCCTATTTATGCCTTGGTTCCTAGGTTATTTAGTTAAGATGTTCCTTATTTGGTTACCTCCTGTGTGCCCCTGTGTATTTGTGAGCCCTCGTCTCTTCTTGTGTTTTATTCCATGTTTTCCCCAGCCCGTTATGTCTGTGTTCTCCCTGTGCTCTCTCTCCTCCTGTCTGAACCTCTGTGTACTTCCTGTTTTACTTTGACAGTCTCTCGTCAGTATGCGTCATGTTGTGTTCACTCCTGCCCTGTCTCGTTATGATTATCTGTGTCAGCTGTGTTCCCCGTGTGCTCCCACTTCCCTCGTTAACCCTCTGTGTATTTATGTGCATGTCTCCCTCAGGTCAGTGTCGCGTCGTCAATGTCTCCTCCCCGAACCTGTGTGTCTTTTTGTGTTCCCTCGGTCTTCTGTTAGTATTCCCAGTTTAGTTCTGTTTCGTTGTGAAACCTGCAATAAAGCAGTGATTTTGAGTTCAGTTCCTGCCTCCGTGAGTTTTGTGTTTGGGTCCTCATCTGCCTCCACACAGCCAGTTCATGACACTTTGATGTACCTGGGTCTTTTAAATGTGCTATAGAAATAAAAATGGAACTGCCTGGTTTGGAAATGTTGTGAAGGTAGTTAGCAAAATGATAGGTCTCCCACAGACCTGACTTCCTATTGTATATGCAGGTAGTGCGCAAGGCTTAAAGACCCAAAGTTATTACAGAGAACCAGACTCACCTTCGGGCTGCAGATATAGAACACCATGAGTAAGGTGTAATATGACTAAAAGCAATTTTGTTACCCGTGCAATAGCATTCTTAAATCAGTATATGTGATATCTGTAGCTTATCTTACCATTTTAGTGGTTTTACAAATTTTTGTGGTTTTTACTGAAGCCTTAGTTTTTTTATGATTGTGCATTGTTTTTATTGCTGTTTATATTGTTTATGTCAGTGATTTCTTGAGAGCCCATTTAGAAAATGTTTATTTTAAAAATTGATACCTTTTTCCACACAACTTATAACCAAGGTATGCAGAACCACATCTCTGAATGCACAACATGTTGAACCTTGAAGCAGACTGGCAGTAAACACTAAACTGAGGCAACAACTCGTATGGGCTCACCTGAAATTGGACAACATAAGATTGGAAAAACATTACCCAGTCTCTATTTTTGATGGTAGGGTCAGAAAGGAAAAAAAACAACAACATGAAAGAATGCTTCCATCCTGCCTTGAATGATTCAAAATACTGAGGAATGTTCCCAGCATCTTGTTGAAACCATACTACAAAGCACTACAACAATCCTGTAGACAAAGGGTACTAACAAGGTGTAACTAATAACTAACTAATAATGTAGCCAGAGAAATTACTTTCAAAATACACATTTATGGATGGGAGAAGGAGGGTGGCGGTGGAGCATAAGATTTATGCTCAATTTCTAGCAATGTTGTTTTGTTTTTTTTTCTTTATTAACAACTGTCATTATTCTAAATCCGATTCTGATCTTGAAAAGCTTTAAACTTTCAATTTCAACAGATGGTTTTACCATAACTCTCATGACCTTTTCAAGGTGTGACAGCTGGGACATGTTCTAGCTGCCCTCCGTGACCCTCAACTGTGTAAACAGTTAAGAAAATGAATGGATGTGTAAAGTAAGAAGACGCATTAAGGATTTTACCAGAGTAACAAAGTACTCTGAAGAAAGTGCTGGGTGTTTGCAGTCTGATCCAGCTTGGATGTCCATGCTTAAGAGAGAGGATGGTAGGAATTCAACCAGCACAAAGGCTATGGAGACACACCTCAAAAATGCAACAGTACATGCATTTCTACAACAGTTAATGTATAAATTCTGGTTGTGCTTACTGACCTCGAACCGATTTTATGTGGTACACGGCGCTCAAAAATCTGTTAAAAAATGTTTTAGTACAACTTTGGTAAGCTACGAAGCCGCACCGCTTGATGGATTGTCGAAGCATTACAGCTACCATAGTCAGGAGCTTTGTGGAGTAATCTGGGTCCAAAACTGTGTCCGCTTCAGGTCCCAAAATCAAATGAACACTGCAGCATCACTGAGAATTAAAAACTGTCTAAATTCTTTCATCTCTAATAAAATGATCAGCGTTGCTGCTTTACCTGGTGTAACAATTAAGTTTAACATCCAGGCATCCATGAAAACAGAATTTATTAAATTTAACCGAGTTAGAAGTTAGCAGGAAGTTAGCTCGCTAGTTTCCACCTAAACATGATATACCATGTTCTGACAGAGATTTCTGAAAAAATTAAAACGTACAGCTCTGCTATCACTTCCAACATAAATGAAGACAGAAAACTAAACAGCAGTGACTTTTGTAGGGTTGCTGAAGTTGGGCTAGCTGGAATATAATGATGTGCTATGTTATCACTAGCAGCACAGCTATGTTAGCATAACATAAACACAGTGAAGCTGGAGGATGAACGCTAACCTTTTTTCCGCTTGATAAAAGTTAACGTGCGGGTTCCCGATGGTTAGGGACAAATGCAATCGCATGGCAGGATGCTGTAAATGGACCAAACTTCAGTCAGGAGAACAACTTAGATAATCCATCCACAATATGAGGTTAGTTATTAATATGCTGCAATAACATGGGAATAGAGCAGCTGCGGGAGAATTCAGCATTAATGAATCAATGGTACAGAAGTGGAGGAAGCAAGAAGAATGAGTTCAGTAAAGTTTGACTTATCTCACTGTTTTGTTTCGCTTAATGCGCCTTAATCGGGTGCGCCTTACGTATGAACACAGATCCATTCATTGACAGTGCACCTTAAAATGCGGTGCGCCTTATAGTCTGAAAAATACGGTATTGTGTCTTCTATGTCAGACAAAAATAATCTCCTGCAGGAAAAGTATGGGAGGATCAGCTGTCAAAAGATGTTATCTGAGAACATACTGTATTTACTCATGATGACTTTGCGACATTTGTACAGTGCAAGTAAGTCAATATTTACAAATTCCCTATACACACAGCACACACCTAAAAAGAGCAGTAGGAATTAATACACAAAATAGCACATCACACACCATACAACGGGTTTAAAAAGGCAGCCAGAAATGCACTGCTCAAGCATATGCCTATTACAGAATCTCCATTATTCAGGTTCAACATTTTTTCTGATCAACAAGTTGATAGATGAAAACCTGTGAAATCCTAGATGATCACCACTAGACATGGAGCAAAATTCCCCCATTAAGGTGCATTCAGGTGTTTTCAGTCTATGAGCCTTTTCAATCATCCTTCTTACTCAGGCTTTATAGCTCTGTGTAGCTAGTGGAAATTTAGCTGCCATCAGCAGCACAGTTAGGTGTTGATTAACACATCACATGAATAAGGAAAAAGAAAAGGTGCAGAGCTCATGCGAACTCACTGCAGGTATAAAACCCTGAACTGCACCAAGCGCTCTACACTGAATAAATCTAAATTGATGTTTTTCAAAATTGACCTTTAACATTTGGAATATTATGTTATATAATATAATAATAAATGTTGTCACTTTATTCCTATACACATCAGTGTGAAATCTGGAGTTATGGCCAAAAATGTATTTCGCAAGTTCAATATGACTAGTCAATTCAAATCAGTTCATTCTTGAGTCCAACTGAGTTTTTGTACCAAATCTGAACAAATTCTCTCAAGGCATTCCTGCAAAATCCCACTCACAAGAATGAGACAGATGGTGTCATTGTGAAATAGAAAGAAACAACAGCAACACAAAAGTCTTTATGTCTTGAATTGGAAGGTGATTAGCTTAGCTAAGCAAAAAAAATGAATGAAAAAATAACTGGAAGAAGAACATAGCTTAGCTCTGTCAAAAATACATCTACCAGCATAATCCAAGCTACAGCATTTCAAAATAAAAGAAAGAAAGAAACATGAAAAAAAATTGTGATTTGAAGATTTGTTTTAGCTGTGAAAGCAACACTCTGGTATGTCACAACACTGAACTATGAAAACAGTTTAAATAAAAAAAAACAGCTTCTACTTTTCTTTGTATAAATTAAACACATACTGTAGGAAATACATACTTTGAAGAGGAACTTTGACATAGAAGGAACTTTTTATCTAATCTTTATGCTAAAAAGCTTTCTTCTTTTTTAAATGTAGACCCATTATAGTGAAATGGATATTTGTAATGTTTTTTCTTAATTTCTAACAGCAATAATCTGTGGGCCAGATTTACCAAAAAATGGCAAAATAGTGTGTAAACGCAATCCCCAAATGCCACGTGATTTACAAAAATTGTGCTGCTTTCTAAACACAGGAGCAGTCAGTTACTTTCAATATAACATGCCAAAAACCCCACACAGTTTAGAGCAAGGTCACAATTTAAGAGTCAATGCAATGACAGGACAGGAGCCTCTTTTAACTGTAATCAGAAAAGCATATAAATACAGGTCAGTTACATGTATGTTAAATGTAGGCCTAAAGTGCCAGTCCGGCAGAAAGAGTCATTTTAATCAAAACGGGCTTCAGTAATTCTCAAACTCCAGTTTAGGCTTGTAAGCCATGAGACAATATGATGGCAGTCCATTCTATAGCATTGTTGTATTGAAGAAAACTTCAACTGAGAAAACAAAACACAAATGCCTGATTAATAAAAGTTTATTTCTGTGTGTGTGTATGTCTGATATATATCTTACATATTGTCATGTACATGTACAGCTGAATTTGTGTAAGTCTGTCAAAAACTGTTCTATGTTATAGCACAGAGCATCTTGTGCGCTGTCCATGGTGCTGAAACTATAGCAGTTTAATTTGAATGTAATAAAACTTTATTAATGAAAATTATGTTTTTAAAGCTAATATCCAACAAAGGGCATTTTACTTTTAAGGATAAAGCTGTGTAATCCCTGTCACTGAACCACGGTCTGTTGAAAGAACCTGACACCAAAAATTGAAGAGTTACAAGAAGTTTTGCTGCCACTGGTATTGGATGACTCATTTTGGTTTGAGGTTCCAAGCTCAATGTACTGAACTCATCTCTGAGTTCACTGAGCAAATAGAAGTAGGTGGCTTGGTAATCTATATCCTTTAAGAGCACCTTTATCCGGCTTTCCAGATAAATTGACTCACGTGGAGAAATGTCTCATTCTTCTTGCACACGCTGCTACAAATGTCTCACAGCAATGAATGCAAACATATGAAATGCAAAAAATAAGTGCAATCTTCTCACTGCGCTCTCTTCGTAAATGCTCACAATACTTTTTTTTTTTTTTTTTTTTACACCAAATTCAGTTTGCACTGGCACGCATTAATAAATCTAAAGAGGCTTTAAAGTTCTAAAGTTTCTAAAGTTTTCCAAAATGCCCGACTGTTTGTTCCAGGATGGCTTTATTCATTGTGACAGTTAAGTTTTATGTCAACTAATAGGTGTATCTGCAGGTGTTAAAAAAACAAGTGAATTACAGCTTTGCAGGAGAGATTAACAACATGGACATTAACAAAGGGAACATCATTTACAGTTACCTTAATGGAATTTCATTCGTTGAATGAACAAACGATTTAATATAATTGAAAGTGTGGACATTTTTAATAAAAGTATGTGTGGTGCAAGTTAATGAATATAAAAGGCAAATGAAAAGAAAAGATGTGCAGGATCCAATGTGCCTGATTTTCACTGAACCAGCATTATGTACATGTTATGTGTATACAATGAAAACTAGTATTGTGAGAGCAGTATGACTCTGCATCCCCAACTGTGACATTTCTCTTACTGATGTGAGAATTGCTGAATAGAAAGTTTGTGTATCGGTTTTATGGAATTGTTGCTGTGTATGGTGGAAAAAAGGCTCAAGTGAAGTAAATCTGGAGAGTGAGATAATTCAGAAAGCTGCAGCCCTCCTTGAGGGTAAAGGCTCCAGGCTACATTAGCAACTACCAGCATATCACACTCAAATGTTTCACTAAATGGTGACAGTTACATTGAATTTAAGGAACTGCACGAGCAAGAATGCAAGGAATGAGATATTTCTGGTTCTGGTGTATTGAATTGGATCTTTTCAAGATTGTTACAGGCATGCAATGCAAAATCCTGATGTATTCTTTTATCTCAATGCCCATGGTAACCACTATCACAGCTTCTATGTTGACTGAAAAATACAACGGCAAGCAAACAGCTCTAATTAAACATAAAAAGGTTTATGAACACGATGCATAACTTAGTAAGCACATGTAAACAAATTCAGTTTAATTATTACACTAAAAAGACCAGCAGGGGCCATATTGCTCAGTCACTGTGGGTATTAAAAAACTCCTGTCTACAACCCCTTCTGAATGGAACATGTGGAGCTGACTGAATGGCTTTGATCACTCTTTCAGTGATGGCAAATGCCTTAAGTGTTACCTGCGCTGTCTCCTGGCACATTTCAATTGAAAGGCCAGAAACTAATTACCAAGTGTGACTGCCTGACAAAGCTCCAATTCCAACTCATTTCCCCTGTCAAACAGAGAGTGGAGGCGGATGCTGGAACTTGTCAAACTCAAGACTCACTATGCATGAGCCTGCCTCACCAACTCACCCCTTCCCTCTCTTTAAACTCTAACTGTCCAGCTTGCTCCTGTCTCCTGATGTGAGAGAAGCGCACAGCGGTTCAGTGGTCATGAGGTAAATTGAATCTCAAAAGACGAGAGCCATACGGTTTGGCTGATTTATTTACAAGTTGGCTGATGTGGGCCACAGAGGGCCCACAGTGGGATTCATGGGAAATGGCCTCTAAACCCGAGCCGAGGCGGCTCTGATAAATCTTATTTAAGACTCTGCCTTATGCTGCAGAGAAAAACTCAAGGTGCTTCAGCCTTGTACTCACACAATCACTGACTCAGAACAAGTGCAGACACATTTCATGCATTAATGCTTGATGATTTTTTCACTTGTAGTTTCCACTGCACGGCAGTAATTTGAGCATGCTGTTTCATAGTCTAGGAAGCATGCAGCTTTTCAGGGCCATTGGGATTAAACCTATGTAAGCAAGAGGTGTAAACCTGACTACTCTATCGCGGGCATCTTCAATAGATATTTTATGTAGTTTAGAACTTTCAGGATCAGTAACTTACAAGAAGCCAATTTAGCCACTGGAACACTTCCTGATTCAATCAGGACAGGCTAAAGAAGAATGAAGTTGTTCTTTTGCCTTTTAGTCTAAAATCTGTTTTGTATTTGTTTTTCGTATCAGCTCATAAACGCACAGAAGAATCAAAAAGTCACATAAATGTAAGCATATTGAATCAATCAGGGGTTTTATACAATTTACTTATAAATTCAGTTTATAATTTCAAACAGAAAGATTCTACTTTTCCTTCCTTTTAAAAGATAAATAGGCTCATCTGAATTAAGCTAAAGAGATCACAGACAGTACAGTGGTACATTCAGTAGTGGATGTCTCAATCAAGTCAAGAAAACCTGCAGCAAGATACTGTAGAGATCAATGCAATGTTACACCTGGAAGTAAATCAGAAACTTCTGGGGGTTTTTCTTCTGTGAATGTAAAGAACTAGCCAAAATAAAAGTGAAATCTTAATATGCTCCAAAAACTCAATATGCCTGTCTATCTCACTGCAAAGAAGCATTTTCTCTTTCAGCCCCATTGCATTGATTTATGAAAATATCAGTTTGGAATTGATTGGGGTGGTTTGCTGGAGGCCCTTGTTAATATTTCACATGACCTCTCACTAAATTGGAGTTTATCATCTCTGACAGATGACTTTGCTGCGTGAAGGAATGTGAGATGTGAAATGAAAGCTGTTGCACCCACTCTGTTTCATTAAAAATGCAACACAGAACCTACCGGAGGTGAGGTGTAATGAGTGGAAGAAGGCACCTGGGTCCTTGGTGGGTCCTGTTCATATAGGCTACCCAGCCGCTTTGTCTGGGAAAACCTCATATATTTCATGCATCATCACCAAAGATTAGTATGCATCTTTCCTGTGGAATATATAATTACAAGCCATTTGGCCTTAAACTAATTTATTCAGTCTTTATGTGAACAATAAATATGCATGCATGTGCAATGTACTTTTTAATATTAAGGTGCGTGCATTATGCTTATGTAAAAGGTGTGAATGCATCATGTGCACTGCAGCCGTACATGTATGCATGCATGTAGGAGGAATTATCTTGTAATGTATATAGGTAATGTGCTTCCATATTCATTAAAGTGTGGATAATTTGATCTTCATTAGCATCCATTATGAGCAGCATCACATTATAATTTAGTAAAATGAGATCATATCATGAGGAGGCAGGGGGAGGAAGGAGAACTGATAGGCCTGTGGTGGTGAAGTGTTCGCCCCAGTAGGGATGGAATGGTTACAAGCGGGTAGATATTATCTCCTCTGACACCCATTGTGTAGCCGACTCCCTCTGCAGAGGCATGGGCCTGGAAGTATTGTTGGAATTGATTTAGTGAACGGGGCACAATCTTTGGACACTTTTCTGCTATTGACTGCGGCTTCAAATCAGAAATTCGAACAGAACTCAGTCAGGGATTTAATTAAAACTGAAAAGAGGGAATGACTGACATTGTGGACAGGGTAGTTGCAAGAAATCAATTGTGCAATGCAAATGAGTTTCAAATCCTGCCTTGTGCTTCCATTTTTAAAAAATCTTCTTTTCTCCTTCCTCCATAGCTCGTTGCTACATTTTTAACTGGGGGCACAGCTCTATCTTTATTCAGCAGTTAAGATGATAAGCAAATGTTTTTAAGCTCATTACTAAAAATGTGTGCCACTGTGATTGGGTTGTTACACCCTTTTCATGTCATTCAAAAAAGCCAGTTGAAGATGTAATAACTTCCAATATTTAAAAAAAACAAAGAAAGAAAAGAAAAGTCACCCAAAAACATGGCTGCATCTTATAAAAATGCTATGCTGTGGTTCCCGGTCCACTTTGTTGTGTGCAGGCTGAGTTCTCTTATTTTTGCCAAATGTAAATGAGATGTCAAGATATTTCCAGCACAGCTGCAACACAGTTTGACAGCAGAGCATAATTCAGCTATCTGAAACATCAACAGCAAATGTCAAGTTTTGATCACAGGCCCACAGAATGAAAGCTGCTGTTTCTGTATAGACTTCCTATTTTGCACCAGTGTTAAAAAAAAAAAGAAAAGAAAATCATAGAGGGATACAGGGAGGAATCTTGGACGTGTGCGTTACAGAAGGGAGTTATTCCTGTTCCCAACTACCTCCACTCTCAGCACTTTCTCAGCATTGGAAATCCCTAACTGAAGACCAAGTGCATAAGGAAGGTTGAGGAAAACTGAGCACACGAAGAAAGCAAATATTACAGTCGCCTGGCAACGCCAGTCCGCAACATTCACTTTGCTCATTGTAGTCTGGCAAGGCTGAATTGGCATATTGCTTGGGAGAGACATAATTCAGCTCAGAACAGAAAGAGAAGCAATGACTGACAGCTCCCTTCTATACTCAGGAATCAGCCACTACATCTTGTTGAATGAAGGCATGTCTCCCTGAGCTGCCATTGGTTTCTATGTTTGTCTGTCTAACTCCAAAAAAAGCCTACTTTAATTGGTCCAGTAGCCCTAAAGGCATATATATATATATCAAATATTATATTTATATATAATCCTTTTATATAGAAAGGTATCTCACATATATAAAGTAAATGTGCAGTGGTTATGTAGTAAGTGTGAACATACATTATGTGTACATCTATTTGCCTTGTCCAGTTCAGGGCGGGCTACACCCTGAACTGGTCACCACTCTGACACACAGAGAGACCCAATCATTCACACAGACAGGCAGTTTAGAATCACCAATTAACCTAAGCCCACTAACCCCAACCGTGAAGAGAACCCACAGAGAGGTCCAGCCAGATAATGGATTTGAACCCAGGACCTTCTTGTGCTAACCATCACACCGATGGGGCCCCTTATCATACAATATTCAGGAGGAATTACCTTGTAGTATATAGGCACAGGGATAGTAACTGTCTGTCCTCATGCAAAAACACAGCCCAAAAGTTGTTTATCACAAGCATTACAAAGTTCAATTACCTCTAGGGGCCATGTGAATAATACATATAAAGTGCATGCTTATATATACAAAAACGAAAGTTTTATATCATCCGTTTAGCATGTAAAAAAGCCATGATTTTTTTCAAACCCCAACCAATTAGCTTTGGTCCTAAACTTATCCAACAAACAAGGGAAACTATAAGTGGAATTCCAAAAATGTTAGGATGTTATGTAAAATGTAAATAAACAGAATTAAATGATTTGTAAATTTCATAAACCCATATTTTACCCACAATAGAACCTAGAAAACAGATGTTTAAACTATGAAAATTGAAAGAAAATACAATCATTTTGAGTTTGATGGCAACAACAAAAATCACACAAAAAGCTGGGACAGGGTAACAAAAGGCTGGAAAAGTAAGTGGTACTGACACAAAACGGCTGGAGGAACATTTCACAAATAATTACACAGAGGGCAGAGGCTACTGGTCTGCCTGCAGTCCAAATCTGGGGTTTGGTGACCACCATGTTGGTTTTAGCAAGACAAAGCCACGGAAATGAATTACAGAATAAAACATATACTAGAATTTCACTCTCCAAAAGTGGAGCACAAGTTCATAACAAAAAGAAAATAATACTAAGTTCCAGTCATGGAAAAATGTATTTTTGTACAAATGTTTGTTGCAAACATGTTACTTCCTTGGCTCAGGTTTGGAGAGTATTCGGATAAACTCAATTTGTGAGCCAGGGTCAGGTGGCCATCCACCCCAGCAAGTTGCATCATCCATTATTATCAACATAAATAAGTACTTTAAATTAAAAAACAAACAAACAAACAATTAAAAAGTATAATCAGACCATAACTGATTGTTTCATGGTTGCATTTTGGGAATTGCATTAGGTTTTGTTGATCTTTATGTGGAATATTTTCCTGCAAAGCCTGCTCAGATATTAGGAGTTACCATTACTTGCACTATAAGCGGAAAACCAGAAAGATTCAGAGACCAATAAATCATTGTTCCCGGTCCTGTTTGAAAAAATATGACTTTAATTTACGTTAATGTTAGTTTGCATCTATAGGTTAGCTAGCATGTTCACAGTGGAAAAATGATTGCAGCTTGATATGTGCATATTTGTGAGTTAACGGAAGAAAAACTTGAGTAATGTAAAACGTTTACTACTCTAACAGGATCTTTTATTTAATTTAGTCATTTAATATGTGAATGAGTCTTTTTTTTAAAGGTAATATTACTGGCCAGCTGCTAAGCTCTGACCCTCACTTTGACTCTTGTTGCCTGTTTTTAAGCACAGCAGAAGGGGGAAGCAGGATGTAAGAACAGCAACAGTTGGCCAATCAAAGCTCCTGCTGCTTCCCGGTGGGTCACTCGCGTTTAATTTTTAGGTATCGCACTGCTGTCTTGCAGTCTTATCTGGAAAGAGTAACTTAACACAGAATGCATTTAGTAAGTCGCATGTGCAGCCACTTTCCTGCACCATAAAGTGATCATTATTTTTGCATGAACTAAGCAAACAGGAAAGCTTTTTGGCTCGTGTAAGAAACTTTGATTAAAAGACAGGTTCTGTCTTTGATTGCGGTATCCAGTTTGTCATACACTATTTCCCCTTCCTCTGATTATGATTATTTTTTTATTAATTGTTTATGTGAATATATATGAATAGATGTGTTTGTCTTTATGGATATATGGAAATATAGAAATGCAATGAAATATTTACATTGCAAAATAGAAAGAACAGGGAGATAAATGGCACTGAATAATAATATTGAATAATGTGAATGTTTCCTAATGTATCATTTAAATGCACATTTGATTAATGAAATTATAATTGGGCTTTATAAGTCAATTCTATGATTATGATTAATAAGCTAATTTTTTCCACTTTTTAAGGATTTTATTTTACTCAGATGATGTTTTCCTCATGAGCGATCGAACAAAACCTGACAGAGTCACGTCCACATGGTTCATGCTGCTGTGGCTCGGAGACATTATTGCTGGTGGCACATTTCCAGCTAAATGGTCATTATCATAAACATGAAGGGAAAGTTCTTTTCTTTGCTGTTACCACGCAGACTTCTACGGAATAATGTCCAGTGAAAGGGCCAGCCTTGACCCTCGTCACCTTCCCAGCAGCTAATAGTGCGTAATCATTGATAATTGGCAGCCAGCAGCATTTACAAAAGGTCCAGTGATTAATGCTAATTAAGAGTGGAAAATGTGTGTCTACTGTGTGCGTGTGTGTGTGTGTGATTGTGTGTTGGCATGTGCAAGCGAATACTTGCACATCTGACCTTGGCTGTTCTCTGAACTCGGTCCCAGCAGCTGAGTTCAAACCCTATCAACCAGGCAGCTGCGCTGAAAGATGCTGTTTCAAAGGGGCAGCCCGCCTGCTTAAATGCTGCTCCTGCATCAGATGCAAAGTAAGAAAGAAAAGCTGACATAGAGAAAGGAAAGGGGGGTCTGAATGCCCTGATCCCTCACATGGATCTGTGGATCACTCTCTGAGGAGTAGAGCCGACTCAGCACAGAATTGAATGACAGACACAGAGTGAAGTCTGGTAAAGATTGTCTGAGAGTGCATCTGAGAGCAGAAAACAGGCAAGCTTCTTTTTTTATTTTTTATCTGTCAAAAACTGTAGATGAAATTTTTTTTGACATGCAGAACCCACAATTCCAAAAGTAGTAACTACATAGATAGATAGATAGAGAGAGACTTATAAAGAGACTTATATATAAAACCTATTTATAAGGGGTTCCAGTTATCAGGATGTTTCATAAAGCTGTGAATTGAAGAGACAATCGGTGCAAGTATATGATAACAGAAAAATAGACTTCAAGACTACAATTATGAAAATGCTGAAGCACCTTCTTGGAAGGTCTGTACCTCACAGTAGTGTCTGTCTATTTTCAGATCCTTTTAGAAAAATGCCCCAAAAGGCACCAAGATTACAAACAAATAGGCAGGTCCAGATGTTTGACTTGAACTAAAACCCAGCAACACACCTAACTCTGAGACTAATCTAGATGGGTGATTCAGAAAAAATGTAACCACCCTACAGGTGTTATATGAATGAGACACTGTTTCTAGAGGCCATAACTGTTGCCACAAAAAAAAAAATGAATGCTGTTAAATTGTTTTGTTTTTTATTGGTGGCCACTTGTTGATCTGCAGTTTTGACACTTCAGTGCTGACAAAACTCTGAGGGTTGGTGCTTGCTTCAAATAGATCAAAAACGATCATCTTATCCGTTCCCGGTTTACGACTTTCACATGGCTACTAGTATCACAGGTGTTAGAGGCATTCTAACACAACATTGTACAAATATTGTCTCCTTAAGATCCTGACAGTTTTTATTATTTCATACAAATTTTCATTCATTTCTTTTCACTGTATCCCTGTAACAACAAAGCAAACAATAGTTCTGCTAATAACTGAGCTTAAAACAATTATGCCAGAATATGTCTTTATTTTCTTTGTTCTGGTAAGTAAATCATGGCCAACTTAACTACAATTACTGTTGCTGGGTGTTTCAGGGGGACCTATTATGTGAATTTACAGCTTCATATTTTTATTCTTGGACTCCACTGGAGCAGCTTTTCATCAGTGCATTACAGATCAAATAACTTAAAAAAAAATCTTACTCTGAGGTTTGCTGTAGCGCCTCAGTTCCTGAACTGTGTGAAATGAGCTATTTTCTTCTTTCTTCTGATTGGCTGTCACTCATAAAAAAACAAAAAATGAATAGCAGGCGGCTGTACTCATACCTAGAGAAATCAATTATCAGCAGGTGTAGCTGACATTATTACAGCACACCAAAGGTGAAAAAATTTCTTTAGAGAATGCAGCATGGTTTTGCGATTAAAACAAAATCCCAGCACAGCCTGATGCTAATCATAAGTGTTTGGACCGGAAGCTGAAAGAGACAGAGTTTAAACTTGCTGAATTGACCCAATCTAGGTCTCAAAGCTCTTTGGCAAATCCAATTCTTACTGTAAATATTAATTTACCTTGTGCCACTTCAGGGTGTCCAGGTTTGTTGTGATGAATCTCACTAATGCTTGATAGGATTAGGATCCTGGGAATTTTGAGGCTCATCGTGGTGTTCCTTAAACTGCTACAGAGCAGTTTTTAGTAGCTGGCAGAACATGTGTCCTGCAGAGGGAGGCCACTGCCCCTATTTACGGCTCCTATGGCAAAATAACACAACTTTCCCAGCAAAAAATTGCATTGCAACAACACGATCACGATCAACACAATATGATTTTTCCCTGTTGGATGTTAAGGGCTTAAGGCTGAAGCTGATTTATGTATATTACTATGCCAATATATGTTTTAGATACATGACTGATATGTTCTGAAAGTATTTATCTATCATCTATGTTTCAAAGGAATTCGGATTTTGGTTCCTGAGCTGTTTCTGTGCTACATTTCACACTACATTTCTAACAGAAGCAAAACCCTACTTTAAATTATCTCCAGGCCAAACGTATTTGAGTGTAGCTAAATATTTTATTTAGCATGCACAGAAAGTCATTAATAATTCGCTTCAGTAAATTTTAAACAGCTGTGCCTGTTAATTGAGAACGTAATAATATTGGAGTGAACAGGTTTCTGCATCAACACT
This sequence comes from Simochromis diagramma, assembly GCF_900408965.1. Taxonomy (NCBI): domain Eukaryota; kingdom Metazoa; phylum Chordata; class Actinopteri; order Cichliformes; family Cichlidae; genus Simochromis; species Simochromis diagramma. The sequence continues at coordinate 1,471,960 of NW_024387197.1, read as the reverse complement.
GTGTTTCTAAGGAAAAGAAACACAGTGGTGATGGGTACTGAGCTAAACGTGATGTTGAATTAGACTTCTGCTTTTCGTGCTTCTTTGCTTTCACAGCATGTACTGTCCACACTAAACTTTCTGTGCAACATTTCCATCTCAAACATGTCATTTTTGACCTTCACACTAGGTCAACTTTGTGCTTGGAGCCATAAAGAGTGACAGACATGCTGTGATGAACATTCTGTGTCTGAAACTGTTTGCTTTTTTTTCTTAAGGCAGTTTAAGAGACAAATAGGATATTTCCAGCCATGGCAGAGTTCTTGAGACGGGGCTTTGAAAGATCTTTAAAAAATAGGCTCAACTCTTTCTGTCATAGATGGCTTTGCAAAAGCTTTTATTTGATTTCACTGACACTTAGCAAGAGCCACAAGAGGATCGGACTTATTTAACATTACCACTCCACTAGTAGCCTCATTATCTTCCACAGAGAAGCTGCTGAGAAGCTCCAGAGACATGAAGAGCAAGACAGGGTTCAGCTTTAACAGAGGGGATGCTGTCAAAGCAGAAATGCAGCTTACTTGATGCACTCCAGCTGAAAATCCAACCTATGCAACTATGTAAACATTTCGATGTACATGTAATTAGAGCAGCATCATCCCCAGTGACGAGTTCAGATATAATTGAAGTTCTCTATCACCCAGGCTGAGTTTGTGGCCGGCAATTAATTCCATAGGTGTCCAAAAACAAGCCTTTGGTGGACTGAGCCGAAGAAAGTCTACACCGACGTTTGGCACAGTGAGCCTTGTCTCAGCCCCGTGGAGCTTGTTTGAAGTAGCTACTGATGTGCTGTTATTTATGCAGAGCAAGACCACAGAGGCCACAAGCCGAGCGCTGTGTGACCCACATTCAGCAGACTTGAAAGTGCTGCTTGCTGCCAAGTTTAACAGAGGGCAAAAGTACACAGAGGGCATGGCTGTTTCATCTAGGCAGCTCATCCTGTGCAGCCAGTCAGTAAAAATACTAACCATCCATAGCAAATGAATAAGTCATTGAGCTTTCAATATGTGTCATTCGTGAACAAATCGGTAGACCTATGTGGCTGTTTTGCAGTTTTGGTAAGATCTTTGGTGTTCAAGTGTCACCCCTTTGGTCTTTTGTCAAGTGCACAACACAAATAAATGAATAAATAAATATGGAGTTTTGTTCCACTGGATTAACCAGATATGGTTAAGGCTTACATAAACCTTATTCTACCTGCCAGTATGAATGCAACAGAGATGCCAACAATTAGATTTTGTCATCTTGAAAAGAATAAAATACCAATTTACTTGATGTCTTCATTGCTCCATCACACACCCTGTGGAAATTTTGCAATACACCGCACCGGGATTAACTGTCAATCAAAGACTCGATCTTCTTTGGTTTATAATACCTAAACCATGTTCATATTCTACTTCCTATCAAAGTTCTAATTTTGACAACAGTCTTACTGTCAAGCGATGATTCTAAATTGGCCATATGGTGCTGATGTGTGTTCAAACAACTGTTTGTCTCTCTGTATCAGCTCCATGATGGACTGGCGATCTATACAGGACAAACCTTGCCACTTGCCCAGTCTTAGTTGGGTAGGTTCCCACCTTGGCTTTGAATGGAAAAGCTGGCTGATAAATAATTAATCTTTTTAGGCATTTTTTCAAACAAGAATATCAACTATTCATTGGTTCCAAGTACTAAAATGTGATGATTTTTGCCTTTTCTCTCTTTCAAATGATTATTGAGTTTAGACTATAGAGTGGACAATCCCATTCCTTCATTAGGCTTCATTTCAGATTAGTAAGTTGGAATGCCAGCATTTTTCGTTGCTAAATAAACAGTCTCTGCTGTAAAAGACAGTGGAGGTTAAAAAAAAGAAAAGAAAGAAAAACAGAAGAGGAAACAAACAGGTGTGCATCATATTTCATTAAGCTCAACATCAAGCAACACAGCCCCTATCCATTAGAGACAGTGTTCTCGCTGCCTGCTCTTTCAAGAGGGTTTTGTTCTCTCTCAAACAACTCAGGACAGTCTCTGCTGCAAGGACATGAGTACTGACTCACAGTCCCTGAATGTGACAGTATTTTTGCTCCAGTTTTCAGAAATAGAAGATTTCATCTGGGTACATCACTGAACCTGGATGAAATCTTGCATATCTGGGTTTTTTGTAAAAGTAGAAAAGGCTCTGAAAATCTCATTTTTGATGCTTTCTTCACAGTTCCAGTGACTGGGAGTATGGCGATTAAATCATTGGTGCCTCAGACAGAAAACTGAGCAGAATACAACTGTGATCACTGTTGTTATACCAGACGGTGAGCGGAGGGAAGCAAAACTTAGTTACTGCTGCAAAGTTGGAAAAGTGGACTTCATTGGGTCTTTTTCCAAACGGGTCATAGAGTCACCTAAACAACTGTTGTGTTCAGTGTGCTGTGCTGACAGTGTAAACCAGACTTGATGTCCCTGCCTGAACATCAGAAGGCAATGCTGGCTGGCAGTCAGAAGGGAATTAATTACACACTCACAGATTCATAGTTCTGACTGCAAACACAATGAGTTCAACACAAACAAACACTGGTCAGCATTCGTTGCCACGGATGAATAAAACAACACCAGTCATTATCTGCGCCTCTTATGTCTCCTTTGTCTCAGCTGCTCCACTTTGCCCAGAATTTGCTGACAGTCTTTATTGTGCAGTTCAATATCAGAGACAAAAACGCATCCAATTCTCTCCTTTCAACGATCCCACTGCCACGAGACGTTCAACTATCATTTAACTCTCTCCCTGGTAAATGTATAAATACATAATGCATCATTGTAATGTGAGGCATTTTCCCTCTGAAGGACCCATATTGAAATAAATTAGTTATGATTGAACCTATAAAATCTGTCTCTGTCAGGTCTTTGTCCCTGCTATAAACTTAAATGCTTGGTGACGATCAAACAAAAATGCTGCTGTGTGATTGTATACCATTGTTACCCAATCAGAAAATGGAAATGATTATTGTCTCGCATTCATTCAGCACAGTTATAGCTGAAAGCATCATTATGAACATCATTAGATGTCTTCTAATTTCACTCTGTTTGACTTGTAGAGAAAAGTAAGGCCTTTCTATTCAGCTGAATTAACACTTCTGCATCACTTGCTCCTTTCCAAATAAAAAAAAGCATCATTGTTCGACTATTACCAGTCCATCCAAAGACTAGCCATGTGATTGATCATCATTTAATTTTACAGCACTGCTTTGACCATATGTTATTTTTTGGGGTGAAAAAAACAAAATAGCATTTTACATAACATTTATGTATCTTTAAATCTTACACTATTAAAGTATTTTTTGTTTATTAATAATCATTCAGTTGACTGTGTTAATTTAAAAAGGTGGTGCTCGTAATGACACACCCACAACGGAAAAACTTTGCTCACGTTTGTCTTCAAGATTTTAGCAACAAAATTAAGCTGAATGATAAACCTAATTTTCATTTTCATTTTCAACTAGGTGGCGATCACACTGGGATCAAACCAACCTAACTCTTCCTCCACTTATGCTGGTGGTGTAATTTAAAAAATAAAGGACCTAAAATTACATTTACACAAAAATAAATACCTTTTCTTTTAAATTCAGCAGAACTTCAGCAGTGGTTACATTTGTTTGTCCATTCTTTGATCTAAACTCTGTGGCAACCTCAAAGTAAATGCCTACTAGAGGCTGGCTCCAAAACCGAGTCAATCCATTGATTACCTATAGGCTGTAAAGGTGGTGTCCACCTTAATATCCAAGAACACTTCAAATGAGTGTCTAGATGCTAGCAGCTGTAGCACGAACATCATGTAAGCTATGTATAGAAAGTCTTTGCTATAAATAAATACAATCTGCGGCAACCTGAAAACAATGCATGGAAAAAATGAACTACTTTGCAGAAGAGGAAAAAATACATGACTTAATGTGAGTGTGTAAATGACATACTTAACAGCAAACACCTTAATACTGCAGGGTTGTAAGAGGCAAGAGAGCTACTGTAACAAGCTTAGTGTTTAGTCAGTAGCTTATCTCAGCACGCCTACCCATGAAGCATGCTGGCTGCAATGACTTACGCTTGACTTCTCTCCTATTAGAAGCACAGCTAACGCTTATAACATGCATATTCAATAACACAGAAGCACACCTGTTTTGTAAATTCTTCCCTTTTGCCAACACCAGTTCTGCCCCTACAGTGAGTGATATTCGGGTAACAATGAGTCAGTGTCTGGTCAGACGCCGCAGACAGTCTAGAGTTTCAGGCCATGCAGCTGCAGAGTAGAGCCATGCTGCGTTCAGACATACGGATACAAAGAGGCAGACTGTCTCCCATCTCTCAATGAGTCTGTAGCTTTCAATTATACTTAATTCGCAGCACATAATGTATGTATTTCTAAAGGGCACATTTGGACATTATCACAGCGAGGAAAGGAAACCAGACTAACGCACTGAGGACCTTTTTCTCTTATTATTTTGTTACATTGCAATTGATTTACTTTTTATTTACAATGTTCAAAATCTAACAAGAGGAACTGACTTTTTTATTAGCAGTAGGTAAATGTCAATGTCACATGAAATTAGTTGGTGCTTCTAAAAGTTAAAAGAATAAAAATGTCCTTAACCCATTCATAACCCAACATATTTATTATTTTTGCCAGGGGAAATTTCTTCTGCTGGCACTCTTTTCTATGCTGCTTCTTCAGGCCTGTTTGTAGTGTAATAGAAACTTCTTCCCAAAGATCCATTGGGAGAAGCTCCAATTCTGCTCTCTTGATTTACAACTAAAGATTTAATTCCCATTGTTTTAAAGGGTGCTATTCATGAAAGATATTCAAAGAGAGAACTCTTATTTTTTATCTTTTTTAATGATGCCTTTAAGAATTATACTATACAGCAAACCACCCATATCCTTTATGCATAGAGAGAGCGAGGAAAAAAGAAAATTGTGCGACAATGAATGTTATCATCACACTATTGCCTCTGCATGCCCTGCCAGGGAAGCATAGAAGGGAGGAAATCGGGAGGGTTGTGTATTTTTTTTCAGCAGCCCGCGGCCTGTGATCTTGAGTTGAAGGAGCTCTGCTCTCCCCAGACATGCTTCCTGCATACACAGCAATACTGGGGAACTCAAGCCTGATTGGAGAGGACAGGCTGATCCACTATTGCCAGCAGAGTGTTCAGAATTCGGCATATGCGACAGCATCCTGGCAGGGACATTGGTCCACTGGGCTCTGATTGGCAGCAGGAGCCAACATGGCTCACTAGCAGCACACCTGATGACAGGGAGGTTCAGCCAGATAAGGCTGTCTTCATGCTGCCCACATGACAGCCAGCCATAGTCATACATTCTTCTCAAAGTGGTGCCTGTACCCTGAGTATATCTACATGAGACTGGAGGAAATCACTCTTCAGCTGAACATGGCCCTTTCCAGTTCAGTGGAGTGATGGACAGCCAAGCAGGCACGAGAGCCTAGTGGACAAATAGCTTGTGCTTGCATGCTCCTCCACTGCAGAGGGCTTGTGTCAAAAGCAATGCTTGACACTCTGACTTTGAAGCTTAATGGCATTAGTGGTGTGAGCAGACAGCTGCTTAGAGAGGGGCGCATGGATCCTAGAGTGCATTATTAAGTGTAATGAATGTCAGCGTACCGAGCTCATCCGACACATCAGGTGCCAATTATAGAGACGCGCCCTGATTTGGTTCTAAACTCAATGCACTGAAGGGGAGCTCCTTTGGCCTAACTGACATCTGCCTCATTAGCTTGGAGAAACAGGAGTAAAAGGCAGGCGACCATCCCAGCCTCTAGGCCTCTGTGGGATCCCACTGGGGCACGGGGACACACATCTTCCTCACTGTGCTCCCTCTTTACCTATTATTGATGAGGTGGAGGGTGAATGGAATGTGAATGGCAGACAGCGAGAGTGACATTTGGAGGTGATTCTCTTGAGCACCATAGCCAGAGAGTTTGGCAGGGCAGTTCATTCATTAGTCAACGCTGAATGGCGCTTCAAATCTTCACGGCATAAAGAGGTAAATAAAGCATTCATGGATATCATTGCCTCGGGCAGCCGGAGCAAACACTATTGATTTTTCTGGAGTGTTCTAAAATAATGGTCACAGATGTGTCAAGACATTCATCAAAGCGTCTCTATGAGCCAAATCCTCAATGCAGTAAAAAGCCAATATGCTGCTCTGCTCTCTCAGAGTAATCGGAAATCTGTGCCAGTGTTAGTAGTGACAGTTTAGCTTCTCGCTACAATATACTCCCAACCAATCACACACACACACACATTCACAGCAGACCTGCAAGCTTCGGTATTTTTCCCTTTCACTGAAAAAGAACATCTGCAGCTTTCTTAAAGTGCACATTTCAATCTCCAGTTTCACGGAGAGAATGGACACATAGTATATTGCTCATTCTAATTTAAGATCAGGATCCAATATAATCTTGCCAACAATGAGAAAATCCCATTCAACCTGAAGAATATTGCACCTGCAGATTTATAGGGCCTCCACAGTGCCGTCGCAAACCAACAAGCCTCTAGGTGCATGTTGTCTACTCTCTCAATAATATGTAATGCACTCAACACTACAAAGCAGATTCTCCCAAAGGCTCTGCCAGCTGTCTCAACGATATATTCTTGGTCGACTTGGTGGCACTGATTATTAGGCCAATGTATCACAGCGGTGAGCCACAACAACAGGAGGACATGGTGGCAACAGGGAGTGTTTATAAATGTCCACAATGAGCTTTACTGGAGGAAAAATTACAGGTCATTGGAGAAGTGATCAGATATTTTCACCTCAATTGACCACAGTGGTATAAGTTAAGGAAATAGACAATGGCCACTATAATGGAGTGATCCTGTGAATTGGCATAGACAATTTCAATCAAATGACCATTCATCAATCAGGAAATGAGGAGAGATTGGGATAGTATGGGGTCGGGTGGCAGGCAATTTTAAACTTAGTCATCAGCAATGATACCACCAACCATGAACGCTAACCCTAACCCTCTGTTTTGGAGAAAAGAAAAAAGGGACTTTCTTTTGAGAAATATGTAAATATTCTTTGTTCCATGATTACCAAGACTTGGAAGAGCAATAGACTTAGAAAAAACAAACTGTAAATTCAACAATGACATGGGGCCAGCAACACAAAGGTCAAAAGCAACCCCTCTACAAACAGGACTGTGCTTTCCTTTTGTTACATTCTAAATCTTCACATTTTCATATGAAATTTGTTACATTTCAAGTTATGGGTATAAAAGATTCAGTAAAAAATACTGAATGTTAACTAAACCCCAACCCTGGATTGGGTCATCAGTGACCATTCTGGTATTAGTGGAGTTCACACTGGTGAGCCACATGTTTCCACCATGAACTATTATCCACAGCTATCAAAGAAACATCACTATATTTTCTGAGTGACAGAATAAAAATGAGGGAAATCTGCTCCTCCTGTAATCGTTAATTCCACTAGTTCAAATGTCATTACTTTCTTATGTGGCATTTTTGTCCAGTAGTCATCTTTGCCAAGATGAACAAGAATTTTCTTCCTACACATCCAGTGGTTTCATAATAACATGAGACTGTCTAAATTCGGTAGACTTTTCCCTTGAATTAAGGGTAAATAACCAAACGTCTGTGTCACTATGGTGACATGTACCAGCAATATTGAGGAAGATTTACTCACCTGAGCAGCAAATCGCCCAACATACAGCAGAAGGGGAGAAAGAGAAAAAAATAACATTAGAAACATCTGCAAAGCATCAGTAGCCTCAAGAATAAGAGTTTAGTGCTACTTTCCTGTGATGAGGAATTGAGCCAACCCATTGTTCTTAACCATCCTTCTAACAAACAACGCTTGGACAGCGGCCATCTTGTCATCCTGCCCTGTTGTAGCATTTGTACCATCAGCACTCAGCTGATGGTACAAATGCCTCTGGAGAGCTACAAACACTGCCTCTATGCTGCAGCCCCAATTAGAAGGTTTCACCTGCCCAGTAGGGAATGGAGTTTCAAGTCTTCTATCTGTCAGACCTCTGCACTACGATTGTCATATCACTCTTCAGAAAGAGCCACTGAGGCAGGCCAACAGGCACTGCCTAAAAGCGTTGTGTTTCAGTGACCATCACAGCTCAGTCGATATGTTCACCATACTCTGACAGGCTGCTGCTCTTGCTCCTTCCAGGAAGACACATACACCATAAATACTGCATGTCAGACAAATCTCAAGCACTCTCTAGTACAAGCAAACTGAGGGATTGAAAGAAGGGGTGTAAAATTCCTGACAGCTTGAGAAGATGGCTGATAGAAGATACTTTGTTCAGATTTGAAGTGTAAGGTTGTGGAAATACTTCAGGTGAGATTTAATATATACCTGAATATATACCTTCTATTATATAAAAGACTGGTCAAGCCAGCAGTTAACAGTCAGCTCAACTTCTTATTCACAAGCCTTTATTGAGGCCACCTCAGTGTGAATGTGGGATTTTGGGTGTGTCTCCAGTCACGACCTAACGGTGGGAGCGTGGTCCCAAGGGCCTGTTGGACAGTGCTGGCCAGTGACACATTGATGTATGAGCTCCAGTTTTTGCTCCCTCTCCCCCTCAGCACAGAGAAGCAGGTGTGCTGATCAATGCCACTTGATCTGTCAGTCGGATGGATAAAAATAGCCTTGGAGATTGAGCTGGGAGCAGCATTCACCTAACTCTTTGGTGGAAACTCAATTGACTTTGAAAGCCTCTCAGAATGTTCTTGACCACTGTAAACGAGCCAAAGATTTCTCAAGGTCAAATGTCTTAAATGCAGCTTTTAAGTTATCTGTCAAGAAGAATACAAAATGGTTGTTATGTCTGTTGGGTTAAAAACTAAACAAAACAAAGAAATCATTTAAATTTCAAGTGCTAAGACTATTCTGTTAGTTTGTTTTATGAAATAACTTTCTCTAAGTAGTGTACATGTAATGTTTTCATTACAATAAAGATAAATAGAGACAATCTTAAATTTCTCTGTAGGAATAATACAACACATCCAGGGAGCCATATTCTTTTCCTTCCTGGTCATTTCCTGTCACATTAAGTTGGAGACATCTTCTCTGGGCCTGTAAAGCCTGGGCCTTTAACAAATGCAACTTTTGCTTTTTCAGTTTTCCGATCAGGAAAGATGGAATGCAGTGACTATGAGCGGGAGTAAATGTGCAGCATCAGCATCTCTCAGTGTGGGGAAGCTGAAACGTCTCTGCTAGCTGTTTGAACAGCAGGTGGCTATTACACCACATGGATGCTCAGAGTAATTAAATGTGCTCTCCTTCACTTCATGTTTTTTTTAATCTTGTTTAAATAATTGTTAATGTCAATGTTATTTGACAAAAATAACACTGTTATTTATCAAAGCTTTTTTTCCTGCCAAAGGAAGTTTTATTCACTGCCTTAGCATCACAGTTACAGCAGCATTGATAAAGAGCACCCATGTGAACATGCATGTCGGTAAGGCTGCATGATTAAGTCCTCAATTAAGTCCTCAAGGGAATTACTTATGTTGTAGTAATGTTCCCTTTGACTGGGCTCACTTTTAATGAGCATTTCTCTATTTCATTTCCACTTGACACACTTCTATCTGACTTTGTCAAAGGTACAAAATGAGGTGCTAAGAAGAAGCTTGTCTAATTAGCTAGCCACTTGTGGTGGTCCCAACGGCAACTGCCATTTCAAATAGTGAAGCTATTATTATGATCACTTTTACCATTATCATAAATGTGAGACCAATGGGCCATTTAATGTAACTACCTAAGTAAACACCTTGCTTTCAAATCACAGAGAGACACTAGCTCAGCATATGGTCAGGCTAGGCTGACCAAAAACATACAGAAAACCCCAAAACAAAACAAACACAGTTGAGGGCTTAAACTCAGATAAAACTATTTGCTTGAACTTTTTAGAAATTGATCATGCTTATTTGCATCATGTATGTGACAATATCTGGAACAAGCTGGTGGTTTGGCTCCCTTCCCATAATTCCATGAAATGTTTCTGCACCCATTTCTATAAACAAACCTTCATGCATATCTTTTTTCAAACCATCTAGAGGAATGATCAACTCAAGTATGCACATTTGTGGTCAGAAATGTCATCATGAGCATAAATGGTATACTGGACTTTTAATGATTTCTTTGAATTGATTTTTTTCCAAGGTGAAAAGCTGAATTTTATTTTTGGATTTTCTCTAATCCAAAATGAAAAGGTCAAAAGCAGATATACATACATATACATACATTCTCTTAGATCTTGTGATGCTAAAGGTTCTACAATATCTTTTAACTGAACAAGGCCATTTTAGTCAATCATGCAGTTGTAGTCAATCATGGTTTACTGTCACTGGTAGTTTCTCTTTCCAAAAAAGGATTTCTTTGACACGACTCATTGGCTTGACCAATACTTAGAAGAATGGAAAAGAAACTCCGTCAAGATCTACAAAAAGTAGATCTTCAAGTTATTCAATTGTGTGACCACTGGTCTGGAAGAAGACCCAAACTGTTACCCTCAAATGAGAAGAAATTGGTTAGTGTGCTAAGAACAACCCATGAACCACCAAGCCTGCTATGAACTGGAGACTGCTGGAACACCACTGTCCACAGTGAAGTACATTTTACATCATCATTGACTGAGAGGTATATATGGGTAGCATCATGCTCTGGTACTGATAATGGCAGTGGTACTGGTACAGTGCACAAAGTGGATGAAATAATGAAAATGAGGACTCTCTCTAAATTCTTCAACTTCACTGCAAAAAAGATTGAAGTTTGGACACAACTGGTTTTTCCAACAGAAGAATGATTCAAAACACAGATTAAAACTGGTTTAGATAGAACCTAACATTAAACTTATAGAAAGCCCCAAATTTAACCAAACTGAAAACTTGTGAACTTTGCTTAAAAGCCAGACAACAAAAATTAACTCTACCAAATCTGCCAAGAAAAGTCATTAAATATCCAGCCAGAATCATGCCAGAAGCTTGTTGATGGTAACCAAAAACATTTAACTAAATATGAGTGGGGTTGTATGTATATGGGGTTGTATTTGAATCTTTTTATGTCCTTTTGAGCCTTTGTGGATTAGAAAAAAATCATAAATTAATTTAAAACTCCTTCAATCTGGAAATACAACAGTTCAGAGAAATCATTTATGCCATCATGCCCCCCGTTCTCACTCCCAAAGCGTAACATTTTACGCTAGGTGACAAATCGTCACCATATTACGTTTTCGGCTACCCACCACGTTCCTAAATGACGACCTCGGAAAAAGAGGAAATATGAGAACCGTCTGGACTGAACCTACACATGTTCGCTCTTTTTCTTCAAATCGCTTAGAAACACGCTATTTAACATCATTAAAGTCCTGGTTAAGGTCAGGAATAAGGTTATGGTCAGGCTAGGATAGGTAGGTTAGGGCTGGAATGTCTACTACCGCGGGAGCGTCATTGCACTGGATTCCAGCCATAACCCGCCGCGTACCATAAGAACGCCGAAGGTCTCCTTTCGCGTTCCTCAGGAACGCCGCGGGACGTGACAAAACGTCGACATGTTACGCCTCGGGAGTGAGAACGCTCTGATCATGCATACAAAATATAAGTGTATGGGCTTTACACATATATAGTTCCCATGTGAAAGCTGAATAATATTTATCACAGACATACTCATCTACTGTCAAATCTAAAAACAGCCTCAGACTGGAATTCCAGCAGTCTTGGAAAACTCCGCCTCCGGCTCTTTGGCTGCCTAATGGAGCAGTTGCAGTTGCTCGTCTACCGAGACAATCAGGCATTAACGCTCTCAAACTTAAAGTGCTGACTTGTATGGTCTCCCATGTATTTCATTCTTAACTTAAAAGGCCACTCTGATCCCAGATAGTCTTTTCAGTCCCATTTAAAGTCAAATATGGTCATATTACACCTAAGAGGAAGATTAATGGCATTAGCAATGAACCCAAAAATAGTGCAAAGCATGACTGTTTGCTGTTTTGAGAAGAATATCCTTAAGAAAAGGCTGTCATGTGTTTAAAACTCAAATGTCTGGGTTTTATGAGGTTTATCTCAGGCTAAGGGGTCCCAGCATTGAGACAGAAGGATTCATTGTGTGGATATGTATAGTAGTCAAGACATAATTTAAAGAAAAATCCATCCCACCAGTATTTTCACTTAGTGTGATGTCTTCATTGCTCTAATACACCCTTAAGTGAAAAATAAGGATTGATTGAACTTGCCTTTATATCAGATTTAATTTTGTTGCATCACTCTACTTTCTTTATGCCCTGGAACTGCACACGATACCAAAAAATAAATGCTGGCATAGAAACATTATCACAGAAGTAGGAATTAACTGTGAGTAAATAATTCCACAGTGGAGCCTAGAATAGCTCAAAGCAAGCCAAAAGCTATACTACAATGAGGGCAAGAAAGCCCTCCCTCCATTCAACAATGCACGACAAGGGGAAATGAGGATGGCACCAAAATGGAGAGCACTTAATCTTCGAAGTGCTCTGAATGAAGTCAGGGCTTTTGTCATTGGCTTTTTGGCAAGAAGTTCCGTAAATCATGTCCAATAGTTCCCGTGTCTTGGAAAATACCCTTCTGTTGCTTGTTCAGACTATGTAAAATAAGTCGACATGCTACCCCTGCATGACTGGTCCCGTTTTAAGGATTGTCGGGGATAGGGGTTGTGGGGGATATTTTACACAAATCATCTAAATTACTGTCAGAAGAGTCAGCCCAGGGGAGAGAAAATTCGGAAGGACGCCTGCTGTAATCTCTGTAGAAAATAAATAAACCAAGCATGTCCGATTAATTGCTGTCTCCGACTTGGCCTCTCCATCGTCTTTGGGGAGCTGAGCTGCCGCAAAGCTGGATGGCCATCAGAGTAAAGAAGAAAAACAGAAAGAAAAAGAGAGTGGATGTGGTCACAGTGAATCAAAGGCTTAATTCCAGTTCATATTTAAGTGATTCATAGCCATGATTTTACCTTTATATGTCACCGAGGGCATCTCTGTCTGCTCGGGATTTGGAGGACAGAGATCTAGGAATCCCAACACTTTGATAAAAGACTAATGCAGCCGAGACCGACCCCGTGGAGAAGAGAACATCGAACGAAGCGATAACAGATGAGATATTGATTCAGAGCTGATTACAGCCACACAGATGAATGTCAAAATATTGTCACTGCCTCATTCTTCATTATATTATCACTGCAGGGACAAAAGGACAGCCAGTAGCAGATTAATTCCACTGGGAGAAATCCCCAACAAAGGTTTTTATGTCAAGGTTAGCTAAAGCTACTTTACTATACATGATGATAAACTTGGTATCAAATTCAATTAGCTGGAACACAGTCACACTGCAAAGCAACACATGTAATGGAATGGATGGAGTGCAGGGTAAACATTTCTGGGGTTAAAAGTTCAGTTTCGTCTTGGAAAGCTCCAGTAAAGAAGCAGATGCACTCAGCGTGCTGTGTAAGTATGTTTATAAAAGATTCAGCCAAACAGAAGGTGTCACATGTCACATTGAATCATGTAGCGCAACAAATATTAGCAGAAACCCTATGTCTATGACAGCAGGTATAATGTATAATATATATTCATGCACCACTTTATTAGGTAAAGCTGTGAAATCTAAAACCAACAAATACAACAGCTCTACCTTTATGACGTTTCTGCATTCCCTCTCCATGGATCTGTTATCTTTATGCTCATTTCTAGCTGCATATATTCATGTTTAGTTGCTACTAAACTAGCTTTGACTGATTCACCATTGAAAATAATCTTCATTTTATGCTGGGCCTTGGTGAAGCTCTCTTCTCCTTCCCTTAAAGTCATGTTCCTTGTGATTGGATGGCAACAGTAAAAAACAACAACTCTTATTGACGTCATACGGAGTAGAACGTTCTTTCTGAGCATTTAGAGCAGTATGAAGCCAGTATAAAGCTTTTGGCTTTCATATCACTTGTAGGTACAATGACCCCCATTATTTGAAACTTTTGCCATGTTTAATGTCATCATCTTCTATTCTAATGCTATTTATATGACAGAATTTACAGTTTTGTTGTTATTGTCAAAAAAGTCCAATTGTACTTTCTGTTTGTTAATGTCAGAGTGACTGGTGTAGTGTACAGGAGTTCACTACTTTTATAAGTGCTAATATTTCATACACTCTTTTAAAGGCAAGTTATTATGCTTAGATGCTTTTGAAAACCAGAAGAGTATATTCCATTTTACTGCATTACATTTCCCAGGTGAACCTAATGAAGTGGCAATTGAGTATATTCATTTTTATTCCCCACTAATATTGCACTGCCGCTGTGCTACTTTCAGGTTACAAACCAAAGGGCTGGCACTAAGAACAATAAGCCTGGATCCCTCAGGAGAGATATGCAACACAGCTCACAGTACTTAATAAAGGAGCACAAAAAACAGGTCATTCATTGGAAGACAATAGCAGCAATTCTAATGAATTATCAGACGAAGCCAGAAAATGTGATAAATTAGGGGCAGCAAAGTAACCAACATAAAAAAACCAGACAAGAGGTAAATATGGGCATGGTCAAAGTACACTAGACACAATGAAAAGACAGTAATTAAAAGTTCATTCAATAAAAATCATAGGGGGAGTCAAAGTCTTTTGTTTAGGGACAGGGACAAGACAATTAAAAAAACATGCAACATCACCTCAGTCACTCAGGGAACTGAAACAATTATATTTTTCTCTTGCTTCTTGTTCTCTTGTTTTTGTACTACCTGCTAAAATGATTCATTAAGACGAGCTAAGTGGCTTCAATTTCAAAATGTGATTATTTTTTTCTCTGTTTTGTTTTCGTTGTTAAGTATAGTTATAGATTATACTGTCAGGTTAACCTCTAAACATCCACAGGCTCTCTGGTGATGGCAAAAAGGGTAACATGGTGAGTGATGTTTGGGTGATTTTCTTCTTAGTTGGGTTAGGGTTAATAAAATCGCACTTATGATGTAGAGATCTCAAACAATGATGTATCACATATGATACACTTGGCATTGCAGGATTAAGCAGAAAAACAGTAATCCAAATCTGGGATTGGGCTCCCAGTGGTAAAATTCAGTCTTACATCCAATTTCTTATAAACCCAGTCCAAGTAATTTAACCATCTGAGGTCTAAGTCATCACATGTGCTAACCCTAACACTAATCCACCAACCGTAGTATCAAACTAAACCCCAAATATCTACTGAGATGATAGATGCAGAATAAAATATAACACTGAATGCGATTCTGAGCTTTTTAGCTTTTGTTTGCATTATTTTAGATAGTTTAACAGCATCATTATCACATCATAAAATAGCCAAAAGGCTTCTTCTTCTTTGTGGCTTTGTGGTAGGATTTATTTGCATCAAAATGTCAGTAAAATCCACATAACTGCACTTTTAGTCCTAAACACTATATAGTCTGCATTACCAACAAGTAATGCAGACTATATAGTGTTTAGAGTCTTGCTGCTTGGTTGTGTGTTTGGACGTGTCGGTGCATCTGTTGACTCCAGAGGGTTAAGTTATGGTTAAAGAAAATATTCCATCTGCTGCTAAAAAAAAAATCATCCTATATATTCTTAATCCTTATCCTTACTACATAATCTGTGCACGGGTTTTGATATTTGCATTAAACCCTGCAGTTGGACGTAAATTACGTGGTGCATGTTGGTCCAACACATAATTCTCATGGTGACTGTACAAAACATACATACATAAAGACTGCATATGCATATTGGACATAAATCTACATGTACATGCATTAATGCACTCAACATTCAGTTTACAAGAGCTAGACTGTGCTCTAACAAGAGCATATGTCATATTAATTCTTCACAGGAAGCCTTAGACAACCTTTGCTTTAATATATACACTGCTTCCTCTTTTTTTTTTTAACCATAGGATTCTGTAAATCTTCTCAAACCAGAACACAACCTGTTAGAAATACCTCACAATCTTGGTACTTCAATAAGATAATAGCAAAATGTAACTACTTTCGTGAAATAGTAAGGATGCAGTGATTCTTGTTGTCTGAACACATGGTTGGTGACCACCAGTGATCCTTGCACTCCTGTCACTGCCTGTGTCACTCTGACCACCTAAAAAAAGTCTATTCAGGCTGACATCAAGAAGCCCACTGCTGGGTTTCTCCTCCTGCAGCTCTGCATCCTTTAGCTCATCAGCAGCTATTCAAGATAGCTTCAAGGTAGCCAGACCTCCTGCCTCAAGCCTAAGTATTGGAAATCAGAAGAATCACACACCGGAAATCACTTCAATCTGTATGATAATTTGACACCCTCATCTGGGATTTTGTGTATTTGGTTCAGTTCAGCAGTTGGAAAATGTCAGACTGGTTGGCGATTTAATCTACATGATACAGTCGAGGTAATGTACATATGGTGCAGCAGCCACCTGTGAAAAGCACTCCATAGAGTAAATAATACTTTAGAGAAATTGAATTTTTTTGTGTGTTTTTTTATTTCAGTACATACAACAGCCATACCTTACTATGTATTACAAAACAGGGTGTTTTTTGAAAGCCTTGAGGTTCTGTGGTACAATGCAAGGATTATGTCTGAGATGAGTGGTGATACTATTTCAAACAATCCAAAGTAAAGTCAAACAGCCAATTGTGTTTTAGTGGCAAGACAAACTGCCCTAAGGATTCCAATTTCCAAATGCCTCCAAGCAATGAAAAGTGTAAAGATGTGAGGTGAGAGGTTTCAAAGTCTCCTCATGATCAGGTTGCATGTTGGTCAGGCATAAAACTTTAATTATCTTGATGCCTACTTCAAATTCCACGGTCTGATCAGCAACGGGGGCTACCCTCCCTCCACTGGGAGCCACAGGAAGACAGGTTAATAGGGGTGCAGGTATGACTGCCAAGAAAATCACAGGTGTGTTTCACTGGTGTACAAAATCAAAATCCCTCTTTCAGAAAAAGGCTTTTTTTTTTTTTGAGGAGAAAACATAGTAAAATACCTTAAGAGCAAAAAATCAACAAGCAAACAAAAAGATGGGAATAAAGACACATTTATCTTTGGATTTGCAATTTCAGACATTTGGAGCACACGACCATGGGCAAAAAGGCTGCCAATATGAAAAAGAAAATAATGTAATATATAGTATAAAGGAGACTTACACACACACATATGGCTTTTAGTTTTATGTTGAAATCGTACAAGCAGTTAATTATTAAGCTACGTAAGGAGCAGTTTGTGCTTGCTACAAGTCCTGTTTTGTTGACTCAAACCTTCTAGAAGTGAGTCTCAGTCTAAGCAGCCATCATGGGAGGCAAAGCTATAATTTAATCCTCAATGGGATAAAAAGACTATATGTATAGAATCACCAATGAAAACTAAAAAACTAAAAAAGATATTGACTTAAAAAAAATAAAATAAAAAGGGTATTTTTGTGATTGTTAGAATTCTACCATGCATACACAAACTTGTAGCTTAATTCATGGCTCAGTCTTATAGATATTATAAATATTATAGATAAGGTTAGCCAAAAAAAGCACAACAACTTTCCCCTTTCTTTCAAAACTCTCTACAGACAGTCTCCTATATGACCTACCTTTAAGTGAATATAGTCTTTTTAAGAGATATTTGGCAATTAGAAACTTCAAACTTCAAAAAACGAAAAGGCTACTATGGAAAGAAACTTTGTGAATCTTATTAGTTTTAATCAAATCCTTACAAAAAGTTTAAACATCAAACTAGCTGTTAATATTCACTGCTTTAGGCTCATAAAAACCACCTACCTCCGTTTTAACAGCAACTTTTTTAGTATATAGTGCATTTTCTGCATTACATCCCACACAGTGGGAGTATGGATTTTATTCATGACTTTCATTATATGCTGTTCTGGAAACCACTTTTACTACATCCGCAGCTTTTGCTGTTATGGATGGGTGTGGTGCACTTTCAGTCACTACTGCCTTCGGCATTTGCTCGCAAACACCCTTCCCTGCATTCCCTGTGCTTTATCATGTTTGGCCCAGCTGCACAACGCATTCCCAGTGGTGATTAAGGTCGGACAATTAGATTCAGCCAACCGCGGTTCTGGTGACTTAATAAGTATAGACAATTATCTGAAATTAATATGATAGATGTTATTGTCTTGTGCTGCTCGGCTCAGTCAGATCTTGGCAGGGCTTCAGGTTATTATTACCGAGTATGCAACCACTGTATTAGCTTGAGTAATGACGCTCTCCATGCGGCTGTAGCCGTTTCATCAAAGAGAATGAGATTATTAGTTAGATGTGCTATGTTTCCAGCTAAACATACTCAGCACCCAGTGCCTCCGATGTGATGCCATCAGCCTTGGCCCCTCTGGTTAGTGCTATACGCACAGTAAAAAAAAAGAAGATCCGAAATAAGCCTCAACCAGGCCCAAATAGCTGTGAGTACACAGACTTGTATGGCACCACTGAAATAAAATGAATGTAACAGATTTTTGAAAAAATGTGCCTGTTTTTCAGCCGTGCAGTTTTACATGAGCTATTTTTCTTCCCAAAGTTAGATCGTTCAGGGATTTCAGAACACTGTGTGGCTTCTTCAAGTGCGTGAAATCTCAGAGGAAATCACCTCCAGCAAGTGCGATTATACATTCTGGTTCAGGTTTTGTAGCGCAATTTGCACTACAGAGTTCACTGTTTCCTAGCAGCTTAAGCTTTGGACACCTGTTGTCACACTGTGGTTTTTACCATCTGGCACCCAATAACATATGAAGAGCTATTCCTCGAGGACAGCAACAAAGGTACTGAGGGACATATTGCTGCAGCTGCCTCAGTCTTATAATGAGCGCTGTCAGGGATTTGCAGCACTGAACTTTTGCGCCCTGATCTGTGGCGGGTCACCGTCGAGTTCATATCAATAATTCATCTTGTGCTCAGCTCCCTTGCCTGTTATGAAACAAATCTTGTTAGGCAGTCCTGCCAACACTGTCTCCATCTCACTACCTGGCTTTATTTGCCTGCTTGGATTGGAATGGGGGGCAGCAGTGGGGTTTGTTAAAGATTAGCCGAGTTCATCTACATGAAACATTTGTTTTGGAAGCAGGGACATTGCAGGAAGTTTGAGTCTACAGGGTGACCTGAAGAATGCATTGAGTCTCCCCACAATGGCTCACTGGAATAGATGGGTTCACAAAAAGCAGATAGAGTGCAGCCCGTGCTCTTTATCCCCCCAGTAAGGTTTCTCTGTGGCCTTCCTGTGGTTTATTGTGAAACAATGTGGAGCTGTCAGAGGCTCAGTGGAGACCTGGGGAGAAGAAGGCAGGGAAGTGGAACGCCGTAGTGGATGGGGCTGCTCTGATAAGATCCAGGGAGACTCCTCTCACCCCCCATCGGCTGGCATCGAGCGACAGTAACCTTTCCTGTCACTGACAGTTGCTAAAAGCAGCAGGGGATCTGGAGGCCTTATGTTTAACTTCTTTCAAATTAGCACCTTTTTGCTTTTGTTGTTGTCTCCTCCTGGCTCTGCTGATCAAGGCGGTCAAAATTAGTCAATTCACCGTGAATAATTACGTGCCTGGATATACTAAGCACATCGTGAACATGCTGTAAACAATTTACATATTGCTCAGGTATTCATAATACCTTGGAAACATGTTAAGATGTAAAGCAACCAAAACGCAGCACTTGACTCCGCCTTTTATAGAAGACTTCAAACATTTCTAGCCTTGGACATGCTGCTCCAGTTTAAATGAGATCCATCCACCAGAGTAAAACAGGCCTAACAGTTCCCCATATATTAGCGTGCTAATGAGGTCCCAGTGTGATACTTCTTAATGAAACCATCCAGGAGGCCAATTGTCCATAACTAATTATCATATGCTAATTGGCACACTAAAGTGCGGAAAGAGGACTGATTTTGTTTGTCTGTGCATCTCGTTTTTTTTCTTTCTGCCTGTGCATGTATTGTATCAGAAGTGCTTAATGACTGTAATTACAGCTGAAAGACATGTGCAAATCACATGTTTCTTTTACAGTATGATTAGTCACTACACAATAAATACCCAGCTTCAAGTGGGTACACATATAGTTTAATAATACATCTGAGACCTGAACAGGCCAAACAAGTGGCCCAATTCAACCCACTGGATGAATTTTGGTGCTACTCCTGGGGTGGTGATGGGATACCAACATTACTACACAAAGAGAATGGAAAGCTTAATATATTTGTAGAGCTAGACAAATTGCTTGAATCATTCAGAAATAAAACACTACTTTTTACATTCAAAAACTGTACATGTAAATTTTTGGGCCTGTTAGCTGTAAATTGTAACAGCTGTAGACTCTATGAATATGGAAAGGCTGAGATTTGTATTTTTCCTAAAACATGTCAGGCTGTTAATCAGCAGTTCTGATTGATCATTAATCTGAAAATCTATTTCACAAAAAATAAAACTTTCTGCTGTCGGAACTTATTAAAAAGAGTGAAGGAGGAGTGTTTTTTTTTTTTTTTTGTTTACCTGCCCTTAAAGTTTCGGCCTCTTGGCTGTGGCTCAGGTGAATGTTTTCAGAACGTACTTTTTTATACCTGAAGAAAGGGAAAACTTTGGGGGGGAGGTTTTTCTATGAAGCCATTATGAAGTGGTTTTATTCGTCCAGCTGTATGTGGCCCATTAGCTGAAATGAGTTTTACGCCCCTTACATGCAACTAATAATAATCTTGAGGCTAAACAATAACTTTGACTATTTTCCACGCAAACTGCGGTGTGATTATTATTTCGATCACAGCGGCTTGCTATGTCTGATAAGCCAGGTGTAACAAATTCTTCTTGCAATGTTGCACATTATCCTCATTTGCCACTCTTGACTCTCTAAATATGAAAAAGGGGCACAATAAATCCCTGACAGATCCCACTGATCTGAAGAATGCCACTGAAGAAAGAATGGCACCCTGAATGGCACCATATCGAATTATGCTCAAGTAAAAGAAAACACTGGGTGGCACCTGGCAATGGACCATATTGGTTCAGTTCTGGTTCAGTGTTCCAGAAAATGGGACAGGGACTCCAAACAAATACAAATAGCTCGCTATTGCTTTAGAGCTTGTGGCTGACCAGCTCTGCAAACTGAATAAAGCAACAGGTTCTGGTTCAATGGCCCAAACAAAGGTGATGATCCTGCTGGAAACATATGGGCGACGCTGCTTTCAGTTAAGAAATACAATATCAAGATTGGCCCTACCATGGCACTGGGGTGGAAAATAATCAAAGTGGAACTCTCCTTGTGTCGAGCAGATAGTTGACAAGAAAACCAAATAGCACACACACACACACACACACACCAACTGACATGATCAAAACGGTCTTTTTGTATGAAAATCCGTATTATGCCCACTGCTCCACTTTCTCTGAGCACATACACATGTTCAGATTCTATTTTGCTAATTTAGGTGGTCATTAAGCTTGTGACAATTAGCTATGGACGATGAAGCCGGGAGGTAGGACAGTGGTATCGTGCCGCATCCCCATTAGCTCATTTGCGTAGGGTCATTAGACAGAGTGCGACGAGAGCCACACCAGTTGTTTGCTGCATGTCGCTTCATATTGCAGGAGGACCAAGGTCGACTATCAGCAACTGATAGGCTTTCCACGCTGACTGACTGAGGATATTTCAATGTTAATGATTATGGTGCACGGCAATCCTTGCGAAAAGCCATTAGAAGTGTAAGGAAATGCTTGTGGAATCCTGAGTCATCTCCAGTGAGCAATTCCCTGCAGTCTCTCTAGACAAAGATTTTTTTTTAAAGGTTTCTTCCTGGGTTGTTGAACAATGTGAAGTCATGGGATAATGTCAGAGATGGAACTAATGGCCATGTCTAATTTGAAGCTTTTATATGGTGAGGCAAGGAGGATTCGCAATGTGTCATTATGGAAGCTGACAGCTCATTAAATCAGAGGAGTCAACAAGCAGTACATCACTGCTCATTGTATGTGAATTACCATATACTGTGGTAAAATGTATCATACTAAAAATAAAATGGGAGTGGGAGAACTTGTGAAAGTGTGCTGGATATTTGGGAAAACTAATGACCCATGACCCACACTGCCTCCAATGGGCATGCTCATTTAGGCTCTGAGAAAAATTGTCAGCGTGCTTGTTCCCTACAGCAACGCACTGGCTTGTACGGGCTTGATGGATGGCAGCTTTTCATCAGCAATCTATCATGTCATGTCAATACATTCCAGGGAAGAAAATATGTTTATATTTAGGTTGCTATGTGTAATGGAGTTGTTCAATGAGGGGGGTAGCATTTTGTCTGTTGGGGAACACAGCGGTGGGCCATCATGAGTTTGTCATTTTTTAAACCTCGAGAAACCTACGTCCACAGTTCCCATTTCTTTTCACTTCTGGCAGAATTGTACCCACACCTCCATCTAAAGTCACCGATGTGGAGCTCTGACTTCTGAGAATATATCGACTGACCAATCTGAGAAAAAGGCAGAATTTCAAACAGTTTCATGAAAACCGGAGGCTAAGGCCATCCATCACCATGGGCTGCTTCAAATGCAGACATCAAAAAAGCTACCTTATGGATTGATCTAGGTGATCATATGATGGATTTTGCCAGTGCCACACTGGTTGCTGTAATGTGTTTATATGCTGGGCCCCTATCAGAAGACTGTCAGTTATGCTGGAATACTCCATTCATATGCTAGAATGTCTATATATCTGGTCCTGAGGGGCCATATACAGATCACATGATACAAACCAAATACAGGGATCATATACACGTGAGTTCAGAAGAAAGAAACGTTGACTTTTGTGTCATTGTCCGGACAACCTCATCAGCAAAGGAATAAATGATGAAGATGTAATTTTGGAAAACTAACACCACTATATGAAACAGTTAAGGCATCTAAAGTCACATTTTCAGGAGTGGTTGGAAGTAAAACCACACAATAATAGAAAATGAGACAGTGGGCAATCCAGCAATGGAGACACACAGCACGAGAAAAAGTGTGTTTTTTTAACGCGACACAACATGCATATAAACCTTTTGTAGTGGACCCCCCAAATAAAATTATGAACATGCAAATGAGCATAATATGGGCACTTTAATAATTTACTCCAATTTGGTGCAGAATGTTCACTGACTCAACAGCAGATAACTGCAGGCTGTTTTGCATTATAATGAATTAGTTACATGTGAATCAAATTAAGCAAATGGAGCACATGACAGAATTATGTGAACAGCGTTCTTCAGACAGAACAATTTCCTTTGCAACTCTGATGACTGATTTTCCGGTTAAGTGAATGGCTAGTGCATTCGTCCCGTTCATTGACAGTAACCCGTCATTTACAGCACTTAATCTAGCTGAGGACAGAGCACAGCTTTCAATTAACTCGTCAAATAAGCCAAGTGACACATCCATCATGTGTCAGACTGCATTTTTTCCCCTATTTAAAAAATTTAAACAGCAAATTATATTTCAAACCACAACAGTGGGGCACTTTGTGCATTTATCACAGGAAAAGAATTACATCTCCAATGGTCTTCTTTTTATTTTTTATTTTTTTAAAAAGGTGGTGATACCACATCTTTCATACATGTTTTTCCTACATACTTCTTCATGTGAGGCCTCCAAACATCCATCAGCTCACCAATGATCCTTCTAGGGTTAAGGTTTGATTGCATTTCTGTTGTTTGAAATGCCAACCTTGAATGTTTTTTTCCCCCACTAAAGTTAAGCCATTGAAAGTTTGTGTTTTGCAACTTTTTTGAAAAAAAAAACAAAAAACAAAACGTTTTGATGTGCCTGAATTTTTTCTACCCTGTCTGCCTTGAACAGTACATATTCTGAAAACACAGAATCAGTACATCTCGGATAATGGTTTAATTAGATCTCAGAGTAAAGGTGGCCCTGAGAGATTAAATGCACTGCAACCTAAGAAAATACCCCAAAATAGAAAATAATGCTCAGTCTCCTAGTAGATGCACCTATTATGACATCCGTTTAAGTTATCACATTAACAGTATGTTCGGAAACTTGACTTCTGATGTTGACCTCGAGGTTGAGGTCAATGAGATTTTAACTTTTCTTTTTTTTTTTAAGAGTCAAAAACAATGACATTCAAGCACAGAAAAAAAAGAAAAAGTAAAATCAAACAAACAAAAAAACCAAACAAACATGAAAACAGGAAAGAAAAGAAAAAATACACCGGTTAGCCAGTACAAATCAAAAGTTCAAAAGAAATACCAGTGTTCAAAGAAGATGACCTTCTGTGTGAGGTTAGACCGGGCAACAGAGAGTTCACCAAGTCCAGAAGATGTGGTGAACAAGTCCAGGAAGGAATCAGGGTTCGGCAGAAGTGCAGTTTCACACAAACACAAAGTGCAGTCAAATGGGTTAAAGTTTATGTTGAATCCCCATTAATATGATTGAGAAAAGGGCCCCAGATTTCGACAAACTTAAAATGAGTGTCAGCCAGACGATAATGAACTTCTTCAATATACAAACGTGCAATCATCTCACGTAGCCAAACCCTAAACAATGGAGGAGATGGTGATTTCCGGGCTCTAAGAATAAGTCTTTTAGCTACAATCATGCCAAATATTAAGGCTTTCTGAAGAGGACGTCTGAGTGCCATCCGGTCCGCAGGCTTTACCGCTAGGAAAAGAAAGGATAGCAGCTTTGACTTCTGTGATGCTAAAGTCAGCTTCAAGCGCTTGGGTGGCAGACTCTGTGAGGGTTGGAATGTTCAGAGAGTTAAGAAACCTAAAAAGCTCAGAGTCAGTGGCGTTCAATTTAGAAGAGTACAGTTGGCTGAAAAATTCCACAAATCTGTCATTAACCAGCTTAGGATCAGTAATTAATTCACTGGTAGAGGAGGCAATTTTATGTATGGTCCGATGGGCTTGCACATCTTCTAATTGTCTGGCAAGTAATTTATGGGGTTTATCTCCCAACTCATAGTGTCTTTGGTTTAATTTAATAATATCTCTTCCAACTTGGGTTCCCAAAATATGATTGCATTCAAGTTTTAGTTTTAGAATAGCATTAGATATGTCCTCAGTATTAGATTGGCGAAGTGCCTCCTCTAATGTTGATAATTCAGACTCAATTTGGGACAGACAATTTAATCTAGTCTTTTCGAAAATGTTTGAAAGGAGATGATCTTGCCATGCAATACTGTCTTAAATGATTCCCAAAGAGTGGATTTGAACTTTTCTGAGATACATTTGTGGTATCAAAGCTTTTAAAAATCCAAAGTTAAGTTTTTCAGAATACTTGCCCTTAGATTCAAACTTGTTCAGGATTTTTAGGAGCAGCGTCTATGGCATCTATTACGTGTTCTCAAACTTTGCTGCTTTCCTCCTGGCAGGGTAACAGCAATGCCCTAACAAGTGAAGTAGAAAAAAAATCAATCGTTGTGTGCTTTTGAAGCATTTTTCTATTTGCTGGTGTTTTCTTAAGTTAAGGTGCATTTGAACTCTCGAGAAAAAAATATCAGAGGATTAAACAAAACCCAACATTAACAGGTCATTGGTAACATAGTGGATGTTAAAAAGTTAAGGTCTTAAAATCAAAATGATCCCAAATGCAGTTTCACACAGCAGCTGTAATTACACTGGATACTTTCACTTGGTGAGTATTTGCATCAATCACCTACATCATCATGCATCAATCATGTACCTAGAAGAGACAGCACTTTGAATTCCCAGTGCAGCTGATTACTGCACACAGAGACCAGCAGATAGCTCCACACAGTCCAGCTGGACTGCGAAGCTTGCTGGCAGGAAAGAGGACAACAACATCGCCTCCTTTGAAGCCTCATATCCTTCTACATCAGCCAATCAGGCTGACCCTGACTTGCCAGCATAGGAGTGCATCTCTCACCTTGAGATGGATAACATCTCCTGAAATCTGTGGATGTCCTCAGCACTCAGAGGTTTCAGGACGAGCCTTTTCAGCAGCCCTGGCGTCAAAGTGTCAAGGCTTTACTGCAGTACTGCAGTAAACCAACAGTCAGATTTGACTGTTGGGGAAAAGGTAAGCTATAAGGTCCTTGCCCAAGGAATATAATAAGAGAAGAGCTAAATAAGTAAGTGGAGGTGCTGAGATATTAATACTGCCAGGAGTCAGTGGTATGGGCTGGCTTACTGACATAGAGAGCATCAGAGCCACAATTGGATCCACTCATCTGCTTTGCACCATGTAGGCACAGAGCAATCAGGGGTACCTGCTGAGACCGAATGGGATGTTAACAAAGTTTCACCTAATGCCTCTGTCTTTGTGTGAAAAACTGCTTGAGTCAACTATCTGCTGGAGGATGAATCCGAGTTGTCTTACATTAAAATGAGATGGCTACTGCTGCGTGCCAGCCTGCTGCACGGTTACACAATATAAACCTTCATCTACATTTTATGCACTCTGGTTTTATTGTTTTAAGAGCTTGCCAAAGAATTACCCGAGTTTGAACCGTGTGCTGTGCTGGGATCCTATGAAGAAACAAAAGGGGCTTTTTTTCTTTTCATCTTCTCTGTAACATTTCTGGTAGGGTGCTTAGCATTAGTATCTGGGATTTGCACTAAATTAGAACATGTAATTGCAATGTAACAACTGAGCTCAAATCAACAGCAAAAGTTTCATGTTAACACTTCTATGGATGAATGGACAAATGGACCATATGAAAACAGCACAGATTGAGGTTGGTTGTTATCACAGTCAACACAGACAGGCAGGAGTGATGTCAGGACGAAGTTTTTAAAAGTGGAGATCTTAACATCGTAGGTTTTCAAAGGCAAGGAGAGTTGCAAAAGAGGCATAGAGGGATGTTGCAAGGTGAATAGGACAGGTGCATGCAATAGAAAGTTAGCTATTGTGTTTTAGCTCACAGGTTTGGCTCACTCACCAACACAATTACCGTAGCCAGTGGACCTGCAGCAATGACTGTGACACAGCTTATGGACACAATTAGGGTAATTTAAAGCTAATAGCTGAAATTTGCATCAGACATGCACTTTTTCTTGGGAGCCATAAATCACATAAAGCAAAACGCAGAGACATTACACGCACAACTTTAAAATGAATGTGGCTTCCGCTCGGAGGATATCATTATTTATTAATCCATTAATGTCCATAAATCTCCACAAAAATCACTGGGCGGGAAAAAAGGCTTCTTTGGTTCCAAAGTGGTAGTAGTTGTCTTAACAACTATGGGTAACAACTATGGACATGTAACAACATGTCCGGCTGGATAACCGCTGCTCATCTACCATCACGATGAACACCGGTGTACCACAAGGCTGTGTGATGAGCCCTTTCCTCTACTCCCTCTTCACCCACGACTGCAGACCTGCTGATGGTTCCAACACCATCATTAAGTTTGCAGATGACACCACGGTGATTGGCCTCATCAGTGACAACGATGAGGCCGCCTACAGGCCGCCTAACAAATATTGGTTAAAAAAACAGGGCTCAGTTTACAGTCAACACCAAGACTCACTAAAGAATGATTTTAAAAGATGTCTTTTACAGGCTGAAAAGCTGTTTCCATACAAAGGTTTGGATAAATCCTTAGGCACCATCTGCTTTTAACAGCGGCTTAGTTTTTGATATAAAGTAAGGTGTCAAAGCTGTTTGACAGACAGTGAAAGTGGATATGATTCATATTTGGCACAACTATTGTGCAGGGAGGTACTCAGGTTAAACTGATGTTATATTGTTCATCTAGAAGACAGGTGATTGAGTTTTTAATATATTTTTTGCACATTTTCCCATGCATTTCAATCTGCTTTCATGCCAAAATCAATTAGTTTAGAACATCGTGGAGCAATTTTAACTCACAGTTTGAAACCTAGGACAATAATAACATACTGTGTAAAATAGCTGTGTTAGGTTTTTTTATGATTCCAAATTGTTTTTTGTTTTAAATATCTTGATAGTGATCTTTTAAAAATGTTTGATTTTTTATTATGATTTATTTTATCAGCAACGAATAGCTTCAGTATGAAGGCAATTATCTTTGATTCATAAGCAAGAAACAACCAACATTTCATCATGTTTTGTATAATTTGAACTCATAAATTAAGAGAAAAACATGAAATTAGAAAACACAAAAAGGGGTCTGAGCATTATGGTTCAGTACTGAAATGGTGAGGTAACATAGCAAACCTCTGAAATGATTTTACAACATCCACCACCAATGGAAGATGCAGTAAAGTCCCAATTTTGTACCAGTAAAGAAACACTTTGAACAGTAGTTCTCCATCTTGAAGCAAAAAAATCAAAAGAGAGGGCCCACATAGTAAGTTCTTCCTGTAATATCATGATGAAGACTAGGCCATGCTGCAACCTCAGGGTCTACAAAAACAAAAAGAAATAGTTCCAAAAACTGCAATTTCTATAATGGCCTCTAGTGGCTACATCCATCTTTTATATACATCCTAGTATTATAAAATGCTGTTCAAGGTAGGAAGTAGAAAGTGGTCATTGCTTTTAAATAATACTGGGATTTATTTTGTGAGAGTATAAGCGATTCTCATGTCTACATGGTCGCTAAGTTAACAGGCAGGGAGACCTTTGGCTAACGTAGCTTAGCATATTCTGCTAAACATGACAATGAACAAAAAATGGGCACTTTTGGTGTTTTGGTGTGTTACCGGATCAAGATGTCCTGTGGAGGGAATGTGAAACCATAGTTGCTTAATTTGAATCAAATTACTGCTTGTCCTGTAATCCTAATTAGTATTTTATGTAATCAAATTGCCACATAGCCAGCCCGGGGCTGTTTAATACTCTAGCATAACAATACTGTACATAATGCGCAGTAGTGATGGTAAATTCAATTCTTTTTACTGAATCGAGTTTGAATGAGTCACTCACCAAAGTGAATGCCCAGAGAGTGCAAAAATGTACATTTTCACTCAAACTTAATTTGTTTCTCTTTTCATGTATATCCTACTGCTAAGATGAGTGATTGAAAAAAAAACAACAATTTTTATAGAGCAAAAAACTTTCTAAAGGGAACATTTTTTTTATTTTTTTTATTTTATTTCATTAGTATTTTCCTCAAATGTGTCAAATATATATTTTCTCATCTAAATGTCCACTAAGGTGTGAGCCAGGGGGTGGTAATGCGCCTTAACATTAGTTGCCAGAAGAAGAAGAAGAAGCTGTGAACCAGGAGGGAGGGGGTGAGTGAGTGATTCGTTTGCACTACGATTCAGCACAGGAAGGGAGGGGGTGAGTACCTCAAATGTGCTGTTAGCATGTTAGCAGAGCGATGCTACCGTGAACCGAGGAGCTATTGTCTTGATGTGAGCTTCTACTCAGGGTTTTTTCTTCCAGTTCAGAGCAGAAATGTTTTTATTAAGAAACTGGCTGTTGTTTTTCCCCTGCAATTTTAATTATAAGCTAGATATATTTCTACTAATGAAATTAGTTTGCTAACAGCAACAGGGATGAGTCAGTGAGTCAGCTGGGCTTGTGAATCATGATTCACGAGTCAGTAAAGTGATTCTCGAGTATTGAACGATTCGTTCATGATTCGCACATCACTAATGCGGGGACGTGGGGTTAATTGGAGACAAGCAGTTAATTTTTGCCATGTAAGTTCATCAGATTTTGTATACCACCACACAAACTTGTCATTTGATCAACTGAGGACAAGCCAGTTTAGCATTGATGACTCAATCCAACTACATCATATCCACATATTCAGATGTGGATGATCAGTCTGACATACCAGCAAATATATAAGCCCTGCCCAAGTAGGCAGAGCAAGACTTAAAGTTAAGATATAGCTACATATATTCATTGTCAGTATGAATCCACCTCTTAGCGCTGTAATTTGATGAAGCAGTGACAGTTTTCT
Source organism: Simochromis diagramma (assembly GCF_900408965.1). Lineage (NCBI taxonomy): Eukaryota > Metazoa > Chordata > Actinopteri > Cichliformes > Cichlidae > Simochromis > Simochromis diagramma. Next base: position 1,442,043 of record NW_024387197.1, on the reverse strand, counting down.
CCCAAAATTCAATAGATTCCCGAAGGGGAGTGGGTTGCCTGCTGTCCTCGAAAGTAAAAACGATGAGGTCTCTCTCTGCCCTGACAAATGACTGAAGGATACATTTTCATTTCCAGTGTAGGTTGTTGAAGAAGTGACATTAGTGTAATAATCTCCCAATGCAGGACCTTCTGGATCCTTTAACACGTCTTCTTCCTCATTATCCTCTCACTGATTTTTTCTAGTGGTGGTCCAGGGGGGTCCGCATCCTTCTCACTAAATTAGGAGGCTTGGGATATCTCAGAGCCAATTCAGCTTTGATGTTTCATTTTAAAAAAGAGCAAAAGAGGAAGTGACATCCCGCTGGAGAATATTATGCTAATCTAGAAAATGTTAATTAGGCCCAAAGGGTTAATTTCTTCTGCTTTATCAACTCTATACTTTAATCTGTCTCTCAGTTAAAATGCTTATACTGGCAAATGCTTGGAAATAAGAAGTGTTATGAATAACGAAACATTACTTTTTCATTTTCTTTCAGCTGAAATTTGGCTTAATCCTCCCGCTTTGAAATGTAATTGGTTCAGTCTCGCAGCAAAGATGCTCTCTCATCAAGCCACAAAGTAACATAATCTTCTTTAACTTATCACATAAATTCAACAACATATTGCTTGATGTCTTTACGCCTGCTGCACAGTAGGATCTTTGTGACAGGAAATCACTTGGGTAAGAAAAGTATTATCTCTCCAAAACATAGACAAAAAAAGAAAAGAATGTAAAATCTGATATCTAATATGGAAAACAAAATGTCATTCCGACCCCCCTCAACTTAATTACATTTCATTCACTGAATTCTCTTCTGAGGTGCAACAAACAATGCATAAATAGATGATAATTGCTTTAATACCAAGGGTGCTATTCTTATCTTAACACACGGAAATAATGAAGGAAACGCTGTTTCCTTTATTATGTCTGATGCAACACAAACAATGTTGAGAGCTAACAGACTTGTAACTGTAAAGTCGACCGGGAGCCACATTGCATGGGAAGCACTTGATTCGACACGGAGCGCATCTTGCACACGGGGCAGATTTGGCTTGCAGCTCATTCGAGGAAAAACCAACGAGTGCTCTCAGACAAAAGGTATCGTCCCCTACAGGCTTGTTCATTCCTCTGCACATTTACCACAAAGCCTGCAGCTCCTTGCCTGCTATTTCATTAGTGCTAATTCCCCACCAGCCTCGGGGACATGCGAGGAACATAAAAGCACCCGGGCCTTCCCATTTGTTTTATGTTTCTTTTTTTTTCTGAGATGCAGAGAAGAATGAACGGCTCTCACTACTCACACTGAGTGATGAACAGTTTCCTGACATGGCAGGTAACGGTTATGTATCGCCTTTCATCCTATATGTGACACATTGAAATGATAGGCGTGATGGCGGGGAGTGATGGATTCGGCAGTGCAGCAAGAGCTTGCGTGCAGAAGCTGAATTGTAAAACAGGAATTCATCTCAAGGTTGGTCTAAAAGTAAAATTAAAGGGGTGTGGAGCCTGAGTGTTTCAAGGTTATGTTCACATTAAATCATTTCCCAAGGTCTTGTTTTTCAAGTTTTAAATGGCACCATCTACAAAGTAAGAATTAAAGAGCAAAATAATTATTCATGTTCTCTGAATTCCAAAGCTAAATTTAAAATATGAGCTGTATTCTAATTTTTAGTCAGCGTATGTTCAAAAGAGAAAGACTTAACTTCCAGCATAAACAGAATTGTACATTCAGTACACCTACGTGTGGAAAAAAAACCAACAACACGTTTGAAAGACTCAAGGAGACATAAAGGAGTACAACACAATGAAATGGACAGATTTGTGCAGCAATAAAAGAAAAGGTCAATTGGACTATAATACCAAATTATTTCACAAAGCCAGTGAAAAAAAAGTTCCCAGTTTTACTGGATCAAAATGATTCACACTGGCAGTGCAGCAAACAGAAACATCCATTCCTTGTAGTCTGTTAAAAGAGCTGCAATGAAAAGAAACAAAGGAAAGGTGAAGCTGGATGCACCTACGGAGCATCTGAGGTGGCTCTTTCTGCCGTACCCGTCGTCATTACACTTAGCGCAGCTCTGAACACGCCGGAGCTCTGAACACACCTCTCCCGCTTCTAAATCCAGACATGGAGTGAGCTTTCATCTATTAAAAATGATGATTGAGGCAACCAAACAGCCCCTTTTTCACCACCGCACTAACACCATAATATGGTTAAGTGGACATAATTTGCACCTGTCTCTTCCTGTCAATTTTGAAAGAGGAATGGAATTGTACTCAAGCAGAGAAGGTGGCATTGCACAGCTCCCTATCTGCAGCACTCAGCTGTAGCACGCAGGAGTTCAAGTATAGTGTGTGTGTGTGTGTGTGTGTGTGTGAGAGAGAGAGAGTGCAGCAGAGAGAGATGGAAGGTGTGTGAATGAGTTTGGAGGTGGTGGTTGAAGAAATTATTCACATCCAACTGCAACAAAAGAGGGGAAACATTTCCGCTGCTTCACTCGCCACTTTTTAATCTAATTACTTGACTTGGCCACTCTCTGATGGACCTGTCCTCAGGTTATAGAAGAACATCTATTCAGACGTTATTGGTGAGGGAATCCAGATCTGCCGGTGCTATGAACCCTACTAAATATAAAGACGTTCCATTATCTCTGCCAAACTAAAGCCTTAGAGACTGGACCTTGGTCTTTGTGCTTCTTTTTAGATCTCTATCCCCTTAATTGATTCCCCCCCTATTCTTCAGCTGCAGAGCCAGAAACAGTGTACCACAGAAAAGTAGATGATAGAGCTAATTAAGAGTAACTGTTCTTGGATTAGTGATAAAAGCTAAGGAACCATTTAGGCAAAAAATTCATGGGCACCATCAGCTAATTAAGTAATGTTATATAGAAGTACTTTATCTTAACAGTTACAATTCTTTAAATGTCTTAAGAATTAGAACGGCTATATCACAAACGTCGTCCGCCCCCGATACATCCCAATTATATGTTTGTATACAGTTTCCACAATAAAAAAAGACATTACTTTCTATCATCACTAGCCCTGACACAATCAACTTAATTAATGTTAGAATCACACATTGCTATTGTTTTTGTTGTTTTATTTTTTCCCACACAGCTCTTAATCGCAGATTACAGTTTTAGGTATTCAAATATGTCTCAGAGGCAGAGCTGCTCTGACGGCACAATTAATCTTTTTTTTTATAATTAAACCCTAATGGGAGCAAAGACATGCATTTTTAAGCACATGTTAGAAAGTTGGCTGGTACTGGGCTCAGAACACACACAGAATACAGAAAAATAAGGCTCGGGATCATAACAATGGCATGATATGCATGTGACCTCCTGAACATGGAAGGTCAGGAGGTCACATGCAATAACTACAGCTGCCTATAACCCTCTCCACCCTGGAGGTCACTGTACTTGGAGCAGATGCATCTGTTATTAAAACACATTCCGCCAACACTTTCTGAAGGTTGCACAGGAGCACATTCACTGAAGAGACCGCCGAGAACCGCTGTGATTAAAATGGATTGCTTTGTTTGATATCGTTGCATTAAATTTAAGGTTCACTAACGCTAATCCTTACTGAGTCATTGTTCAGATTCTAGTTTCTAATTTACAGTTTTGTCTAGACAGATATAAAAGTGTTTTATTTATTTATTTATTTTAATCTCTAGAAGGAAATCTGATTGGGGCTTTGTTTTTAATCTCCTACATATTTGTCTAAATCTCAATGTTTTTTCATGTTCATGTCACTTCCTAATTCATCAGTAGTATGTTTGTTCTGTCTTTTAGTTTGCCATCTATATTTAGTTAGTGCAAAGAACATTGAAAGACTATGTATGTTTGTAAACGACCATTAAAAAGCAGTTTTATTTTTCTAGGACCCCAAATTTTTAAGTACTTAATTGCCTTAACCTTCTGCAATCAGCATCAGTGATTACACAAATCTTCAACCTCAACTCTATGATATCAGAATATAATATATTAGATTTATTCATTAAACGTGCTGGTGACCGTTTTTTGGGTCTTCCATTTGACTTTTTTGTTCCATAACCCTCAGGATCATTTAAGAAATTCCAAATGGCTATCTGCGTCCCACCTCAGCAGTGATGTCGCGCTGTGAGAGATCCTGCTTTTGCAGTTCAACAACCTGACCACGTTCAAAAAGGGAATGTTTTTTTTGCCTTTGCCATCAGAATGTCATGACAGTGTGACTACCTGACATAAAATGACAATGAATCCACATTTTTGCATAGACTTGGCCTGTTACATGTTGAAGCTCTACTTGAAACCTTGTTAAGATCCAAACATGCAGAATATGATTTTTTTTTGTTGCCATTTTTCAAGTGGTCTTAAACTTTTGACTGGTACGATATTGGGACAGGGTAACTCATTTTGCAAGAGGGTAACCATCTAAACTCACCTCTGCAGTGACCATTTTAGAACAGGAAGGCTTTCAAACCTTCAGATATTACATCTGTCTCAAATCAGCTGCACTGTTGTCAGAAGTCCAAAAAATACTTTATACTTTTTACATTAACATTACACAAGATGCCAGTGATTTTTATTGGTTATGAGAGTATGAGAGAAATGTTGGAATGTTAGAAACATCAACAATATGGCAAAATGACTCTGAACAAGTTCTATTGAATAACCTCAAAAAATTAGTCTGTACACCTTTATATTTTTGTACTGTATATAATATATATCCACTTTTGTTTTCTTATGTGAAATATACTGACTCTATTCTGGGCCTTTTCATCTTACTTTTCATCTTACATCTGTTAAATAAGAAAAAAGAAAACAACAACAACATCCCTGTCTAGACAGAACTATAAAATCTGCTCTTAAGCAATGTTACACTACATTATTTCTTGACTAAAATAGTAAATCTAGCTTTCTTACATGAACACATTTGCCTTTGAAAGACTTCAAAGTTTGCCCTCATCTCAAACAGACACAAATATTTTTATGATAGCTACAATCTGTCCATTATCACTCTAATGGCAGGAGGCGGTTTTTCTTTTAGAAACACCACCAGGCTCTATAGTGGCGGTGTTTTCCAGTGTTTCTTCTTCAAATGGGTGTTTTCAATTAGTTAAAAATCAGTGTCTTTTTGACTCCCTTTGATGAATGCTACAGATTTAACTTTACCTTTATGATCATTACTGCTTTCAAATGGATCAGTCTCACAGTCTGCGAAACCCACTGAGTGTTTGTTTTTTCAAATTTTCAGAGCATTTTACTAACAGTGACCGATGTACAGTACGGCCTGATTTAGGATGTTTCAAAAAATAGTTATGCAACATAACGATGTGCAAATCATTTAAAATAGTGCAAAAGAAAATCTATTAAATATTGAAGTTGAGAATTTTTTAAAGAATAAAAGGGTTAGTGTTGGGGTAATTACCACGCCACAGCCTTGGCTTTGTGGTAAAAGAATCCAGGTGGTCAATTTCCCTATCTGTAATCCAGACCCATGAAAACAGTTGGAGCATTATAAACTGGAAAAAATACAACACTGAGCTGTTGAGCACAAAGGGAAAATGAAGGATTTTTCTGGAAAAAAAAAAAAAAAAAAAAAAATCAGGTTCAGCATTTGATGGTATTTTTTCAAACAAATACAGAATTCATATATATATGAATTCTGAATATATTCTGAATATATTCTGAATAATATTCTGAATAATATATTCTGAATAATATTCTGAATATATATGAATATATATATATATATGAATATATATATATATATGTATATATGTGTGTGTGTGTGTGTGTGTGTGTATACATATATATATATATATATATATATATATATATATATATATATATATATATATATATATGTGTATGTATGTATGTATGTATGTATGTATGTATGTATGTATGTATGTATGTATATATATATTTTTTTTTTTTTTGAAAATGACTTGTAAACCCTGGCTTTAAATCCATATTACATTAGTGTGCATACGCATTAACTCGGCATATTGTGATGAAGAAGGAAAAAAGTATACAGTATATAGCATATAGCATATGCAAAGTCATGCAACAATAATGGTGAACTAAAATTGCACTGCTGGGAAAATTTCTGCCTCATTTTTCTTCACTGTCAGAGCGCAACCACAGCCTACTTTACTCACCACAAATACCACAGAAAAAAACATTGCTCTCATCATTCAGTTCCCACCCCGTGGCCCAAATGATGACAGACATTACACCAGAGTGACGAGAGTACAGCCAGGGACAACACCGGCACTGCTGCTTCTTTCATGTTTAACAAATCATATTAAAATGGAACTAAACAACAGTGGGTTAAAGCGAACTTCTGAAACCTCAGTTTGAAAACATTTCATCATGCCCTCCTTGGCTCATGGACAACAAATGGCAGTGATATAGAGAGCACTGCAATAAATCTATGTCATTTATCACAGCACTGGGGAAATATTTCAAATAATTTAAATCTGAGGTCAAGAGGTTCTGCTACATTTCCTCATCGCTGCCTCTAGCTGTCCGCCTGGTAAGGGAAACAGGAGCATAATAAAGCAGCCAATGCACAGGAGGAATATTAGACTAATGAAAAGCTCTGTCCTGTCTTGGCTGCTGGCCCATCTTGTGTACTTCCTTGCGTCTACCATTTCACAGCATGGAACAGCAGAAAGGAATTCCACTGGCAAAATAATAAAGCAGCCCCCATCCCGATGAATGTGCATCATGCACTTTAGTTCCACAAAACAGAAGAAAAGAAAAAGGCAAACAATCATGACTCTAACAGAAGTGCAAAGTCTTATATTCTCTGTGCATACAGTTTAACCCAAATCACACAGTTGTCCGTATCCAAGTGTTGCTGTGTATCAGTTCGGGTCCAAGGGGCAGGGTGTTCTGTTGACGGGCTTTTTCTTCTCTTTCTTCTTCTTCTTTTTTGTACAATTATATAAAGAGTCCTGGGCACAGGCAGCAGGTGATGGAACATTGTGAAATTGTGGATGATGGTAGAGGTTGTAAGCAGTAGCCATGCCTGTTTGGAAATATAAGCAGGGGCAGACCCCTGCTGATTATGAGCCCAGGCTGACAAACTGCCCCTTGCTGTGGCTTGCAATATGTGTGATAGAGCTAGGCAGTTTCATTGAGAACTGGGTGAAAGTACGGATGACCTACAGGCTGAGCTCACAGTCAGGAATCTATTACTCAACCCAAAGGTGTCAGTGTACCTCATGCACCATACTACATTTGAAGGGTTCAAAAAATAGCTTCATAGCTTTGTGGACAACTCATATTAGCCTGAAAAGGTAGACAGGTTATACTTAGAAGATAGATTTACATTACAGTGATCTAATAGATTAGTCTTTGCTTCTTTGTCTTTTCAAAATATACAGAAGTACTGCATCAGGGCTTTGGCATCACTGGGCTTCAAAACATCACTAATACTCCTTTTTGGCAAACACTTCCAAGAACTTGGAAGTCTAGGAACTACACTAAGATGCTGATTCAGCTTCTAACTCCTGTTTGCACGCTAAGGCTAAGCAAGGAATGATTTATAAAATTTTGAAAAAGACAATAGCAATAAAGAAATGCATGCATGCTTACCATGTAAAGTCTCCATTTGCAACAACCAAATCCAAAATCCACAGTGTTTTTCAGTCTTTGTTTTCCTAAACAGAACTCAGGTATTCTGGGAAGAACAATAAAGGGCTGAGCTCTTTATTGTCATTTGTCAGACAGTTAAACTTATATTGATGATATTAAAAGTGAAACCAAAAGCACATAGTAATAGCATTTCTCTGAAGGTGACATTAAAGCTGAATAATATATATACAGGTTTTGTGCTGGGAAGACAATGTCGAATGACATTCTGCATATACTGAAGCAGCATGGGTCCTAGCTCAGCTGCTTAGCTGCTCAGCTGGTCTGCCTGCTGTCTAGACCTGTCACCCACTCAAGACATTTGGAGCGTTATGAAACAAAAAATACAACAAAGGAGTAACTAACCTGGTAAGCTAATAACTATTAAATGTTGAGCACTGGTATCCTCAGTCCCCATATTCTTACAAGAATTAAGGTTAAAAGAAGAAAGGGGGAGAGGCATTACAAAGCAGATGTTTCTTTGTTATAACCTTCCACAAATTTAGATTGTATTGAATTGATTAAGTTGTTGTGAATGTCTTTGGTGTTGATTGTTGCTCATACAAAAGTTAAATGCATACCAGTAAAATCACTTTGTGTCCTTGCACTTTAACAAAGGTTAAAATCATTTTTAAAATCATTTTTTTAACCGCAAAACATTAAACCAGGTGCTTAAACTTGGTTGTGCATCAAATATGTAAGAAACGACAAAACCAGAGCTGATACTGTAGCTGATGTGTTTGAGTAACACCGGCTGTCAAGTGCAGTCACTGCACCCAGTTTTGAGAGTTGTGTCATATTGACATACAGTGCAGCTGTCCAGACTTCCAGCTGAGATGTGCAACTTCAGAAGAAGCACCGGGCTTGCGGTCCCAACAACAGCAGTAGTTTCTTGTCAGGGAAAAGCATTGGCATGATAATGCATCACGTCTTTCACAATGTATGCCATTCTAGATCTCGGTGGTGCAGCCTTGGCACGTCTGCTGCTTTATTAGGAATTATCTGCAGTCGATTAATAAATGTCGTGCTGGCTGAGTCCCACAGGACGAGGGGCAGGGAAGCACGCCCTGATAATGGAGGGGTATCCATCATGTCTGCCAGTCAGGACACTGCAACTGCCACTGCCACCCAGATTCATGATACGCATGAGAAAGGCAACAACGGCTAATAACGATGACACTGTGAACACCTGGAAATGATCTCATGATAAATGTAGGAGATGGTTTGATGACTTTGGCCATTATGACGCACAAACATTAAATTAATCATCAGTGTTTGTGCCTAAAGCGCAGACTTTCCGAGGTCTGACTGTACATTTCGATTTTGAGTTGCCATCCACATCCATTTTGCACAGTCTATTTCAGGAGGTGAATAGCAAGAGGTAATAGATGACAAGTATCCATCTCACTGGCAGATTTGATAACAGGAAAAAGGGATAATTTGCAGTAATAGTTGCAAAATCAATCCTCTACCGGCATACATTTAGATATTTAAAACCAGGAGTGAAATTTATAAGCATAAAAATGCTTTTCCCCACAAATGAATTCCGCCTAAATCATCCAAGAACTCTCAAAGGACAACAGTAAAAGCGTGCTGTTTTTCTGACATGTCATGAATAAAAGAGGCCTGTGGTCCTACTGCAAAAACAGAAAGCTCAGCGCTCGTTTTCCCCTAGTGCCCCAGTAATAGGCCAGTGGAAATAAATGTAATCACTGCACTTTGTTCTCCCCAGTGATATCATTTCTTCTTATTACTTTTCACCACCCTTCGCGTCTCGGGCCACCATCAGAATCTCATTTGATCGTATTTACATTTGCTTTGGCTTCAAACCCCGGTGATGCTAAAAAGCAATTACTGCTTCAAGTTGCCGTCTGCCAAAGAGAGCCACACAAGATGTCCTTGCCAAACTGTGGAGGATTCCAAGCCATCTCCGGCTGACATTTAAGCACTTGTCTTCTCCTGTAAGCACGGTTCACTACATTTAGAAGCAAAGAACTGATTATGACAAACATGGCCTTTAAAAGAGTCCTTTGACCAGGGACAATCCCTACAAAGTAACATTTATCAGCGTTAAATACCAGAACCGCTCAATGCCACAACACAGAAGGATATGCCATTTATCAAATTAGAACATCTGAAATCTCACTGACTGTCTGGACAGGAACCTTCAACACCCTCGATAAATATAACTGACAGTCAAAACTGTGAATGCAGATAGATGCTTAATTAAAGGGTCTCTCGTCAAGTTCAGTTTGCTCATCGAGTCCAAACTCGATGAGCAAACTGAACCTGCTCATCGAGCAAGTTCAATTTGAACATGATTGCGTAATTTCTTGTGTGTGAGAATTTAGAATTTTAAAAATTACCCTAATGATGTCATAGAGATGTCATCAGCTCTGTGGTCGATTAAGCTTTAAAGATATGGGGTTTTTTTCAATCCCATTGCCTGTTCTTCAAACTAGGGAATTTGAACGACATGGCCACAGCACTAGTATTACTATTAAAACCCACAACAGCATCTTGTTTACTTGTGGTATGCACGCAGGACTTCTTGGGTTGTCCTCTGGTGTTGAGAGGTTGGTGGCAGATCCTTTGGGGAGTTTGAAGACTAGGACACCACCTTGGAGAACTTGTCCTGTTCTTGGAGCCCTTCTTGAACTGTTTTAGCATTGCGATTGGAAACATTATACTGATACTCGAGACTGCTGTCTCTACAGCCTTATCTACAGCAATTTTAATAAGCAGGCAGTATAATACCAGCCAACCAATAACAAAAGCTAGGACCCAGATTTCCCAGCAGAATGTTGCATATTAACAAGGTGATCACACATAGTTGCTTTCACTTGTCAGTGGCGTTGATGTTTTGATATATATGTGTGTGTTTCGCTTGAGGAGTGACTTTGTCTCTTGCCATTTTCTACAATAGACGAACTTCATCATTTTATTAAGCTCATTTCCTTTGTGGACCCACCAAATCATAAAAGCACAATGATGTAACACTCGGTAAGTGCTACAGGATGATGCAACCCATGCTGCCTTGCAAAATGTAACCATATAACTGAAAGACCTCTCAAATATGGTCAGCCTGGATGGCATGCCAGCTCAGCAGTATGTATTGCTGGTATACATGACCCCCGATCCCCAACACACACACACACATACACACCCAAGAAAAGAAAAAAAAAAGAAAAAATCAATGTGTAGTTGTCCATTCCATTACATGTAAACTCTTAAGCAACCCTGTTCCCCGCTGATTGTGTTTCTTTGCAAATGGAGATTCAATTATGCTGTTCTTCCAAGTGAGCGCAGAACAAACGACACAGAACTATCAATAGTGGGCTGCTCGAGGGACAGATGCAGTGGAGGATAAGCGAGATAGCCGGACCTCCTTTGCTGTGCACTCTTTGTTAAATTACCCAAGGTTAGTGCAGCGTACTGAAAGCAACTAAAGCAATTAGTTTTCCACCAGTTGGTCAATTGTCAGAGTCTGCAGATTGAAGAGCCATTGTGTTTACAGTGCTGTTTCAGCCCAGATGTCAACAAACAAAAATCACATCTGAGTCTGTGCAGTCACGGTCAGGTCTGCTTTGGGGATTTTTAATGGAATTAATGGAGTTTTCTCATTTATGTTAAGGTTGTAGGGTATAAATGTATAAACCCTCCAAAAAGAGACAACACATTTGTGTGTGACAGTGTTAACCCCAGTCCTAAATTCAAACAAAGACAAAAACTAAGTGTAATAAAAAGGCCTGCTTAAATCCATGCTGCTTTTACAGTTGGTCCAACAATAAGTTTTTGTAGCCTGTGATGTTTCTTAAGCAGAAGCGCATGAGGATTACAAGAAATGACACAGATTTGAGGTCGCATACTTTATATTTAATGTAATCCATTATGCCTTTCAATTCTTGTTTGGGTATTCTTTTTTTAACCTCCTGCTTGTTCACTATGCTGGACTGAAAGACATGTGTTTCTATATTCCTATTACCCACCCCCAAATGGCAGCCAGGGGAAGAGCTAAATGTGCAATATTCTAGATACAGTATATCTTAAGTGCCAAAATATGTCTAAAAATGGCTTCCAAAATCTTTTTGTGTCCAATTACTGTTTTGCTTTCCATACAGCCCCAAGGACTGCTCATTAGTCAAGAACTAAAGGTAGCGATGAACTACTACAATATATTCTGTACTGTCCATATTTAGTAAAAAAAACAACTACTGAGTTGTTTTACACAGCTACAAAAGCTGAGGAGAATATAAGTAGTGATATTTTATGACAAGGTTTTAGTTCCCCGTGTGCCTCCACCACTTTTTCAGGTTCTTCATTGATAAATAGCTTCAGAAAAATGTCAAAAGCCCACAGAACCTATTTTCATGCACAGCCAGACATTCTCTGCTCTTCCTGGGATAAATATTTCATCAAGACACATTCAACCCTCTATTTTATTGATCATCTTTTATCTAGTTTCCATTCCTAACTTTCCAAACCCTTTATATTTAATTGTAAATCATATGTAGCTAGTTTTGGCTTATATAGCCAAATGACAACAGGCAAAATAAGTGTTCCGTAATTGCTGACAGTAGCCTTCTGCATTTCTTCCTGTTGGGGGATAAAAATGACTCTATTTATAAACAGTCTCAGTTTATGTATAGTCATATCTGATTTTTTTATTTTTTTTTTAATCTGACGTGCACTGAAATTTACTATATATCAATTTTCAAGTTGCATACAATCCAAAATGCCAAGGAGCTCTTTGGCCAAAATGTCTATGTATTCTATTCTATAGCTAAATTTGAAATGGGGTTAGTTATGAAAGGAAGATGAAACACATCACATACCACCTAAACATTACACCTGCTGCTCGGCCATGGACACCCATGCCATTCTGGTAAACAGTTTTTGTTTTTAATACCACAGGAGATTTGGAACTCTGCAGTTACTGAGTCAACTGAGTGAGTTTCATGCACTATGTCTCCCAGGACTCACTATGTCTCCCACTTGTTTCAACAGTGGCATCCTATTATAGTACCATGCTGGAATTCATTGATTTCTTTGACAAATTTCAGTTTGTAAAGGCAGCTAAGTACTTGATTTTATACACCTGTGGTAATGAAATTGAAAACACCTAGATTCAAAGATCACAAAGTGTGGCCCAAAAAATTTTGTCCACATGATGCACCAAAGAGAAGGACTACAAACAGTTGTTTTAGTGTATTTAGTGGTTTAAATATTTGGAAAGCATCTCATTCTCTTGTCAGCACCAGATTCAACATAAAGAAACCACACTTAAACTCTGACCTTCTTAATAGCAGTGCTAACCACTGTGCTGCCATGCCATCTAGACCAAATACCAGTTACTCCCTACAGGGGCAGGCAATTACACTACACATTTAACCTTCTGGTAAAATGTTGCCCCCTGGTGGTGAAAGTTCTAGATAAATTTCCAGAGAGTAACTAGAAAAAGTCATTTAATTAATATTTCACTCTTGTTCAAATTTAGTACCATTTGATGGATTTGTCAGAACCAAAATTAAAATTCATAATGCTACAAAACCTCACCACTGGTGCAGCTGATAAATAATTGCATTTTCCTGAAAATCACGTTAAAAGGTTCTACTCCCAAAGTCCTGCTCAGGATTCGCATTAATGGCAGAGTGTATCCCTGACCTGCTTGCGGATGATGTTAAAAGCTTTTTAGTGTTGGGAGGTGATTTCTGTTCCTTCGCAGAAGATCTTTAGCTTGCCGAGAGGATATGGATTTCAAATGCCCTGAGCATTGAGGGGTTGACCAAAAGAGATGACTCTTATCTCAGTGTGTGTCCCTCTGCTGAGAACATGACATTAAATTGCCATTCTCAAAGAGCAAGGGAAGCTACTTACAGCAGGCACGCAATTACTCTTGCGTCAGTGGTTAGATATTTACCACAGGGCTCAGGGAATAATGCTTCATACTAGATTTTCTTCCTTTCAACAGTCATCTTTGCAAATTTGAAAAGATAGCACTTACAGTGTTTCAGAGATGTCACATAGTCTTTGGAGATTTTGTCATGAGCGTTTACTCTGGATTTCTTTGGGGGTTTTCTTTGGCCAGACGGCAACTGTGCTGTGATTGGTTTTCCGGTTGATTTTATTGCCAATCTTGAAAATTTCCTTCACTTTTCACACTCGAGATCCACCAGTTAAACTTTTTCTAGTTGATAGACTGGGAATCTGTTCAAGGTTTACTGCTAAGACAGCTGGGATAGGCTCCAGGCCCCAACCACTTTAAATTAAAAATGACTGCAAACATATAAATAAAACCTTTTAATCCCATCGGAGTAAAATATCTCTAAGCTGCTGTAGCTAAGCTGTTACCTTCCACAATGCTAGGTTAGCTCTCTCACTAGCAACCAGCATGTTGCTTCGAAATAGGCTAATCCATCTTAAAAGCAAGATTTTGTTTTTGAACAGTATTTTCCTCTTCCCACATGTTTTCACATTTAAACTGGTTGCTGTTTTTAGCATTCTAACTACATCCACAGAAACTATAAATTGTTATCGATATTCCATTTCTGTATAAAGTAAATGACTCAAACTGAAACACTAATTCGGATTAAATTGCAAAAAAAAAGATTCCATTGTTTCCCTGCTATTGAAAACTAAGCTAATATTTGGGGAAAAAATTACATCACAGAACATTACACAACATCATTTCAACATTGAAGCTCCAGTTTTTCAGCAAACGTCATGTTCCTTCACCAGTACAAATCTGATTCAAATAAACCTTTTAATATTTTTTTACACAAAAAGATCTTCTTTTTCTACCTCAGCAGTTTCAAACAAGATAACAGCATCATCATCATGCGATTTTCCAACTGGCCATGCTATGTTGGTGCCAATAATACCAAATTAATAGTTGTTATTAAGCTATTAGCGGTTCCTGTCTTTTATGTGCTTTCAGTTTTGCTTAGTCCTGCTGAATGTCCATGCCTGTTACAGACCTTCTAATTTTAAAAGTTTAAAATCTAGTCTGGCAGACGTGGGGAATATCTTCTCCCACACACCCCTTTGTAAACACAGTAGGGCAACAACCTTGAATTCTTCAATGAGGCTTTCAAACACACCATAAAGTGTATACACCACACACACTCAAACCACATTAAATAAAATGTATGCTCATTTGTTCTATATTCCAGCATGTCCTCGAGTATATGTCAAAGGTGATGGCCAGAGGGAATCTCTTTAACACTTGACTGCCATCATTAATGAACACTGCTCACTGCTGGTCCTTCAATTACCAAAAGAATGTCTTCAGACAATTTTCATCTGGACATAATTTTATGATATAAGCTGTTGGGAGAACTGATCTGAATCATAGAGGCATCAACGGCTGACATGAGCTGTTCCCAAACAAGCTGCAGCTTCAGGCAAGTGATCCAGTACATGCCACATTGTTTCATAACAACTATTAATTCAAACTAACACTAATGTAGTTCTAAAAGCAAACACAACTGCAACAAAAGGTCCATTTTTCCTGGGATGGTGTGTGGGCACAAGCCATGGCAAATCAGTAAAGATGCAATGTGGCCCACAAGGTTGAGATGAATACACGCTGGTTTACATGGGAGGGTTGAGTAATCCACAGTGGGGCTGACCCTGAAGAACTCTGAGATTGCATCAAAAGCCAAAATGAGTTTAAAAAAAGAGAATTTTGAGCATGAAAAGAAGGGAGTAGGAGGATGCCTTAGGCACATCAGGAACTGAAGAGTTACACAGCTACTACTCACCAAGACAAAGCAGGGTAGAGTACAATATAATGTTCAGATTGGAAATGCTTTAACAGGTTAAAAGTCAGCTGTCAGGACCTCTCAAGTCAACTGAAAGCGAATGAAAAAGGCCCACAATTAGCCCATCAAAGTCATACTCATTAAAACATGGTGCAAACAGCCTTATAATTCAAAGAGTTATGAATAAGCCATTGACGAATAAGCTGTAAAAGGTTAGAGGGGGAAAACATTTCAGGTGTTTCACAACCAAGAAACTCAGAGGAGATAGCAACATCTGTCTGCTATCATCAAAACATGGCTACCTCATTTTCCTGTCTAGAAGTCTATCTTTAAAAATGCCAAAACCTATTACTGCACGCTGTAAACTAATGCCTTGGTGTCTCAGCGATGGTGACAGGCTTTAAATGTATTTTCATATTACCCCCAGTTTCACAGTGGCCACGACTGTCGAGAGGCTGCTCCTGATCATTTGTCAATCTAGGTTGATACTTGCGGTGAGTAATGTTGAGAAACGTGGCTCGTGTGGCCAGTGAGTGAACAGACTTGTCAAAAGCAGATAGACCATAAACTGTGGAGGAAGCCACCAAGGTGCCTTTGAATAAGAAAGCAAAGCTGGGAGCTCTCTGTAATGTAAAAAAATGGATTTGTAGCATTCCAATAATCTGTACACCACTGTCTTATTTATTTGAATGTGTCTTGTGTTGTCAAAGTACAAAACAATGAGACCATAGTGAGAGCCCTGGAAACCTCAACCTGGAGATCCTTAAACTTTTACCACAGGTTTGTACAGTATAGAGTGATTCAGTGAGAATGTAACTAATCTGGACTCATCAGACCAAAGCACAGATTTCCACTGGTCTAATGTCCATTCCTTGTGTTTCTTGGAACAAACACATCTCTTCTGTTTGTTGCTTTTCCTTAGTAGTGGTTTCTTAGCAGTTCATTAACCATAAAGGCCTGATTCGCGCCGTCTCCTCTGAATAGTTGATATAGTGATGTTACCGCTACTGAAAATATATGTGTTGCATTTATCTGAGCTGTAATCTGAGGTGCTGTTAACTTGCAATTTCTGTATGTGGTGACTCGGGTGAATTTGTCTTCAGCAGCAGAAGTGACTATTGGTCCTTCTTTCCTGAGGCGGTCCTTATATATGTGGGAGACTATTGTTGTGCCAGCCAGTCAAGTACCATGGTGTACGCATGCTCAGTTCAGTGTTTATCAATGAGCTTTAGTCTTTGAAGACAAAAATGCTGTGGTCACATTATCTCATTGCAGGTTCACGGTGTGATTTCTGCTGAAACTCTATGTTACAGCTACACTAACAACTAGGGATGGGTATCGTTTAGGTTTTATCCGATACCGGTGCCAAACCAGTACTTTTGAAATGGTGCCGGTGCTTAAACGGTGCTCAAACCGGTGCTTAAAGAATGGAGAACACAAAATTGGTCCAAAAACCTCTCATGCTCAGCTGTTTTTTTGTAAAAAGATAACAATGTTAGCCTTTTCTGCAGCTATGGGGCATATATGGTATCACTCTTGGCTGGAAGCAGTGCTTAAACAATGGAAAAAACACAAACTTTGTCCAAAAACCTCTCATGTTTAACTTTTTTCCACTTTTTCTTTGGTCATTTTAGCCCTTTTGGCCAGGGTGAAGGGAGCATCTGCCATCAAACAAGAAGACAGCCGCATGTAACTACGACGGTGTTTGCTAGTTCACCTTACATGCATTAATGTAATAACGTGGTTAGCCTACTCAACGTAAATTACACACGAACAACATTAAGCTACTCACGCAGAGAAGAACGGCTGCTGCTGCCATCATCATTTCTGCTACACTGGCAGGGATAGGGGCCAGGACTCTCCTCTTCGGGTTTTTGGGGGATGTTGCTAACTCCGGGTCCCATAACAGGCACCACACCCGCAGTAGATGTGCTCGGTGTGAGGTCTCGCAGCAAGCTATCAAATACGGCGCATTTTTCGGCTTTTAAAAAAAACACTATGCGTCGCCAGGTGTTTCATCGGATTTGAGGTATTACCTCCTTTACACAGTATCACCTTAAAGCACTTGTTGCAGGCTGCTGAGTTTGCATCTTTTGCTGTGAAGTACAGCCAGACTTTTGACCGCTTCGCCTTGGGCATTTTTAATCTGTAGCTCTACTCTAAAAGAACGTACGTACCTGGACCTGCCTACTATCCTCGGAAACGTAAAATGATTGGCTAGAATCTAAAGTGTATCACAGCTCAGGAAAAAAAAGCACCGAAATGTGCGCTGCTTTTCGGTCTGGTTACTACCATTTATGTCAGAACCGGTGCCATCATGGCACCGGATACCGGTACCCATCCCTACTAACAACTATGAACCAGTTGCCTTGGATGGGAGTGCAATTGTATGTGTGTTATATATGTGAAAAGTGCCTTTGTCAGTCAGGAAAACCGTTCCTCAATAAATGTTCCTTTAAGTTTATATGAGTTTTTCTTTTTTTTTTTTTTTTGTGTCCCGTTTGGATCTTTAGCCATCAGAATTGTTGTCTTAAGGCCAAGAAAGATGCCAAGCGGATTTATTTTACCAAGTGGATCATCATGGCCTTGCCATATTGGTCCATTTGATTGACCTTTATTATAATTATGAATTTATTTTATTTTCAGTTGCTACAAACGGGACAGACATGACTAGGGGATAGGACTGGGAGAAAGAATGAAAGAAAGAGAGGGAGAGAAAGAAAACCAAAGGGGAGAAGAGACGGTGAGAAGGGGGGAAGAAAGAAAAAAAACAAAACAAAAAAAAAACAAAACACCTGGGTCACCTGTATGGAGAAAAAAAAACAGAAGAGAAAGCAAACAACAAAGAGCAACATAATAAAAAAAACGGCACCATCACAATAAACTAGCTAGCAGTAGATATCAGTAGATACTAAATAATAAACGATATTGTGCAGCACGCAAGATAGACAGCGCACAATGTGCTTTGAGGCAGCAGCCAAGAAAGCTGTAGTCCGCGTCTGTGAATACCCATGTGTACACCTGTGTGCATACCTGTGTGGATCAGCATGCTTGCATTCCAAAGGTTTCTCCATGTAACGATCTGCTAGGGAGTGTGGGGGGCCACAGCCCCGTCCTCCAGGGCATGAAGCAGGTATGGAGGAGATCAAAACTCCAGACATCCAGAGGCCCCCAGAACACAAGAGACCATGGAAGACCAACAGAGGGGCAGCCGCGCCACTGTCCCAGTAAGAGCTGAGGAGAGTCCCAGATGAGGGCTCACTCAGCAGCCGCAGAGCAGAAGCCAGGGGGGGTTGCAGTGACGCGCCGGCAGCCAGCTGTGCCTGAGTGACCGAGCCCCAGGCCGAGAGGCCGGGGGCACCCCACCTCCGAAGTGGCCCGAGCGAGCCCCAGGCTCCAGGCCCCGATAAGCGGCCACCAAGGAGTGAGCCGGTGTGTACCCGGACGCCCACCCCCAGACACAAAGAACCACCAACGCACTGACACCTGAGGGAGTCCGCCACTGGCAGGGGAAATGGTGGTGGGTGGAGATAGGCCTCCAAACCTTGGAGGGCCTGAGATGTCCCCAGAGAGGTGGCGTCTGATACCCAACCTGACATATAGACACAGACATACAGGCACACACAGACACAAACATCCATTCCCACCCTCATGCTCTCATATGCACTTACTCCACACTCAACCAACGTAGAGACAGACATAAAGAGACG
Source organism: Simochromis diagramma (assembly GCF_900408965.1). Lineage (NCBI taxonomy): Eukaryota > Metazoa > Chordata > Actinopteri > Cichliformes > Cichlidae > Simochromis > Simochromis diagramma. The sequence continues at coordinate 1,422,918 of NW_024387197.1, read as the reverse complement.
CTGTACACACGATCACACTCCCCAAGCGTACTCTACGAACCGGGTCTAGGTACCCTTGCCCCTGGAGGGGGGAACTGCACCCAGACCCAGGTGGTGTTACACTTTTCCCTGCGGTGGGGAGAGGCAGACCGCCCCGACTCCGCAGCAGCAGGGAGGCCCCACACTCCAGACCGCAGTCGGATGAGTTTTGTTATGAGTTATGAGTTTTTCTAATACTTTTAATGTGTACACTTTGTGGGAAAGCGTACTCTAAACGAGCAACGAACCATATAATGTCAATGTCTATATGGTATATGGTAATGTCATTAAAAAAATCTAATTTAAAAAAGTCCACAAATATCGCACTTGGGCTGAAGTTTTTTTGAATTTCCAAGTATTTATTAACACATGGCCAGAATTTCAAATAAAGAGTTCTGGCTGCAGACACTGCTTTTTTCTGGCTCTTAATGATGCCACTTTGGATGTTTATCTTAGGCATGAAACCTTGTCTGTGAGTACAGAAGTCCTATCTTCTGCTCAAACCTCCCATTTACAAAGGTAGCAATCAGAAGAAAGTTGGCTCTAAGGGAAAATGAATGTGTCAAAACAGCTTTTTCAGACCAAGGGTGAACTGGGACTATAGAAAGGATAATAAGGCTAAATAAGCAACATTTTGAACTACTACCCTATTCTAGTATACTACTCTAGAGTTCATACTTGGCTTAGGCACAACTATTTTTGGCAGTGTTTAGGATTTAGAAAGAAATCAAAAAATAAAGCAACAGGTATTGGTCGTGTCCAAATTCATGGGCTGCATCCTCCTGAGGACCCGCCCTTCGCGGTCTACGTGGGCTGGGTCCTCAGAAGGTCGGGTAGGCAGGAAGTAAACGGCTGGGGAAATTGGACAGTGTAGCCTTCTGATTAGCATTACCGCTATCTCGGTGGAGTTTAATAAACTCGGCCGTCTGCTCCTTGCTATCTAAAATATAACAGGACACTGGCGTAAATTCTCGACCGTCTCATACTTCTATTTAATCAGTTTTCTGTTTGATGTTTATTCAGCTGTGTAAAAACCAAGGAGGAACCCACCAGGGGGACTGATAAAGTTTTATTTTATCTAATCTAATCTAATAACTTTAATCTCAGCCAAACCGATTGACTCACGAACAAATAAAACACTGAAAAAATCCCAACAATAACATTTTATTTTATTTTTGTCCAAATCAAAATCTTTTATCCTATTTTTTTTACTTCAGTTTAAATGTGTCAGTTTTCTAGTCAATGAAATTTTGACATGAAATTTACATTATTACCAGCTATATAAGTAACATCACATCACAGCCTTTAAAAAAAAAAACAAAGCAAAGAAAACAAAATTAATACAAAAATGTGCTGAAAATGAAAAAAAGAGGTCAATGTCTAAAAACAACAAGGCAGTGATCCTCAGACACCTCAAAACAAATAATGCTCTACCTACAAAGGCACAAACAAAAGGCTTTGCTATATCCTACACATTACCCCAATCCCAACATCACCGTGGACAGTCTGTGGATAGTACTTAAAGGAGCAGTGCATGCAACACAGCACAAGAATCTCACTGAGCTACAAAATCTTTTGCTCAAAGAAAACCACCTAAAAAAAAGACCCAAGAGAATAGCAGCTGGTAAAAAAAAAAGGCCTTTCTGAGCAATGGCTAGCTGTGACCAGCTCAGTAAGGCTAAGTACAGATTATGGCCAAACTTTTGTTTGAGGCCTTTTTCCTTTTTTTGTTCTTTTTTGACATGTTAAAATAAAAACAAAATTGTGTGTAGTATATTAAAAAAATATGCCATGTAAGGATTGTCTGATTATTTACTCAAATATGTAATCACAGTGGTTCAGAGGCATCATATCTCCTGCCTCACACCTTAAAATGTTACCTGATCTTGTTATCTGAGCTCATTTCTTTTCCCAGTACATACTATACATTGAGGCTGTGTGATGCTTTGTTTTTCATGTTTTTAAAAGGAATTTTGGTGCCCAATTCATTTTCTATTTATTGAGTGTAACAATCTACAAAATGGAAACAAAAGAGAAGCAAAGTTTCAGTAAATACCAGAGAGAAAAAAAGATCACGGTGGAATATGTGAAAAGACAATTCTTTTTAAATTTGCAGACATAAATTTGACCACTGGCCAGAATTGTTTAAATATTTATAGTTAAGTTGCTCAGAAAAATACTAAGCCACTTTCTGTAACCCCTAAATATTTTTGGCACTCATCAATTTGGGCATTTAGTGTGTTGGCCTAGTTTAAATACAGTTGCCAGTTTATGGTAAGATTCTATAGATTCTATATAAAGGAAAGATAATGTTACAGTATTAAAAGGCTGGCTGCAGCCAGCTGCTCTATTTGTCTTTGCTGGCTGTTTATTAATTGGAATATGAGTGCATTTATGGCTGAATCTATGATGCCTTTTATACAGTAGCTGTGGTGTGGCTATTTTTATTATTACCATCCTACAGTATTTAAAAAGCTTTCATGGATAACAGACAATATATTATTAGTATTAATGATACTTCCTGCTGTTCAAGAATGCAGTAATCAATATAAAACTCCAAACACTGGCACAAATAATATCAATTCCCTGCACAAAGACTACCTCTGTATATAATGACTTACTTTCATAATAAGGTAATTTGTCACAACAGTGGGAAACCTAGGCTATGTTATTTTTCTAAATTAGCAGCAATGTTTAAAAGATAAGGAAAATGGTAATAGACACTAAACTTAAGAAAATTTTCAAAATACCTCCAAATTATAATCATGATCTGCATACATCCATCAGCCATAACATTACAGCCAGTGAATAACACAGAACCCCTCATTTAAATGTAATGTTCTGGATACCTTAGGTTCTAGCTTTCATACAGATATTACTTTGACATGTAAACATAAAAGTAAATACATTAATTTGCATGGTATTGATTTAAATAAATATTAAATCCCCTACAACCCAGCCAAAATTCTGGCCGTCCAAACTGCACACAAATTACACTGAATGAATCAACCAATTAATCAACCAATCAGTGAATTACAGATACTCCTGTTTTAAATTTGTTATGCATATAAATCACATGTGTCTGTACAATCGGTTTCTTCCATTCCAACCTCTCCACTGCCATGGGCAAAACCAAAGACCTGTCAAATGATAACTGGGATAAAACTGTAGATCTGTGGAAGGCTGCATTTTGGTACAAGACCATCATATAGCCCTTAACATCCTTTGTTTGGAGCTCCATTCAACATCTTGCCTCATGCGATGAGGATGATCATGAGAAAGGTGGTGGATCAGTTCAAACTACACAGGAGGAACCCCAAAAAGTTGATTCTGTTCACCTGAACGTATGATTTTCAGTGAGAGAAACGTGTCATCACTCATTGAAGTGACTTCTTCAGTCTTCTTCAAGCTGAACAAAACGCTATGTCCAGATGAACAGAATGCATGTACACAGGAGGAGCTTCTCAATGATCTGAAGGAAGCACACTACGGCCGCATAATGGATTGATATCTTGCAACGTCCGCAAAGTCCTCCTGCTGAAGAAGGCACATGTATAAAGCTGTCTTAAGTTTGTCAGCCAACATTTAAATGCTTTCAGATAAGCCATAAGAGTAAGTCCTGTGGTTAGCTGAAACCAAAACCAAAATCATATCAATCTGCTGACTTTGGAAGAACAGAAATGTTGAGTATGACCGAAAGAACATCATCACCAGTCAAGCATGGCGATAGAAACATTATGCTTTGAGGTTATTTAGCTATTGTAAGGGTACAGGACGACTTCACCGTATTGAAGGGCCAATGAATGGGGTCATGTATCGTAAAACCTTGCATGAAAATCTCCTTCCCTTAATCATTTTGTCTTCAAGCATGACAATAACCCAAAAAGATACCACCAAGTCAACAGAGGAGTCAACAGAGGAGCAGCTAAACAAGAACCACATTAAGGTTGTAGAGCTGCCTCGCCTGTCTCCAGACCTCAGTCCTTGGAGTTTCTGTAAAGAGGAGTGGGCCAAAATCCCTGCTGAGATATATGCACACCTGGTGACCAACTACAAATAACGTGTTACTGCTGTGTTTACCAACAAGGGTTTCTTCACCAAGTACAAAGACATGTTTTGCTTGGGGTTCAAAAAGTTATTTCACTCAATCCAAATCAATTTGTAACTTTTATGTAATGCATTTTTTCTGGATTTTTGGTTGACATTCTTTCTTGCTCCAATAAGAGGAAACTTCCATTAAATTAGAGGCCGCTCATTTCTTTGTAAGTGAGGAAACCTACAAATACAGGAGGGTGTCAAATACTATTCTCCCACACTGTATTCAACAAAAATAAGAGATGAAAAAATAACTCTGTTTAGGATCTTGGCAAACCTCTGGTTGTTGTTTTGGATTATCAATGGGCTCTTCTAGAGCATTTTTCATATTAAGTGGAAATAAATCTCTAGTATAAACCAGATGATGAAGCACTGTTTAAATACATGAAAGTAAAAAAAAAAAGAGAGGAAAAAAAGGAAAAACTTCTTTTTCCTGCAGCAACAGTGTGTGACAACCACTGTTCACAAACAGCATGAACCAATGACTAACATGTGGCCAACAGCGAGACCAAGAGGTCCTTCAGGCAAGACAGGTACAGTGAGCTGGGACTAGTGCTTGGCAGTCCATTCATCACAACTTGTCCTTCAGCAATGTTCTGTCCCTACAGGCCTGCTGCTGCACCGCGGATCAACAGAGGACATGTTTGAACAGCTGACCCAAGGCCATGAAAGTAGACACAGCCACAGCAGAGAATCTTAAGGCTATACATCGGTTCTCCATGAAATATAACTGTGATCTATGTATTTGAGAGCCCAGTTCACAGTCCTGGATTACAATGTGGTTTACTTCTCAGTTAAAGAAAGTCCTTTCCTTATCGTTTCGCTTTCTTTGTCCTTCTGTATCTCAATGCTGGCCCTAATTTAACAAGTCTTTAAAAACATGGTACTGCTCCAATTTGCATTTACTTGAAGTGGGAAAAAACTGAAAAGGCTCAATGGTATGCAGAATTGGAGATACTGAGCAAAGATAATGAGCCATTGTTAGCAACTCTGTGAGGCTGCAATAATGACAAGTTGAGAAATAATAGAAAGGAAAGGTAACCATAGTAACGATTTCCTTGTTTATGACTTCATGTCATCGTGTCATGAGTTCTTATTTGGACATATGAGAGCTTTCAGAGAAGTCTCCAAGTCATAATTATGAATAGGATGTGTATACGAATACTACCTAGATGTTGTAACCTTGTAGCTGTGATGTAGCTATTTAAATGCTTAAAATGAAAAAGATTATATGCTGACGTTTAGCAGAGACAATGTTCACTTTCTTTGTTTAGCATATAAATATGCTAACACTAGCTTAAGGTACTAATGTAATAAGCTGCAATAGTAAATGACATTATTAGAAAGTATTTTATCATAGTAATCTATAAGTAATATATATGGACAAACTGAAGTATTGGATGAACAGAAAATTCTGATGATACTAGGTTAGAACTTGATAGGGTAAAATACAGCTGTTACAGCTGATTGCCAGTTCTATTGCTGCCAGACAAAAGGCAAACATTCTGAACATGCATCTCTGTGCTATCATGTTGTTTCAGCTTTTAAGTTTACTGCGGATATTTTGTACAATCACTCCAGTAACCTAACCTTCACTAACAAGGAACTTACAGGTCAATGATTAGCTGGTCAATTAATAGCATTTAGGTGTGTTTTAATTCAAGCCATCCCTAATTGTATTTAAATCTAACCAATCAGGGACATAAATGAAAAAGTCAAGTAATATAAAAGTGTAAAAATTGTAGATATTCAAAGGCACCATTCATAGTCCCATCTTGTAGCTGGGATATAAACTAGCGGCATTCACCTTCCTGCCATTCTTATTGTGGAATTATGACAATTGTTATTCTTCCTAGTCTTGCAAGGTGCTATTCTAGACCTTTAATATAGGAAAAATATGTAATTATAGCATTTCTCAGTGTGTTAAAACTGAATGTGTTGCAGTGTTACATATTGTCTTAGCTCATATAAAATTAATAACAGCAACCTGTAGTAGGAACAATGTGATAGCAGCAACAAATCATCAGAACTATTTGAATATATCACCTAAGAACCATAAATATCTGTACAAAATGAGATGTGAGTATATCATTTGACATTTTGATGGTTCAGTGGAAACTCTAGGGCATCTTTAAAGCAATTTGGATTAGAGATCAAAGTTTGCCATCTTTATAAAATTGCACAGTAATCCATCTAGTTATTGAGACACTTCAGTCTGTAACAGTCTGACCTACATTGATAGAGCAAAATAAATAAATAAATATCCACAGTGTACTGGATATAGAAACATTGCACTTCTTTACTGTGGTTCCACTGGGTGAATTGACTAGGACTTACATAGCAGTTTTTTACTTTAAGTCTCATTCTCCAAATCTCACACATTAATGAAGTGTTTTTATCTATACCTAACCACTTTTGATCTAGCATTCATACATAAAGGGCAACTCAGGGTTCAATACATTGCCCAACACTTCTACACATGGACAAGAAGAGAATTGATCACTGTTTTTCCAATTGGAAGACACGCCGCTCTACTACCTGAGCCACTGTCAGCACGAGGCGGAATGAGGGATTCACTTAGAAGCTCCAGTCATTCAAAAGGCGATTTACTGGAGCAAACCTGACATAGATTTCAGCCATGACGCATACATCAACGGGACATGTTTCTCGATAACAATACTGAATTCTCTCTGACTTGATAAGAGAAGAGGCATCACTTTTCATTGGTCTCTGATTAAGTAGAACCTCACGCCCAGATGCTATCAAAATATGGCCAGACATGCACTATAAATAAAATTTACATGGGACTGTGTGTGGGTTTCTTAATTGTGTCTTTGTGTGGAAGCAGGCGCATTCACACATGCACACAACTCCCAGTAGGCCTTATGGCTGCTTGGAGATTTGCTAAATAGGATGCTATCATAAAACAGCCTTGTAAAAAGCTCATCTGGTGCACACCATCTGTAAACACAGATTTGGAGAAGTTCATGGAGCCTGCGCAACCTGACACCTCTAAATTTGGAGTGTATTACTGCAGCTACATGGATGTAGTACCAGCAGTAGCTCTACAGCAAATGAATGTGAAAAAACACACACCAGCAATGATTTTTCATAAATACTCTCTTTTTGTGCTGGGGTTATCGCCACAAATAAGTGACAGTTGCTTTAACTGCAGATTCGGATAGTGATGGGTCCTAAGGTAAAGTAGACATATATTTTGAGATTGGTGGGTCAATAACTTCAATACTCACAAATTCCTTTTATTATATAGATAATAAAGCTTTATAAAAACAAAATGTGGGTGTCTACATCGCTTCCAGATGTTTTCAGTGTGGTGTCGCATGAAACAGCTGGCCTGTCTCATGACAGCGAAATACACACTACTGCTTAAGGGAAAAGATAATTTTATATTGTACGCACTTTTATACACATATACATTTTACAAACACAGAATTATCATTTTTATTTTAATTACGCTTTTCAGTCGTTTTTTTGTTTTGGTTTGTTTTACATTTGGTTGGAATATTTCTTGCTTTTTTCTGAAAACTACAGATACTTTAAAGGTTACATTAAGTGGTGTGAAGCACAAGTACCAGAATTAACCTAATTTTAAAACAAAATATCACCAATCACTACATGTTTTACAAGCAGGCTTTGATCTTCGTTTGATTTACCAATTCAAATCCACTGCATTTTAATTTAACATATGCCACATTTATTTCATCCAGTATGCAGAAAGACTAAATACCCAGATGATGCCATGTAATATGTCTTAAAGCTATCAGCTCCATAGAGTAGTGGTTTACACATTCACCTAACAAGCAAAAGATCCCTGGTTTAAGACATGGAGGACACACAATAACCTTTCTTTAAACCAGGAAGACAATTGGCCAAATCAAATATGTTGAGCTATCTGCTGTAGTGAGCCCTTGTGAATAACGGAATGCATATGATATGACAGCCTGTGAGTTATGCTTTATTTGGTTTGTGTCTACCATGCCCACATCCATTGTTAGAAAACTGTCTTTTAATTGAATAGATGCTTTAATCACTCTGCTGTACAAGTTTGAGCAATTACAGTTTGCAGCAACAAGTATATGTTTATTAAAAAGACATGCAAAACTTTTCAGACCTTACAGAAACACAGTGAGATTCGCTTAATGGCTGTAAATGTTAAAGCAAAGCTTATTTTATCTCTTTATTACTTGTTATATGTATGCTTTATCTATTATTTCTGATATATTAATATTTGATCTGTGGCTATTGTTCGGAACACTGTACTCATATTGCTATTTAAATGTTAACCTACGCAATTTAACATGTTTAAATTGCGAGTAAATCATTACTGTTATCAGTATGAAAATACAAAAGAACTCGAAGGATATGATTTTTTTTTTTGTGCATTTATGACCAGTTTCCCCTGTCAGCCCAGAGTGCATCTTGCCTGCAAAGTAAAGGTCCTTTCATATGTCAAAATAAGCACTAAATTATTTTTTTAAATAAAATATTGCATTGAAATAGTGTAGGCTCCTTTTTATCAAGCTTTGCCACCACAAACAACCGTATGGTCATTTGATTATACTGACTGTTGGAATTGGTGGCATAATGTTTTCTATGTTCAACACTAAAGTATATCAACAGAATGACTTAAGCTGTGGCAGCCACTTTTATTTCATCCATTATGCAGAAAGACTAGATTCCCAGATGATGCCACCTAAATGGAACTATACTGTAAATGTATCAGGGCCTTGTATCAAGGAAAATAGCAAAAAAAAAATATCTCAGTGTCATTCATAGGGATGAGTATCGTTTAGGTTTTATCCGATACCGGTGTCAAACCGGTACTTTTGAAACGGTGCCGATGCTTAAACGGTGCTCAAACCGGTGCTTAAAGAATGGAGAACACAAAATTGGTCCAAAAACCTCTCATGTTCAGCTGTTTTTTTTGTAAAAAGATAACAATGTTAGCCTTTTCTGCAGCTATGGGGCATATATGGTATCACTCTTGGCTGGAAGCAGTGCTTAAACAATGGAAAAAACACAAACTTTGTCCAAAAACCTCTCATGTTTAACTGTTTTCCACTTTTTCTTTGGTCATTTTAGCCTTTTTGGCCAGGGTGAAGGGAGCATCTGCCATCAAACAAGAAGACAGCCGCATGTAACTACGACGGTGTTTGCTAGTTCACCTTACATGCATTAATGTAATAACGTGGTGAGCCTACTCAACGTAAATTACACACGAACAACATTAAGCTACTCACGCAGAGAAGAACGGCTGCTGCTGCATCATCATCCGTCATCATTTCTGCTACACTGGCAGGGATAGGGGCCAGGACTCTCCTCTTCGGGTTTTTGGGGGATGTTGCTAACTCCGGGTCCGATAACAGGCACCACACCCGCAGTAGATGTGCTCGGTGTGAGGTCTCGCAGCAAGCTATCAAATACGGCGCATTTTTCGGCTTTTAAAAAAACATTATGCGTCGCCAGGTGTTTCATCGGATTTGAGGTATTACCTCCTTTACACAGTATCACCTTAAAGCAGCGGTCCCCGGGCCTCGGACCGGTACCGGTCCATGAGTCGTTTGGTACCGGGCCGCGAGTGTTGAGGCTCAGGTGTGAAATGTATGGTTTTGAGGGTTTTTATCGGTTTTCAGCGTTATTTTGTTATTGTTTTTATCGTTAACTCGGTTTTCCTGGGTCTTTTCACGTGTGTTATGAATAAATCTTCTTTTTTTCGGTACCGGTACTAGTTTTATTTTGTTGTATTTATCCGCGACACCTTAAAGGCCGGTCCGTGAAAATATTGTCGAGCATTAACCGGTCCGTGGCGCAAAAAAGGTTGGGGACAGTTGCCTTAAAGCACTTGTTGCAGGCTGCTGAGTTTGCATCTTTTGCTGTGAAGTACAGCCAGACTTTTGACCGCTTCGCCTTGGGCATTTTTAATCTGTAGCTCTGCTCTAAAAGAACGTATGTACCTGGACCCGCCTACTATCCTCGGAAACGTTTGGCTAGAATCTAAAGTTTATCACAGCTCAGGAAAATAAAGCACCGAAATGTGCGCTGCTTTTCGGTCTGGTTACTACCGTTTATGTCAGAACCGGTGCCATCATGGCATTCATGCACCAGGTCCATGAAAGAAGCCAATGAGCTGCAGGGCTGATTGCCAACTACATTAAGCCTCTTAGGCAGCATGCTGATGAATTCACTCATTGAAATGTGAAGGTAATAGTCTTGACATAGCAAAGACATAACTCACCGACTGTACCTGCAAAGTCCCCAAATGACAGTGATCCCGAGTAGGAGCTGGTCCAATATGAAAGAGGACTTTGCTTTTATTACCATGATCATTACTGTATATCATTTCTGAATGTACAGCCATTTGGTTTCATTTAAATGTAAATCTGGCGACTGAACACATTGTCACCCACAGCAACCTGACTATGATGATTCATTCTGGGATCGGCAAGGAAAATATAAGAGCCCCTTTTGCTTTCTCTGAGGGAAAATAACAGATTTGACCTTTGTCTGTTTTCATGAAAGCCAGTGCAGAGGAAAATAAAAAAACCTTGAGATTTTTCCTTTTTTTCTTGAAAACAAAAGTAACCACAGTTTTGTGCATCCTTTGTGCTCTGCTCTCTCTCTCTCTCTTTCCACTTTTTAAAAAAAATGCCCAACCTGAAGAACAGGGAGGGAGATGTACAATCTGCAGCTCAAGGTCAAGGAAGTAAAACTCTTGGGAGAATAGACAAGTTTGTGTGTCAAAATAGGCTGCGGAGACGGATAACAGAGGGGCACAGCATCACACAACATGTGGTGATGGTTATTTCAGCAAGGCTTGACACAATTGTGCATCTGTGGAGCAGGGACAATGCTGTTTGCTGCTAATGTTTATCAAATGAGGTGACCACCAGGGGCCTGGGCATATGTGCATGCACGCAGAATGGAGAATCATTCCAGCAAGGCAAACATTAGCAGCTCTGTAGTCTAATCTCACAACATATTCTTGTAGTCATATAGAGTATTAGCTAAACTTAAAGCAGACCTAGCAGCTTTACTGACAAATGAACTGGGCGACTTCAGCAATCCTCAATCAAATATCAGATAATCCCATTGCTCATTACTTCTCTCAATACACAACCCTCTATCTTGCTAAAATCACACATCACATAAATTAATCATCAAGTCCCAAATAAATGCCTGCATGTCGAGAGAAATCAACGAGAGCCTCATCAGAAGATAGGTAAGAAGGGATATTACATATCAGTGCATTCGCATACCCTTTTGCATGTCTAAGCAGAGCTTCATTATGAGATAAATACACACCAATAGCAGATTGCTGATCTACAAGAAATTCCCATTACAACCCTGGACAAAGCTTCTTGAAATAGCCCTTATTTCATCAGAACTGTGAGACAAAAGATGAAAAGCCTTTTCAAGATCCCCCATGGGCCACATCATCCTCACTCATGGCTGTGTTACACATGGAGGACCCCTCTTTCATGACCCCTTGCGTGAGTCTCGTTCTGAGCCAGTGGGGGCCTGCGAACATCAGCTATTGATCTTTAAGAGCTTAAATCTTGCTGAGTTCGAGCTAGGACCATCAAGACCCGCAGAGCAGCAGGACTGCTGCTGTTTGCTACTGTTTGATTCAAGGACTCAACTTGTGGGAAAGTGTGACACCTGTCATGACATGCATGGCCTTTAAAAATGATGTGATATGCAGAAAAGTTGAAACATGCAACAAGGTAGAGTCGAGCATTCAAATGCCCTGCCTCTGTTTTGACAGCCCATTAGTACCTGTAATGCTTTTAAAGCACTATCTGTATAAAAAAAAAAAAATAAAGCATCTCTTTCACTTTTTAAAATGCATTGTTTTCTTTTGTTTTTCCTATGATATTTAATTAAACTCAAGACCTCTGTTTTTTGGAAATCAGTATTTTCGTCTTTTTGACATTCTATAGACAAAAATTGCTCCTCAAGAAAAGAATGGACATACTGAACATAATCATTTGCTGAACTATTTTTGATATGGTCCCACACTTAATCAGGATGCTAGGCAGGCAGGTTGTGAAGTGAAGCTCAGATGAAACCGGATCATGTTCTCAGTGCCAGTCCACATCAGCTGACGCCTCGTGTTATAGTTGTATATACATTAAGCTGCTTTAGCCTGCCCACAGATACTGTTAATCTGCAAGCCAATTTGAAACCCACCTCCACCCCAGCTCCTCCTTTCTGATTAAATTAATGTCATATCCGTTCTCCCTGACGACTGCTCTATTCTGTTCAGTGTCTTTTTGCTGCTTTCCACACCTCTGTAAGCACCGTGAAGGGCGCCACGTAAAAAATGACTACAAATAGAAACATTAAGCATCTTTTGAATGTGCTTGTGCTCCTGACTTAAGTTTGAATTCAGTCAAAATTAATTCTGTGTTCTTCGAGCAAAGTACAGTCTGTCCAAGGAATGCTGGGCCGACACTTCTGCTTCTGTCAGCTTTTTGATGGCGACTTCCTTAATATATAGGAACTCAAGATGATAAGAAATCTGTGTGCCATTTACTGACCTGTTTAACTTTCATGTCTTCTGGCTGTCTGCAAATTGTATTCATTCTGCTAAACAAATTTTGAAGAAAAACCACAGAGAAATGTGTATTTATACAGAGAGAACCTGCACATAGTCTCGTACTGTCAAGCTTTTTCATGTATTTTGTGCATCTATGTAGACTCTTACAAGAGTCTAAATCCTAAACTAAAGGTTGGAGTCACATATCAGTAAAAATTCAAGCATTCCATATTTTGCTTGAGTATGTTGATGTAGAACTTGTAGGATCCAGTCAATTTAGACCTTTCTAACTATTACATGCTATCACCAAACATTTTTTACTGCCTCCATTCTAACCCCTTCTGCTAACCACTATAATAATAACTTGCTGGAGTCACTCTTTAATTTGTCATAAATATATGCAACCAGAAGGTAGAGATTGCCAAACAATTCAACATTCTTTTTTTTTTAATCTGCAACTGAGAAAACAAAATTGGAAAAAGTTACAATCATTTTTCATTTGATACACACACAGACACGAAGCAAATAAAAGTTTGTTGTGTATTTCTTTTGTGACACTACACACCCTAAGATAAAAGGAATCTTTTAAACTTTCATTTCCTTTTTGTTTCAATACTTCCCTAATGGAAAGTGTTTCAGTTTAAAAAACGAAATCATCTTTATGTTTTGTTTTTATAAATACCTCTGTAATAATCCTTTTTTGTATTTCTGTGTTATGTGTGTAGAAAGGGATGCAGTTCCGCATGAACTGATTAGCTACATAATGCATTAGGCATGAATAAAAAGCTATACACAACAATACTGTTGTCTTTACTTTCATTTTTTTTATTTTAATTAATATATCCAGCTATCAATTTACACTTTTATTTAATTTTATGGGAAAAATTGGTAACAAATAGAATTAGAATCAGTGACTTACTAGAACATTGGCAATCTGCTTGTAGTTGTGTGCTTTAATGGTTCCTTTTTTTCACCATTCGAGGTACTCACAGTGGTCCCTGGCTTACTTCCTATTCCTTTTCCTAGACAAACTTGCTCACGTGATTTTTACACAATAGATTTTAGGTTATATTAGAACATTGTGATGTGTTCACCCAAAATGTATGCCTCATCTTTAGGCATGGTAGAAACTGATTGATTAAAATTGAAGGGGCTACTTGAAGAGACAAGCCACAACTCAAGGTAGGAGAAGTTAAGTTGCTTATGTTGATAAGTTAGTTTGTAGTACATTGTAGATGCCATCCCACTACCAAAACAGACAAGTGATGCGCATTTTCTACAAATTATTATTGTTGTTGTTGTTGTTGTTATTACTACATAACCTTTATTTAATTAGCATGACCCTTAAGGTTAATGATCAGTAATTACATCCATTAACAACAGTAAAAAGTGAATAAAACCTGTAAACCATTTTAGTTAATGCAAGTTAATTCCAACGTCTGTCTGTAGGCTAACAGAAACTACTGATGAAGACATCCATAAAAATGTCACCATTAATAATGATGAAATTATTTAAAGTAGTGGTAGGCAAAATGTTTTTTGGGACCACTGATCAAAATCCAATCTAACAACTTTTCAGCACACTGTAATTCATGATGTTTGCTGGTGTGAACATTTGTGTTTGGTAACACAAACAGGCAAATAGGCATCTACATTAACTGAAAATATTTCAACTGCAAAGGTTCACTTGACACTGTGGCACCGCGCCTATCCTGTAGATTCTCTCAATACCACAAGGAATCTGAAATGATTACATATGAACAGCTCTATGACTCAACTTTATTTCTGCATAAACAAAGAACTAAAAGCAGGTGAAATCAACAACTTCCTTGTAAGTTCAGAAAATAAGTTATTGTCATTTATGTTCGGCTTTTGGTCGTATTATGGAAGGAAGTAGTTCTGGGCTGTTGAGGTGAATATTTGTGGGTTGTGAAAAACACTCGAGAAACTCTGTTCAAATAATTAACATGAGGCAAATCTTTGCTTTGCGTTTGACCTGAAGCAGGGTAGGAAACTGAGTCCTGCACCTTCTCTGGGCACCATTTCCCGGGTTTAGAGAAGAAGACAATAATGATAGACTTTAGTCCATCGCAAGTCTTTTCACACTACTTCAGATGAGCAATGGATGAACCTGAGGCAGAACCCGTATATACTGTGTAAGCCAAAGCATTAACCTCTTAAGCTACACCAAGACACTGGTAAAAAAGTAGGAGCAAGGATTAGGTTTTAATTTGTGTTCATACATTTTAAGCTTTCAAAAGATAATCTGTAACGAATGAGACTTCATCTGAAATTTCTCATTTTATAGTTTTTTTAATCATGTGTATTTAACATGTAACTCAAAAAATCCCCACCCTAATACTAGATTACCAGGTGGGAAGGACTCACGCACATATGGGCAGAAGAGAAGGCCTGACAGCTCTACTGCTCTCTGGTCTTATTGTGCTTTTTCCCCCTTGCATCACTTTTCTGAATTTCTGCCCAGCTTCGAGGTCCTAATTATGACTGGTGGTTTGAAATTAGAGGGATGCGTCATAAGTAAAGTATGTTGGTTTCATAACATCATATTCACTCAATATTTAATGTTACCTTCAAGAATAAATGGAACCCCCAGTTTAACTCTATTTTTCTGTGTGTGACTGATCAGTAATGACAGCAGACCTACCTATTTCCGTTTGGTCGAAATGAAACTGCCATCATTACAAGATCCTGCTGCATACTTGCATTCCTTATCCTAATATCCTCATAATTACAAGTTAATGTACAACAGATTGATGACAGCTGTCTCCACATCTAATCGACAAGAGAGAACTGGCAATAGTTTGTTTACAAAAATGTAAACAATCATTATTTTAACACAGTGTTTGTGTTGCTGCCAGTCTAACTCCCTGCACGCTGGTCAATGACTTCCCATCTTTTACTAAAATGGATCAGAGTTCGCTCTCTGATCCATTTTTTAATTTCCTTTTTTTGACTTGAGCATAAAATCAAGTGTGAAGGCGTTATTTGTTTTGTGGGTGTGTGTAGGATTCATAAATGAATAATGGAAAACAAATGACTTTTTGCATTGTTGAGATTTTAGATTCTCTGCAGAATATGAAGAAAAACAATGATGCATATTTTGCAAGATAATGTATATTTGAGTTATTCTGAATGAGTGGCATGTGCAGGGTGAGAATATTTTTTTACATTTGTGGAAGATGATGTATATCAGTTTCTTCACGGCAAACAGATTGCAGTAATAAGGTGGAAAAAAGCCAGAGTTTCCTGCCTCACAATGAAAAAAAGCAGACTTTGCACATTCATGATGCTTAAAGTCGTGTAACGTTAATCTGAACTCTGTTCAGCTCCATAGGCTGCTATATAACCAGTTAAACCTGCAGGGAACCTTTAACACCAAATACCATCTCACTCTCAGGCACTCTGCTCTGTGCTACTGCTATTTAAGTGGCTAAAATATGGAGATGTGAGAGTCATAAGATCAACACAGACACAACCAGATGTCTGCAGGGCATATTCTGGTTGGGTTGTAGGCTTGTTCTGTAACATCTGATTCAAACGGGTGATGTGGTTCAGTGCAACAGCTTAAAATCTCTAAAACCAATACAGGCTACAGAAAACTGTACAGTGTGTATTAAATAAAGATGATTTAACATGGATTTTTTTTTTGTTTGTGTTTAAGGGAAGACTAAATCTATCCTCTTGTATTTGTTCTTTTGGGTTCTCTGGAAAAAGAAGGAAAATAGAACATCAAGCAGGAGCAGATTTCCTACCCTCAACACGACCCCCACTTGTCACAGTCACCTCTTATTCAAAGGTATTTATCAAGTAAATGTAAAGCACTTTCACCGTGGGCTTCTAAAAAGAAACGAAAACCCTTTCTTGAAGTCGCTCTGGTAGCTGCTGATGAATATCTCTGCGTCCCGCACAAACCTCTACATACATTTCTCTGGCACTGTATTCACTTCGTGATATCAGGAAGCGGATCATTTAAAAAGGAGGACCAGCTCTGGAACTCTCAGATAAAATGGCATGCCTGTTGCACAGGCGTGCCTTCATTAAAGCCAGCAGTGCTGATTGCAGCGCGGTCACGGTGATGGATTCATTCACGACTAAAAACTTAGTGGAATGGGACGACTGTCATCGATTCGAGGGGAGACGTAAAAAAGACCAAGAGTGTAGGAACTTGACGGCGCGAGCCGTGGCTTGATGAATCAATAGCAGAAGCTCCACTGCGCAGTGAAGAGAGAATGCTCAAATAGTGGAAATCTGAAGTCCGAGTAAGACTCAGAATCACCTGCTGAATACTGAATGTGAGCTGGGAAGTATTTGTAAACCTCAAACATGAACCAAAAATCGTGACAGGTGGTGCGTAACCACGGGGATGGCACCCAATAATTGTCTCTCTTCTTTTACCGACCGGCTGAAAGCGCTTACAGCGCAGTAAACACCCAAAGTAGGCACGCATGCACACGGACACACACAGCTCTTACCTTTGGAGATAACCGATGCTGTGCAATAAATAAGCAGCAGGAGCCCCCTCAGAACGAGGTAACGTCCTTTTGTCAGCGTGCCCATACCGACGCGTAGCTCTCCACGGATACGCTATAGAGCTGACTGTGCTCCGGGTCTCTGATGCCTGCTCTTGCCTCCTCCTCCGAGCTGGACGAGCCCCGGCAGCGCAAGTTCCTCGTGTAAACCAGGGAAGCGGACAGTTGGACGCTCTGTTGGGAGAAGGAGGAGCAGCGGCAGCAGGAGAAGTGAACGGCTGGCGGGCTGGACTGTTTGTCGAAAGGGAAAAAGCATCTTCACTTCACTTTTGCTGTGCGTGTGTGCGCAGCAGGGGAGACGTGCGCTCCGAGTTTACCCCCCTTTCCAGGCATCATCATCCCGGAGCCTGCCCTGTGCTAACCAATGGCAGAGTGAGAAAGGCGGAGAGGAGGAGACGGAGTGGTAGGCTACTCGTAGGCCTAATCAGTCAAATGTTTCTTCTTTTACAGTAACGCACCAAGCAGCCCAGCAAAGGCGTGAAGGATGATGATACAGTTTACAGGTTTGGAGAAACTGTCCGAAGAAGAAAAATGGGAGGAAAACTGCTTCATTTCCAACCAGCACAAAGCTGTGTCTCACAGTGTCCGGTATAATCTGATCAATTATAGCCAAAGTAGAGCACTGATCAACAGAAACGCGCCAGTGTGATTTTCTTTTAATGTGCCCCTCAGCTCCAAGGTATGTTTGCTGGTATTCTTATATGTGATGAATAAATGAAATTTTTGAAAAAGAAAAAAAAATAGGTATGTAATCATGGTAAATGACCTCATTACAAAACCTCAATACCAGCTGAGAAAAGCAGATACTGACTCTGAGCACACTACTCATTTGTGTCCAAAATGATAATACTTTGATTACAAACGAGTGTAATTTTGATGAAGCTTGGAAGCAACTTCTAACCTGTAGATTTTTCCATGTATGTTTTTATGAAATACAGTGTAGCAGCCTTAGGTATTCTGAACTTGGTTTAATTCAGTGGCATCATCTCAGTTATTAAAAGAAAAAAATAAACTATAACCATCGTCTTTTTTGTCTTCACCAATTTCAACAACTGTGCTTCAAACTTGGCATGCATGCAGCAAGACCCAGCAGGCTAATAGGTCTAACTTTCAAGGTCTTTTCCTTTTTGCTAGGCAGCGGCATCAAAGGTACAGTGTCATCATTTTAAGGACCTCATAGTTATATGCAATCTGAAATAACACATTTAGGTTTAGAATAATTCTCCACTGTCTGTGACATGTACTTTTACTGATGCTGGGCAGTGTTCCAACTTCACTAACTCTTCTCTTCTTCTTATGGGCAGAAGACCTCCAGCTTCTGTCCATGAACAGTTTTAGTGGTCGAGATGCAAAGACTGTACTTTGTGGAAAGAATAATGGGACTCTTAACATCAGGTCAAGTCCCATCTGGCACTAGGATTTGTAGTAAGTTCACCCCTTTATATTGAATTTTCGCCTATTTGAAACAGCCAAATGGAACAGAGGAACAGTGAAACAAAAATCAATGTGTGAGACTTTATTGGAAAGATAACATCTTCTAGTTTCTGACAATGAGCTTATTTAACATGTGGCTAAAATAACTCCCATCTAAACCTAAACCTACTTCTATTCTCAGTGAGATTTTTACCTGGATAAATAAAGGATTAATTTAAAACAACAACAACAAAAACTCTAGACTGCGCAACATGTACAGTGAAACAATGTTGATGTTTTTTTATTCATACCTGTACTTTACAATCAAAAAAATAAATTGCAAGACCAAAATCAACTATGACTGTATCCTAACAAATGTATAGTCTGTATCTTAACAGTGCTGTCTGGAATTGTCCACGGTATTAGAGGTACCGATGTGACATCCATCCAGGCCTTCAGTTTAAAGACAATCACTGGCTGTTGTTAATATCCATAACAGTTAAGTCAATACTGAATTTAAAATGATGATTAGCTGAGGATACTAAATAATATGGATGTTCAATTCACAGTAAATAATACATTTTTAGAAAATCATTAATATAAATGCTTTTAAATTTTCTATTAATTTTCACTTAAGATTCTGTGGAAAATATTGTCAATCAATCGATCCTTTTCTTAACTGATTACCCAATATAAGGTCACAGGACCAGGGAAGGAGCGGGTGGGGGCTTGTGGATGGAGGAGTTCTAGAGACTATCTCAGCTGTCAGCACAAGGGGCAGGCTACACCCAACATAGGTTACCAGTCCATCACGTGGCTAATACAGAGAGACAGACATGCTCACATTCACACCTACGGCCAATTTTTTGAATCACCAATTAACCTAACAGCAGATGGATGGTGGGAGAAAGCCAGAGCACTCAGAGAGAACCCACGCAGGTACAGGGACAACATCTCAATCATCTCAAGCAATATTCACACAGAAAAACTCAAACTGGTTGGGGCTGAATGTAGGGCCTTCCCAATTTAAGGTGACCACTCCTGGTTGTGCTAACCATTGCTACTGTAAAAAATAGTAAACTCAATAATTATTGCACATCATGCTGTACAGTAAAGTTTTACTTCTTCTTAGGGTGAAAGTTGGAGTGTTTTCATCAACATTGTTTGGGTCGAATTTGACTTGTTTTCAAGTCCTGATGTATGAAACATACATTTTTCTTTCTGAATTACTTACTTTTAAAACTTCTAGGGCATTGAAGGTCACATTTATTGTTTATGCACAGAAATACATAGTAAATGCTGCCAAGCTGAATAAGTCCAACAAAACTGTAAACCTTTTGACTTGAATTCAGTTGCAGAGGTGAACAGAGCAAATATGATCCCTGCAGAGTCACTGCAGACTTCCCTGAAGACAACATAGGTAACAACAACAGCTTGTTTTACTCTACAAGAAAATACACAAAATTGTGGTTAAAATTTATGGACAAAACAGAAAACACTGTGTTTTTTTGTTTGTTACTGGATAGATCGCAAGTCAGAGGAAAGTCTTCTACAAAGATTCTTGATGTTCTTTGTAGAAATGTACAGAATTTACCATCTGTGGTTTTTAGCATTTTAAATAATGTTCTTTGCAGAGTTACTGGAGTTTGAAAATATGTGGCAACTTAATGCATTTTGTGTAAAAGCAATGGAAAACTCTTCACGTTTTTTATCCACATAGACTGTTTCACTTACTGTAATAGCAGTATTGACAATGTGACTTCAGTTTTGACCCATACAAATGACCAAAAACAGATGGTTCCATTAGCAGGTGTGTCAGGGGCAACGCTTTTGTTCACCAAAAAACAATTAAAAACCCATCACTGAGTTACAGTGTGGCCATCTGACAAATTACAGATGAGTGGGGGGAAAAGGAAAAAAAAAACACAAATCGCAACTTTAATGCACTTTGCCACTGATTCCACAAGTCTCATGAACGCTAGTGGATGGACTGAACACCATTCTTCTAAAAGATATTTCATCCATCGTTTTTTGGTTTTAGCTCTTTCCCCCTATAAAGATGACATTTGACGACCTCCCCTGTACCATTCATAACAAGTTTTGACACCTCCGATATATCAAAGACATGGTAGAACAGTTTCCTGGTTTTTCCAAAGGTAACTGCAGAGACAGAGACCACCCTCACTAACTTCTGACACAAACCCAGTCATTTTGTTCGATAGGCATGCCTGAAATATGACAGAGACTCCTCATTTCAGAAAAGAGCTTCAAGGGTTACTCCTAGTAGGTTTTTCAAAGGGTAAAGTGTTAATGGTGGTGGAATTTCTAGGTACTCTGGTTGGGTTCAGGTCATTTTCACATTAATCAAACGGTTCAGTGAGACTATTGGTCCCGCCATCATAATGCTCTATGAATTTAGGGACTCTTATCTTGGAAGAGACCAGTCCCATCAGACTGAAAATTTTCATCACTTGGTAAAAGTGATCACTTACATTTTTTTTTAATGATTTACAGTGACCTTTCCATCCAAGAGGACAAGTGGACTCAAACCACAGCAGAACCCCTCCATTCCTTCATTCATAATTATAAATTACATTTTCCCTGATATTCAAGTAAACAAGCAAAATTTACCTACAGGGACACAACAATTAGAAAAACAAACAAAAAAAACAAAAAAACCAAACACCAAGTTCTGACTATATCCATCCTTTGGACGCTGCAGACAAATTCATAACTCATCTTTGAAAAGGCTGACTGTCTAACTCAGGGTTGTCGAGTCATTTTATATAATAGGCCACATACAGCCCACTTTGATCTTAAAAAAAGAAATGCAATTTCAACAGTACTTTTCAGTTTTTGTACGTGATACAGAAATACTGCTGCTTTAAATCAAATAAATCTTTCAGTTTGACCCTTTTCGCATAAATTGCAGGAAATGAATTTGTAAAATTACAGAATAGATTTGGTAGCTCATTGCCCAGACTTTCTTATAATTATAAAACAGAAAGAAATTCAGAGAAAGCTCCCTCCGGATAAAAAAATTCCCAAGTGTTCTTTAAGCCTGAGGTTGTTTGTTGACACAAAACATAGCCAGTGAACTGTTGCAAACGTCAAGGAATCCCAACACAAACTCTGACTTCATTGTTCATATTGAAGTGAGCTGTTACATATAATGTGTAAGAGCAAAAAATCATAAATGTGTTCTTTATTTTGTTTCTTCTACACTTTGTTCTTCAGTCAAAGTTTTCAGCAACTCTGCCTGCTCAGGTGGCAGAGCAGGTCAGCCACTAGTCAGAAGGTCGGTGGTTCGATCCCAGGCTGCCTCCTGGCTGCATGCCAAATATCCTTGGGCAAGATACTAACCCCATGTTTGCCTACTGGTGGTGGTCAGAGGGCCCGGTGGCGCCAGTGTCCAGCAGCCTCGCCTCTGTCAGTGCACCCCAGGGCAGCTGTGGCTACAATGTAGCTTGCCATCGCCAGTGTGTGAATGTGTGTGTGAATGGGTGAATGACTGAATGTAGTGTGAAGCGCTTTGGGGTCCTTAGGGACTAGAAAAGCGCTATACAAATGCAGGCCATTTACCATTTTACCATCAGGCAAGAGTGTTTTGTCAGGAAGATCTTGACCTGATTCTGTGCTGCATTGAATTCTGTTGTTACTCTCATCTGATGCGGAAGTGATGTTCTGTGATCAATGTAGCCCACAGAAATCTGTGCACAGGAAGGCTTTAAATTTTATTGCATATAAAGAAAAGCACTTTATCTAATTGAACAAACTGGAATTAAATGATCTGTCATAATTATTGGAGTTTGAAAAAGTAAGATATTGATATTATAGGTACTAAGTAATAGTAAGTTGGTAGAATGCCAGCCTTAAAATACCAAAAATCTTAAAATTTTGATTTGTTTTTGAGAGTATGAATTGGTCATCTTACTGATGTTTGTCAGTATCTATTTATCTTCTTTATTATATTCTTGGCCAAGGCTGTTCTTTCAGTTGCTCCATAAAACATCATTTCAATTTATAAAACTCTTTAGAATTACTCCATTTCAGTTCAGCATTTATTAAATAAAGCAAAAAGTTTTACTAAAATAGTTTGGCCGCTATGACAAATCTCTAGAATGCCCATCATTCTTCCTGGGAATACATTCCTTTTTCTGCTTCGCTAATGCTATGCATAGGACACAAATGACACCTGTACCCAGAATCAAAGACAAAGTTGTATATTTTAGCTTTTACAAAATTACAAGTACAAGTAATCATCCCAGTAGTGGAGTAACGTTTGCTCATTTGTGCTATCATAATAAAAATTTGCATGCTCATCTTTCTTAAAACCAAAAGTTGCTCACAGAGTCAGAAGCAAATATAGCCTTTAAAGCTAACTATTGGACCCCAGTGTAACAATGTGAATTTGTGATAGCCAAAAAGATACGGATGTTCCCAAACAGTAGAACACACATACTTGCAGCGTTTATTCTAGATTTTAAGTTTTTGGCTGAGTACAAAAGAAGTAAGGTAAAATATTATTATTACCATTATTGACCTCTGTCCTTAGTTATTCCAGTTAAAAGAATGTATTTAACATCGTCTGACATTTTAAGTTCTTGTCAGTCCTGTATGTTGTTGGTCACATGGTGGTTGGTCAGCGTGGTTGCTTTGCAGGGAGAACCTGCATTTGTTCTCCCTTTTGTCCCCAGCAGTTTCAGTTTTCTCCCACAAAGTTCGATGTAGGTCCATCCCCACATTAAGGTATAAATATGGCATCATGTTCAACAGTGGTTCTCAAGGTGCAAACCACAAGGGTGTCCCCTTTCAAGGAAGGAGCAGCAGTAATTTAGAGTGTAATGTTACAGTTGTACCCCAGAAGTAATAATAAAGTGCTTTAGTTTTAATAATGGAGAAGCTTCTTCTTTTTTTTAACAGCAGTTGGTGCATGTGATTGATAACCACACCACCACCTACATTTTGCGGGGCCATGGAAGGTTAGAAAATTAATACTAAGAACCCATGAGATGTTATTAGTTGATAGACAAGTCTCTTCTCTGCTCGTTATTTCAGCAAGTCTAACCAAATCCCATTATGTTAGTCACCATTGCTATTCAGATTCTCAGATCTCATGCATCAGTAATCTTTTTCTTATTTAACAGGCAAACTATTTTGATTTATACAGCACTATATTACTAGTATAATTTATACACTCAGGTACTATGTGATATGTACCTTCCTCAAATACTTTCTAAGGGTTGGTGTTTTAAAGTGAATCATCTCCAAACAATAAAATGTTAGTTGGGAAGAGCAAAAACTTCTGGATCCATTGTCATTTAAAATCCACAGGCAGTATTGAACAAGGACACTCATCGAAACCCGAGTGAAATAGAGGCAACTAACAAATTCAAGTTGTAAATCTGCTACCTTCTTTAAGCCATTGAATGTCTGCTCTAATGTTCACAAACTTATCCATGATTAAATATCACTATTATGGTGCTCAAGCTTTTAAGCAACATTCACAAACACAAAGGAACTGAGAACTTCATCTAACAACCTCTGCTTCTGCTGACCACTTTCACAACATCCTGTTGTGGACTGGACTCTTATGACAGAGCTGCAATGGATGTGAAAGGCACACTTCAGGGCAGCTCTTAAAATGATTCACCTCATGTAGCTTTTTATTTAAAATTATGGGGAGAGCAATCAGTTTAAGTACGGCCAGCCAAGCAGATAAAACAAAGTAGGCAGCCCTTTGTTTTCATGGATGGTGAGAGCTGAAAGAATGGTACACAAATAATTCAACTATACTTGACTAGAGAGCAGCAGTGGGATTACAGTGCATAATAGTTTTAGTTCCACTTTAAGTACACCTCTGTAAAACCAAGCTGTCCCCTAAAATGATGGTCATGTACAACTAATCCATATTGACTGATATATTTTGTACAAAATGTTTTGGGAGTATTGATGATTATGAAAATTTGTCACTAACAATTGTCTTCCGCCATAGTAGTGCTCTTGTAAACCATACTGTGATGATACGATCATAATATAGCCATTTTAAAGCATAGGGAAAGTTACATGATTTTGGCTTCCCTGTGTACTGTTAAAACAAAATGTGCTGCAATGTGTCATAAAGTAAAAGCAAAGACATTTTAGAAATTTAAATTGTACTGAATTAAAAGGAGGTAAGGTCAGTTTGGCAGCTGAAGCATGTCTGTGGTATGTCCTTTGTAGCAATCATAATGTGTATTTACAGGTAATTTTCAATTAAAAAGGCTTTAATATGGGTGCTGCTTTCAAGCCCACTGAAAGGTCTCACTTGAATCTTAATTATTTAATTTCTGTTGGTGTATAGAAACCATGCCTCTGTCTAAATACTTACGGGCCTAAATGGGCCAGACAAGGTTGCTTGAGGTGTGGTTTGTTTACTAGCAAAGGTTTTAAAAGTGTATTTTTTTTTCTGTATGCGAGACACAGAAGGGACGATGTCATTGGTTGTTTTTGTTTGCCTAAGGAAACTGTCCTGAGCCTAACTTGAAGAGTTGGCTGGAGTACTGAACCATCAGGTCAGCTCTGCTATAGGTCTGCACTGAGATAATTACCACAATGATATTATCCTTATAATGGGGGTAAGCATTTAATAATTTACCTTTGACAACACTGCAGTTTAGTCCTCTTTAAAGCACCTAAAAACAGCCCTGCTTAGTGCCACAGATATATTTACCCATTAGTGTGAAATCTTTTATTTAAGCATAAAAGCTCTTTTGCAGCTACACAGGACTGCACAGAGCCCTGTGCAAACTTTCTTTTTCACATGACTATGTTAACAGTGCATTGTAAAGCAGCTCACTGATTAAAAATATCTGCATACAAAGTCAGAAGCAACAATTTCATACCCCAAAATAACACTGTGGTTTCAATATTGTTTCAAAATGTTCACATGGTCATAGATGTGGCTGTAGTTCATCCAAGTATGGTCCAAAATATATCAGCAGCTGTCTCAAGGTTGGTGTTATAGTGAGCTGTAGTTCAGGAGGTAGAGAAAGTCATCTATTAATTGGAAGATTGGTGGTTTGATCCCTGGCTGCTCCAGTCTGCACCCAAATTATCCTTGAGCAAGATACTGAACCCCAAGTTGCTCTCTGGTGTGTTCATCAGAGTATGAATTTGTGTGAATGTTAGCCAGAAAGCACTCAGGCACAGAACAAAGTTCTTGTATGAATTGGTATAAAGTGCTTCGAGTGCTCAAGTAGAGTAGGAAAGCGCTATTTAGGAACCTGTTCATTTACCATTTGTTACAGTCCTAGCAGGCCTACAGTGTGCAGGCCTGCGAAACCAGTGCAAATCACTCAGCAATCAATCAGTTCTGCAGTATAAAACTTGGAGACAAGCGCTTCAGTCTCAGTGTGAGCCAGTTTTACTGCTGTGGTAAGCTTCAGCTATGTGTTTTCAAGTGGTAGTGAGAAGTTGACCTGCAGAAGGTTGTGGTTTTCTTCTTCTTCTTTACTTCTTTGACTTCTGTCTGATGTTTACCTTTTTGTTTTATTGCTTCCTGGATATCGACCACCTCTTTATGATGAACCATTCAATAAAACACTGATTTATTTCATGATCTCACCCTGTTTGACAGTAATAAACTACAGGTATAGAAGGAAATGTTGGGGTACCAAATATCCTATCTTGCCTATCTTGGCCAGGTCTCCCTTGAAAAAGAGGTTTTTAATCTCAATGGGATCTTCTTGGTTAAATAAAGGTTAAATAAAAAATAAAAATAAAAAAATAAAAACTGCACTATGAAGTAGAGATAATATGACTACATTCCATTTACCTATATTGTTAATAATGTGATGAGTCAGAGTCTGTAGTTCGTATGTGGAGCAGCCTGAGAATGATAAGAACATTTTGCTCTACACTATGGAACAAATCTCACTTGTATTAAAGACTCTGTAGGTTATCTTTCAGCGGTCTCATCAAACTCATACAATGCTCTGATGTTTGCAGGGTATGTTTAATGTGTGGGATCACAACACTACTGTGAAAATTACATCATGATGCACTTGAACTGTGCCAACATTGTAACATGAAAATATGAATCATTTGACTGATTTCACTCACTTACATTCAAAGCAGTTGCTGGATGGAAAAATAAATCAGAATTTTACTGATATAGTCACAGTACAAAATTATCAACTACCATCATAGACTGACTGAAATGAACAGGAAAGCCATCACTTCCAGAAATGCTGCTATTATTATTACTACTACTGTTTTTAAATTTTTGATTCTGTTTTATTTTATTTTTTCCTTCTTTTTTTTTTTTTTACTAACTATGTGTTGAGCTAATTTTAAAAAATCAATTTGCCTATAGGGATTCATTTAGTTTTCTGATTCTGCTGTGCTGTGGTCCTCTGTGACCTTCTTCATTCCCATCACATGACATGAATGGCAACGAGGGGAAACATTTCCATGTTTACAACAATCATCCATCACCTCATGTTCATTCCACTATAGGGCTGATCATGTAAGTGTTACAAATACCACAAATGAAACAACGTAGCAAAGTAATAATACATTTGGACTTAACAAACCTGAAGAAGCAAGTGTTTTAGGATCCCTTAAACAGCATTAATAATATAAACACTTTATTTTAACATGTGACAAAACTGAAATTTTCTGATCATTCTCCTAATATCTGAGAAACAAACAGATCTGTCATATGGAAAAAAAAGTAACTACACCCCTCCATTTATCACATCTTCAACTCCATAAAATTAGCACACCAGATCAGGTTGCCAGTGTTTAGAAATGCCTTAGGGAATACTTAATGGGCCTCATTTACGAACAGTGCATACTCACAAATCAGTGTGTAGATCATGCACACTAACATTTCATGCACAAATCAGTGATTTATGTGTTCAAAAAATGATGAAGGCCTGGTTGTCTTAGAAAACGTAAACACGTCTTTAAAATAGGAAGTACTACTACTCCTAAATATTAATATTATTAGTATTGCTATCATCATCATCATCAGTATTATTATTAATTTGCATAAAAACAGTACAAAATATTAAATGTAAAGGTGTAGACTTTAATCTTTTAATTTGAATGTATTCCAGTATTCAGTATCCTATCTTAGCTTTACTGCTACAGAATAATAGAAGTCAAACCTTGTGAAATTTCACCAGATGATCTATTGCTTCTCTAACACTGATTTTCTTGGGCCATTTCCTTCCAGCTGGTTGTGGTGTGAGAAGATGCAGCAAAACAAGAAGAGAAGTCATGTCGCTGTCCCACTCTGCAGACAGGGTTAAGGAGTTAAATACTAATGCTGGAAACGGGGAGGTAGAACTAAACTTCACTCACATATAACAACTGGTTGAGGGCATAGACAGAAAAGAAGTGATCCTTACACACATTATGCAAACTGCTGCTTTTTTGATAACTTTAAATGAAGTAACTGATAACAAAAATAAAAAACAAAAATTATTACACTAATAAAGTGTTACTTTAGGACACTACCTGGCTCATCAGCATTTGTTCAAGGCAGAAAACTGGTGTTCCATTTTTCCAGGAACCTGAAAGCAGTCTTGTCCATTAAAATCAGTTCTTGTAAATCAAGTATTTTTCAGATTCCCATTTGTTCACCTACCAGTCTTTTAGTGTCCAAATAATTAGGAAACATTTGAAGAATGTTTGTCGATTCTTGTGGGTCATCTGCTGATGATAGTAGAATGTCTCTCTCATCTTGAGGAGGGCTATATCTTGGTCATTGGTGTGATGAAGAAGAGACATGGCTTCCATACATTGATCTCTTGTTTGCTGGTCATCAGTGAAACTAAATGTCCTTGGTCATGTGAGCCCTCCTTTCAGTTCCACTCTTTACTGTGATGGTGGTGGTGGTTTTGGATTGGCATTACACAGTATGGACACGCCACTCAAAAAAACCTTTGTTGCTCTGAATGTCATAGAAATGCTCCTACAGAAAGAAAAAAAAAAGTGCAGACAATGTAAAGTATATAATTATTCATATCCCAAGTTACTTTTATTCAACCAGCAAGGTTTTGACCGGAAATGACACAGGCGTCTCCCAAAAGACAACAAGATGATTTACAAGAGGCACCATTGTGGAAAAAAAAATCTAAGCTTTTATTTACATTTGAGCAAAAAGTGTAATGTCTGAAATTATTCATAGAGGCTACACCACTCTTTGGCTAAATATGGCCATTATCATGAGTTTAAACAGAACATTGCAGTAGCTAGCTAACATTTAATGAAATGTTAGCATTAAAAAAGAAATAAACATTTTCATTGACTATGTGAAATGTGTTTCTTAAAATACAGTAAAATAAGCTAACTTTTAACTAACATTAGCCTATCTGCTTTCACTGAATCAGCGGAACATGCGGAAACACATGTGGTACTAGTTACCTAACTACTCACACATCCATGTAACCAAATATACATATAACATCACTAACAGAAAATCCCAAAGGAAATATTTTTACCTTCCTAATGTCGGAGTCCAAGAGAGAAACAGGTCTGTGAGGTAATGGTCGATAGACAAACAACACCAGCAATGTGTTGAATTAGACTCCTCAGCACCCAGTGAATGAACACCTAAATATTGCACCGCTTTAGAGTACTCCCCAGCACTGGCTGTAGTATAAGGTGAAAAATAAACTCCCAGAAACTCTTGCTTGATTAGACTGTGATTTGGGCAATTTGGAAACCAAATCAACACCTCAAAAGGTGTCTTTCTTTCCTGAATCATCTTTGCTCTTTGGCAGGGTGCAAAAGAGTTGAAAGATACCAGAGCCACAGGGAATACGGTTTTCATCAAAGGGTGTACATGCTTAGGTAGGTAGTTTGTGTCAAAGTAACATCCACATGGATGGCAGGACCAGCAGAGCATTGCCCAAAACATCAGACTGCCTCTGCAGGTTTTCCTTCTTCTTGTATCTTGGTGTCAGGTCTTCCCCAGGTACACAACGAGTCAACGAGTCAGTACATCCACTATCTGAAATTGTGTGTGTGTGTATGTGTGTGCAAGAGCAAGAGAGAGAGAGTGTGTAAGCATAATAGGTGAAAAAGAAAAGAATCAATATGCTCCCAGTGTTTCCTGGATATCCAAACCCTGTGTATTATTGATATATTCCTAAAACCGTGCTAGCAGTGTGGTGGTGGCAGTATATCTGAACCTTGGCTGGGGTCTTTCTCTGTGGAGTCTGCATGTTCTCCCTGTGTCTACATGTTTTTTCTGCACTGGGTCCACAGGGTAAACCCAAGTAAAGGAGAGGGAAAGCAGGACACAGCCACACAGCCACACAGTAGGCCTGCTAGGATGATAACAAATGGTAAATGGACTGTTTCCTACATAGCACTTTTCTCCTCTACTTTAACACTCGAATTGCTTTATACAATATGCCACATTCACCTATTCATGTAAAAACTTTTTTCTACATGTTTGACAGAAAGTGCTTCCTACTTTAACATTCACTTTGTGATGAACCCATTGGGTAACAATTTGGGGTTTGTTATCTTGCCCAAGGATACATTGGCCTGCAGACTGGAGCAGCCAGGGATTGAACCACCAACTTTAACAGATTGCCTGTTCAGTTGTTTGAGCTATAGCAGCCCCTGAACTCCTGAAATACTATATGAACATATAGTTAAAATGGGACTCATATACATATATACACACAGATATACACACATAGATAGATAGATAGATAGATAGATAGATAGATAGATAGATAGATAGATAGATAGATAGATAGATAGAAATAGAAATGCTCTTCATACATATTAAGAATAGCAAAAACTGATTTAGGAGGTCTGTGTGCTGTGGATAGTTTTATTACATCCTGTTCCACAGCTCCATACAGAAGAGCTTTTCTGTTTTAATGCGCTCCCAAATGCATGACTCAATCTCTGTTTTGCACCATTCAACATTCGTCTACATCACTTCATCACAAGTTTAATTATTATAATTAGACGCAACACATCCATCAAACTGAAGATTAACAGCTGCATAAACAAACAAAATATAGGAATGCTATAATGAAACCACAGACAGTGTAGTGTGCTGACTGTGGTTGGTTTTGCTGCTGCATGTCTGCAGTCTTCCTTCACCTCCAGCTCTCCTTCCTGTATTGATTGCAGAAAGGGCAAGAAAGTTGCTTTTAAAAGTACATATCTCTTGTTTCCCTTTGTCATAATATTTTCCAAGGTAATGGTCATATACTGCTACATGACATGATACAGGGAGGTCATGTCCAAAAATATCAGCCATTGAAATTTATCACAGAATGTCAAGGATGAAGTGACTCTGATTCCCTCCAGGGTTTTTGATGTACATAACAAAACTTAAGCTTTGTCTTAAAGAGAATCCAAAACACAATCCTTGAGTTTCATCAGCTAATCCTCCCTGCTTACCAGGCCTGTCTCTCCTCATCTGATCTGATTTCATCTGTCTACCACTATTTGATTTCATAAGACCATAAAACTGAGAGCTATGTAGAAAATGCAATGCTTATAATGTGGAGAAACTAGATTTAAAGTTACTATGTGTGCAAATGATCTTAAGGCATACCTTAGCAGCACATTTAAATCAAAAAGTTTTGCAACACTTCCCATAAAAAAACCAACCTCATTTCATTTTGACCATTATCCTATTTAAGGTGGCATTATTCTGTACCTCCGCATTTCTTCCAACTCAGTTCCTGCTTTTGGATTCTCTCTGGAAGTCCCATTCCATTCTGCATATTCAATTTAGGCTTGCATAGAGCATAAGCATAAACCTCTGTTTGAAACTCACCTTATTTTTATGTAAAATATCCATCACTGCTCATAGGAGTTGGGTCTGAGGTAAGACGTTCAGGTCAAAGAAGCTAACATGTGACATGCACCATAGTTGAGTAACTGGATCGTGGCTACTCATAGTGCACTGAAAAGACTGGACTTGTTTTTGACCACACAACAACTCCCAGATGTGACACCCTGCCACGTCATCTCTCTCTGCCAGAGTGTCAGGGTCTGAGCCAAGACTACTGCTTCCTCTGTATTACAGTCAGAGTTTAGTTATGAGGATAACATTATATAGCTAAGTTTCCTCCACTGGTTTCATAAGAAATCCTAATTTGGGAATCAGCCAGAGTACTAACTGGTATTCTCTCTGCATGATTAGCTCAGAAATCACAGCTGTCTGTCACAGGAGGATTTGGTGAGGCCAGAAAAGCAAAAGATTTCATTATTTTGCTGCTCTATCCAATAGGCACAACTATGTCTACTAAAAATAAACTACACAAAATAGTGAAATGTGAAATATGTTATTGTGACACACTAATGTGTGATCCCATCAGAAGTAGTACTTGTTAAAAAAATGAGAGATTTGTCACCGAAGTGAACTATGTGTAATGAGGTAGTTGCACCCCCAGCCTCCGGGTGGCGCATTGCTCAGTGAGACAGAATAGCGAGGTCATAGGTAAATGGCCTGCATTTGAATAGCGCTTTTCTAGTCCTTAAGGACCCCAAAGCGCTTTACACTACATTCAGTCATTCACCCATTCACACACTGGCGATGGCAAGCTACGTTGTAGCCACAGCTACCCTGGGGCGCACTGACAGAGGCGAGGCTGCCGGACACAGGCGCCACTGGGCCCTCTGACCCTCCTCCTCTCCAATATGGCAGAAGCGAGGCAAAGAGAAACTTCACCAGTCGTCTCTGTCTCATCATTTCCCTGTTTTGCAGGTTTGTAACCGGTAAAACTATATTAAAACGGTTGTAAAATATTGATAAGAAACACAGCTAAATGTGGGGGTATAAATCAGTGGGTAAACCCTGTTATTTGTTACGTTTTATGAAGTAGAAGGACTGGAAAAATGCCAAAGCCTAGCCAGCCGCGGGCGCCATTTTGGTTTCCTTTTTCCACTTATTTCAGGTCATTTTAGCTGAATAAGCTACTTGTTGTGTCCTGATATTGTGAATATGAATGTTAATCTGCTGTTGGCAGTGAAGAACGACTGTTTACTGGTTCTGAAAAGTGATTTTGAGAATGTTAAAGCTAAAGCTAAGCCTGCCAGCATACACATGACTCTTTCATGTATTTGTGAGCTACTAAGCTAAATTGGTTTAAGACCAAACACTGGTATGTTGGTTAAAACAATGAGAATACATAGGTATTTGGGTTAAAAGTTAAATAGAGGTAAAAATGTATTCGAACATGCATTTCATATTGTTTTGAATTGTCATTCAGAGAGAATAGCTGAGTGGATGATTTAAAGGTCGCTACACATGAAGTATTTTTGTTTTCCATGTAAAGATCGTGGTATTGCAGCTTGAACATACAGACGGTTGTATTCTTATTTCTGTTGCATGTGAAGAATGTTGGTGCTGCAAATTGAAAATACATGTGATTGTATAGATAAATATGGCAGAAGCGAGGGAAAGAGAAACTTCACCAGTCGTCTCTGTCTCATCATTTCCCTGTTTTGCAGGAACATTTAATCTGTTTTACCGGCCCAAACTCTGGGTCGGTTACATTATGAATGCTAAGATGTTACTTTGGTTGTAGTTGTTATAAAACTATGATTATTTTTGAAAATGTGTTTTAGTGGACTCTGTATGAAAAAGTATTTCATTCCACCTGAGCACCACCCATGCGCATGTTGAAAAAACCTACTGAGGCTGTTAAAGTGTGACATGGTCTTTACAGATTTAATTAGAACCCTAAAACCCTACCTAGTGGCATGTCCTTAAGTGACTTTTATGTGTATCAGGTACATTTGAAATAAAATGTAAAAAAACAAAACAGTGAGATCATTTATCCTCATTTAACTGTTCTCCAGTTTTTAGAATGGAGTCAATGCTTTAAAAAGGGGGAAAAGACTAGATCAAGCAATCAAAAGACATCACTACTGCAATAAGCTGAAACTGCAATTTGTGCTCATAGGAATGTACAAAACCACATAGCTGGACTACCACCAATACTATTTACTGTATTTGGGCCAGTGGCCAGCATATCAGCAAGTCCCAAGGGTCCAAGGAGAGCAGCTTTTTCCAAAACCATATCTTTTATATTCATTAGGATTCCCACCAAGCATGCACGGCACACCCTGGGTAGAAAGCAAGTGAGCTGTAACAGAAGGAGCAGAGCCAGATGCAAAGGGCAACAATGAGACATTTTAATTATAGACACAGGGGCCTAAAAATATATACACCAAGCAAAAGTGGGGATCAGGATTCTTTTTTTTTTTCTTTAATCCATTAGCACAGATATGCTAGAGTTACAGCAAGTGTATTCAAGAACACTTTTCTAACAGCAAATTGCAGAGAGTTTGAAGCTAGTTGTGAACACAGAGGATCTATTAAAAGCTTAGAGCCAGACACTTTCTTCAGGATTTGGTAGAGACCAAAAACAGACCCAAATGTTAGTTTGCCAGGTGGCCCTAATCACCACTCCTTTTGAAGACAGTGATAATGTTGCTTTTTAACTCCTGGGAATAAGAAACAACTTGCCAACTTCTGCTCACCGTATCTAGAGTGCATTTAAAAAAAATTATTACTATCCCATCAACTTTTCCACATTTTGTCACATGCACCACCTTAAACTTAAATGTGTTCTACCGGGAATTTATTGAAAGACTAACACAAAGTATCACATAATTATAGACGATTTGGAGAAAGTTTTACAATAAAAAAATGAAAGCGAGTGGAGTACATTTGTATTCAGCCACCCTGAGTCAATGCAATGCAATTATATCTGCATGTCTTTTAGGCCATGTCTATACCAGCTTTGCACAACTAGAGCCTGCAAATTTCGCTCATTCTTCTTTGTAAAATACCTGAAGTTCAGTCAGATTGGATGGAGAGCACACGTGAACAGCAGTTTTCAAGCCTTGCCACAGATTAGCAATAGTATTTAGGTGTGGACTTTGACTGGCCCATTCTAACATGTGAATATGCATTGAGCTAAACAAGTTCTTTGTAGCTCCGGATCTATGTTTCGGGTCGTCGTCTTGCAGTCTCGAGTCTTTTGCAGCATCCAAAAAGCTTTATTCCAGGATTGTCCATATTTAGCTTCATCCATTTCCATCAACCCGTACTAGTTTTCCTGTCCCTGGTGAAGAAAAGCTATCCCAAACCATGATGCTGCCACATCCATGTTTCACAATGGACATGGTGTGTTCAGGTTGATGTGCAGTGTTAGGTTTCCAATACTCACAGTGTTTTGCATGCAGGTCAAAAAGTTCAAGCCTGGTCTAACATGACCAGAGTACCTGTGCAACATGTGTGCTGTCTTCCCCTATGGCTTGTGACAAATTGTAAATGGGGCTTCTTGGGGCTTTCTTTCAAAATTGGCTTTCTTGTTGCAACTCTTCCTTAAAAGCCAGATTTGTATAGTGCACAACTAGTTCTTATCTTGTGGCTTGACTCTCCCACCTGAGCTATGAGTCTCTGTAGCTCCACCACAGTTGCAATGGACCCCTCGGCTGCTTCTCCTTGCCCGTGACCTGTAAATTTAGGTGGGTAGGATGTAGGTTTGCAGGTGTGCCATACTCTTTCCATTTTCAGATGGCTTGAACATTGCTCCATGACACATTCAAAGATTGCGATATGTTTTTCTAAGTTAATCCTGCTTTAAACTTCTCCACAGCTTTATCCCTGATGTGTGTTCCATGGTATTTTTAATGCTGTTTGTTCAGTAATATTCTCTCACAAACCTCTGAGGCCTTCACAGAACAGTTGGATTTATACTGAGATCAAAGTACACACAGGTGGACTCTATTTACTGATTACGTGGCTTCCGAAGGTAATTGGTTGCAGTGGATTTTAGGGGTATCTGAGTAAAGGCGACTGAATACAAATGCAAGCCACACTTTTCAAATTTATTTTGTACAAAAAATAAATGCCATGTATCACTTCCCTTTCACTTACTGGGATAGATAAATTATTTGGTGATTAGACCTTGATGACACATCATGGCAGAATGTCATCCCAGCTTTGAAAGAATTTAGGACAGCAGCCCCTGGAGTCTAGACATTGGTGGTGATGAAGATGGTGAAGATGAAGACTGAGGCTTGGATGGAGCACTGGCTGAGGTGTCTGAGGTGGTCTGAAAGAGAGAATGACAGAGAGCACATATTTAAACCATGCAAAATGGAGGCTGATTGGCTCAAAGAAGGTAGGCAAGAAGATGAATGGACTAGAGTAATGTTATCAGTATCGACATTGACAGCGTGGGAAAGTGGCAGTGATGTAAAGAACAGACAAGCAACTGAGGAAACACTGAGGAAAACAGGCAAATGACTGATTACAGATCTTTTTCAATGAACTTACACATAAGCTTCTTTTGGGTTTGGGGTTGTAATTTACAACTTGTAATGTGACAAAATGTGGAAAAGTTCAAGCTGTGTTATTACTTTTTCAAGGCACTCTAGCTATGTCAAACCAGAATGGTTCTGTTGCCTGGCTAAATCATCTTCATTGGCTCTTAGCATTGTGCTCTATGGGAGCATAAATGATCAACTCAAATATGAACTGTTGAGTTACCGACTGAAGTGAAGTCAGTCCTTATTTATCACTTATTAAACACAGATTTCCTGTGATTCACTGCAAGTTTTCTAATGCTGATTTTTTTTTTTTAGAGCACATCAGCTCTGTTTTTGTTTGAATTTCACTTAGACTGGCATGAACACTTTGTGCTGGTGGCCGCTGTCAGAATGCTTCATGTGTAAATGTTCCTATATAAAATAGAAAAAAAAATGCATGAAGAGACAGCATAATGTAACTCCATGGGTCTTTCGTTTCTCTGTTTGCCCCCACTCAGCAACATCTAAAAAGAAGACAATTCTATTACCTTGAATGCCGGGACCTTTCAATTATTTGTGGAAGGTGAACTCCATTTGCAGAATACGGCTACTCTTGGCGTGAAGTGTTTGAAATGTGCTCTTCCAAGCACAGGATGAATGGCACTACTTACTGTATTCTTATTACTGCTCGCTGCCTTTTCGGCAGAGGGTATATGGAGTGATGCCATTTATCATGCAAGACATGAGGCTGGGGTTTTACAAAACACATTTTCACCTGCAGGGAGTTTGCAAAGCACATCTTTGATGCATTTTCATATTTATTGGGCATCTTTATTTATATTTTTTGCTTGCAGTGAGCAAGCTAGCCAGGATACTCTGAGTGCAGGAGGCACTGTCCTCGTGACACAGGTGTCAGAAAGTATTGAGTAATTCAAATGTTGAATGTCCTGTGGGGATAAACCTTAATTTCTTCAAGTGAACACGCTGAAAATCCATAAACAAACTGGCAGTGAGAGTGTTTGATAGGTGGACTGCCTGAAGGCTTTATTGGAAGATTACTGTAAGTAGCCCCAGGAGGCCCTATAACAGATGATGTGACTCTTGCATGCATGCAGATGTGACAGATGCTATGGTTATGGATTTTTCAATGAGACATACACCGTGCAACTCCCAGGATCAGGAACTATAGCACCTAACAGGAAGCTGTCCTTTAATTTTCAGGCTCCTTAACAATCATGTTGTTCCCTCTAGTTCATTCAAGATTATTTCTAAAAATGCAAAAAGAAATAATTCCCTCAGGTATCAAGATTAATTTTGTAAAACAAAAATTATAAATATCATTGAAGGGACTGGTCTTTGTCTACAGTTTATTGCCAAAAATTCCTTAGGCATCATTTGCTCCACAGAGCACATTTTGAGATGTGATATTGAACTCTAGAATAACTTTCACACATTCACATTCTGGCAATGTTATTCAGCATGCTGCTTATCTGTCACTTTTGCTTAACAGAAATGACTCAATTACAATCTTTTATTAAGTGCCATGTTTTATACAGATCTCTCTGATGAAGAGAAGATTAACTCCCGAGCCTCCGATTTAACCCCCTAGCACCAAGTCATTTACATAACTTAAAAAACAAAACAAAAAACAAAACAAAACAAAACAAAACAAAAAAAAAAACCTGGGGGCTTCCATAAAATTTGCTAAATTCACCCCCACTGGCTAACAAACTACTATAACTTAACTGGGGAAACCAGGTGTCGGGTTTTTGATTTTCAATTTTGAAATGCATGCAGTGAACATGAATGGAAAAATAAAAAAGGTTCTGGTGATCATGCACTGAACAAATGTAACAATGAATATACCCAGTAACTAGTGAAGTCCTGAGCATATGAGGTTGTTTTTTTAAACAAGCAAAGGATGGACCTAAAAGACATTTCCCACTCATATTAATCACAATGATCTTCAGCATCAGGCCAGCCATTAAGCTGATATTTATGTAATCTTAATAATAATAATGAATCAATCTGAATTAGATAGATGATTTATTTATTTTTTAAATTTGCTATTGAGACATGTGCACTTGAGATATGTATGACTGTGAGTGAACAATATTCTTGGTCATACTTTTGTCCTTTCTGAAATGAATGTTGAATGTGCACGTTGAGAACAGCTACAATGATCCATCATCATCATCATCATCATTGTTTTTCTGATTTTTTGTGATTTCTAATAACTTATAGTAATTTTAATGTAAATAAGTTTCCCCTCCATGCCTTGCTTACCAGGTGTTTGTCAGTGAAAGTCTCTGCTGTATGTGGGGTGGGCAAAATAAAGGAGAGACAGGCGTGCCGTGTTACACACATTCATAATCAAGAATTGCAGTGGGCTAAACAAATTAGGGTTAGGTGAGCAAGGCTCTGCTGCTTTCTTTCTCATCATGATGGTAATGTGACCCTGCTGTATGTGTTGTCACCAGCGCTGTTGTTTTTTGTATTGGACCATACTTGAAGAAATTTGTTTCCTTAACGAATGCACGTTAACCTTTTCTATCCTTTCTAAGCAGCAGGCAAAAGTTACATCCAATCTGGCAGGACTATGGAGAAAATCATTCACCCAATCATACAGTAGCGACTTATTAATCTCAAGATAGGCCTGTCCTACAACATACCCTGCTTTGTCAT
Organism: Simochromis diagramma; assembly: GCF_900408965.1. Classification (NCBI taxonomy): domain Eukaryota; kingdom Metazoa; phylum Chordata; class Actinopteri; order Cichliformes; family Cichlidae; genus Simochromis; species Simochromis diagramma. Next base: position 1,384,299 of record NW_024387197.1, on the reverse strand, counting down.
CATTGTACACACAATTTGGCCCAGAATATACAAATCGAACATTATAATGTTTTCATTAAAACTGGTGTCAGAGCTCATCATTTCATCAGGAGAGTCTTTGTTTGAGGGGATAGATCAAGAGAGGTGGGCATTTCAACACTGACTTCTCTTTTTCTGATACCCCCCCCCCAAAAAAAAGATAAAAATAATAATACACACATACCTCCGAGGACCAGAGCTGAATACGCATTCCTGTCTGGTTGGTCTCAGTCACTCTTTAAAACAATTTGGCCTTGCTCGCACTCTCTGTGGCCTTTGAACTACAGCTGCTCATCCCTGATGTTTGCTGCATTCGTCTGCACATTATTCTTCCTTAAAGATACAACAAAACACAGCAGGTAAGACAGAAAAATGAGAAGAAGCGAGAACGTCATTTATCATGATCAGGGTTGCAGCTTTGACTAGCGCCATGTGGAGGCATAGGCGTTAAGCAGCAGACATTTTTCACAGAAGAGGTATTACACTGTGCTCAGATGGGCAGTGTTAAAGGTGGAGGATGTGCTTTGACTTTTAGATTCGTTTTAGGGTGAGAATAGTGGCGTAAAGCCGATCTGAAAGTGGAACGAAGACCCGCCAGTCTGAGTTTTATGGCTCGTGCATTAAAAAGTCAATAAAAATGTTACTTTACTGTTTGTGCTAACTCCGAGCCACTGTAATTTAAAGAGATGTGAGTTGTATTGATTCGTTTCACACTCCTAATAGTCCCAGTGACACCCTTGGATGTGGATAAAAGTGACAGAGTTGTTGCCATAATGTATTTTTTAAGTAAAGAGCAGGTACACAAAACATGACTGCACCACTGGTTTTTATGGTGAAAATATTTTAACTCCAAATAAAGACTATCAGGTGTGTGGAAATGTAGCTTTCAATAGTAGCAGGACACCACCTGCCATTATAAATACTGAGGTTTAACTACTTAGTACATTTTCAGACTGTGGGGTGTCCCATCCTTTACTGCATACTATACGTTTTAAATGTAAATCTACTAGTTTATGGATAAATATGGCTGATTCAGGACTCTTGTATTGCATCAAATCTGCAGAGAAGCTGCATTATATAAATATTTCAGGTCAGTTTTTACATAATTTCTCTCATTGCCTAAAACCACAGAGCCATATCCAGTCCTAAGGATCATGCAAAAACAGAGGCTTTTCTCCCCCAAAAGATCAAAAGTAATAATCATGCTTTGTTTCTGATGTCATACATTTTTCTAAGTTTTGTTGTTTTTAATTTTCAAACAATATTTATTTAAATACTAGAAGAAAGTGCAATTTGCTGAAAAAAGCATTGACAAGTAAATATGACAGTGGCTCAAACTCTATCAAACTAGTGAAAAGTTCTAAAACAGCCTTTAAATGTAACATATTCACAAAAGTAGTCTAAAAATCTGTCAATAACGTGTATTTGCATAGAAAGGGAAGTGCACTTAAAGATGACTACCAAATCAAATCAGTGCACATGGACTCCCCTGTTAAAATGACCAACTTGACAGCAGAAAGAAATGTGTTTAATTCAAGGCAGTGAATTCAAGGCATATGAACATTCAGTCAATGGTATTGTATTCCTTAACATTAATATGCATGTATCTGCCTCTGTGTAATATTATTGTTTTGTAGTATGTCAGGGTTGTTCCAAATAGGTGTACGTTTGTATGAGATTAATGAAGACTCAGTCACCTTGCTGTCAGAAAGGAGCTGATATTGATGCTTTTGGAGCATACATGATGTTTGAGCTGATAAATGGTAGGTCTGAAACCTCTATATTATTGCATAGTGCCTGTTTTATGTCTAGCCAGGGCTCATGTAAACCATCCTGAGATGAATTGTAGCCTATTCCTAAGAAATAGTGTTGAAAGTTAGGCAGATCTAGCCCCCCTTCATCCTTGGTACTTCGTAGCGTTTTTAAGCTAATGTGTGGGGGTTTACCTTTCCAAAGGAATCAGTTTGATTCCTTATTGATTCTCACTGGTTTCTCATTGGCTCGGTTTTAAGAGTAAACACTATTACTAACAAGCAATAATAATTTCTTTTATTCATGCAAATTAATTACATGCTGTGGGTAAAATGTTTCTGCAAGTTTGTTGAGGTATTTCCCCTCATTTTTGTAATCACTGTTGGAGTTGTTACTCAAAAAAGTAAAGACTTTTAATATTTATGTTAACAAATATAAATCTAGGGCTACGATCCCGCACACCCACACAAATCCCAATGAGGACACACATCTCTAAGAGCTTTCTCTTAATAGAATGAAAACCAGCATAAAAAAAGCGATCACTGCAGTGATTCTGCTTTAAAAATGCAGCCTGACCTCTCATCTGCTTGTTACCTGTTGAATTTCAGGGTCTGGATGCTGGGGTCAGCTTTCACTCAGCTTTCACTCTGGGTTTTTGGCTAGCTTAGCATTAGAATGCTGTCTGTGCAGATGCTTGCAAAGAATTGAAGTTGTGTTAGCAGCATAATGTGGTTGTTTCTGTCCTGGATGCACTTTTCCACTTATCGCTTTCTTTTGTGCAAGCAAAATAAAAGAAATGTCCATCTCCGTGTTCTAGACTGCAGTGCTATTTTCCTCCTCTGGCATGCAAACTGAAATCAACTGATTGTAGTGAGTTGATTGATAGGCAGGCAGCAGGGCTGGACTGGGACAAAAAATCGGCCTGGGCATTTTGACTAGAGACCGGCCCACCAGGTATTATAGGAAAAACCATAAAGCCTTTGAATGAAAACAAACGCTGTTGTCACAGTGATGTACACTGCCTTGTTGGTATATATGTATCAGTCTAATAAACTTAAACCTACCTTAAACCCATCCTCCCTATTCTGGTATTCTAAACAGTACCCGAAAGTAGACTGCTTGGTCAAGTTAACCTCCTGAACTATCTACAACACATGGTGAAAACCTGAAATTAAGACAGAGAAGACTAGAGGTGAGACATGATCATTACTGATTACTGATGACAGATTTAGATATATTTTCATAAACCATTCATTTGCCACATCAATAAACAGCATGGCAGGGCAAAATATTTTTTCTAACATGGCAACCTTTAAAAAGTGAAAGGAGATAGAAAGACAGGTGAGAAAGAATAAAACTTAATTGACTTTTTGATGGCATTTTACACACAGTACTGGTACAGTATCTAGAAAATGTAGGAAAATACTGGCATCATATACAGTACTTAGCTACTTCTGAAGAAATTATGATGGGACCCTAAAAGAAATTACTATGTACAATAATGGATTTCTATACATTTTACATCAGATGAAAACGTTTGTTGTAAGATTCAGATAATTATTTGTTAAAAGCGAGACATTTTAAATGAGAATAAGAAAGAAAAGTATTTCTTTGTGCCCCCCTTTCCCTGTTAATGTCCTACCTGGGCCCCTGGCAAAACTTTGCTAGACCCGCCCCTGCACAGTTACCAGCTGTCAGCTACATAGAAAGAAGATCCTGGTGTTATTTGTCTCTCAGAAACAGTTCATAACTTCCATTCAACTCATTCACCTAAAAGGTAAACCTGTTTCTCCATCACCTGTTCAGCTCTGATGATTCAGTAAGGACATCTCCTGGTTTCATCTTCATGTTTCCCTCTCACCAGATAACCAAACCGACATCATGACCAGCAGCTTTTACAGCTGTGGCTCCAGCAAACCTCAGCTGATACTAGAAATTAATATTAAATAAATTCTAACAACAGCTGATCAACCTTAACCCTGGAGAACCCATGGGGTCAAATTTGACCCCATGGTTTCCCTAGTAAACCAATGGGGTCGGATCTGACCGCATGGGTTCTCCAGGGTTAAACGTGCTGCTGTTGTTTAGCGCGACATCCGCTGGTTTCCTCTTTCTGGCGCAAAGTGGGAGATAAACAAACAAGAGAGAAAAGCCGATCAGCTGATCATTAATCAGTTTCATGATTTAAGTAGAAACAAGAGAGGGAGGGGGAGAGAATGAGAGAAGAAGAGACAGCTGTGCAGCAAAGACACAGAATAACTCCAGCTTTGTGTCTTTTTCATTGTAGCTGAATTACGGGACAAACTGTGCTCCTTTTCACCTCAATACAAAACGCGCAATATTTTCTCTGAGTACGAGACCATTCCGTTTTTTTCGGGACTGTTGGAAACTCTAATAACTAACCTTATAAATAAAATAAGATAAAACAAGTTCAACATCAATAACATCATAGTACCTGCCCAGCAGTATATAAACTCCGTCATGCTAGCTAGTACGCAGTACGAGTTATTGTAACTGACTGTAAAAAGTCAGCATAACGAAAATAAACTCCACCTAAACTTGGTTTATATCTGACCCAGATAGACTGCAGGTCATAACTTCTTACCTGAAGTTCAGTTCACCGCCTCGGGTCTCTGTTCCTCCTGCTTTTCCGTCATCCACCTGCCAGCGTGTTGCATCTGCTGGCTTCCACCACTTGCTAATGTTACTGAATCTGTGGAAGCTCTGCAATAGCCACCACCAAAGAGTTATTTTTACACATCTCCCAGCATCTGGCCAATCCACCACCTCTCGGTGTTTATACCGTTACGGGAAAAAAAAGAAAAAAAACAAACAAAACATCGGCCCATAAAAACGAAAAATCACCATCGGCCCACCGGGCAAATGGCCAATGTGCCCGATGGCCAGTCTAGCTATGGCAGGTAGACGAACCAAGGAATTGTACTACTGGGAAACGTTTTTCTACAAAAACCGGTTCTTGATTTCCATCCCTACTATTGGCAACATCTGCACCAGCTTCATGACCAAATGGAATGATTTCCAGGTGTGCCTTTTGTCAAAAATTAACTGGTAGAGTCCCGAAGGTTGTAGTGTTTCTATATCGCAGAAAATATTACAGGAATTAAGTAAACAAAGAAATGGCCTATTGAAACTTGAAGGTTTGGCAGACATGAATGTTTTTCCGTTTGGTCTATGCTCCCCAGATTTAAAACATCAGATACTATTAGACTACAGTGCGTATCAAGTACAGTCAAACTATTGCAATAAAACAGGCAAAATCATAAGAAGAGCAGTTCTTTTGATGGTGTTAAATCTCAAGCTCAGATGTAAATGATAGTTTGGGCAGACCTTTGAGTAAAATGTTTACTTAAGTGATTTATTCAGAATTCAACAGAACAATTAAGAATCCCACAACAACATTCAGTAAAGACATTTGGTGTTGACTTTGTTGGACAGGACCATGAACAAACATAGTTCAAGGTTGCCAAAAATAGCAAGATAGCATTTTGCTTTGGTAATCAACTTTTTTGATTACCACAATATAAATTATTATATGCTACATGTATCTGATATCTTCAGGATTATTCTGTGATTGTTCTACAAATTGAAAAATGAATAGGTAGACAGACAGACAGACAGAGCAGACAGCATAGTCTACAGGGCGAATGTCATGGTCCGTGGCCCGGTGTCCAAGGAGCTGATGGGATGCTCACGCCCACGGGTGTGGCTGTCGACTCCACACCTGCATCCCATCCCAGGCGATCAGGTGGACCATTTAACCCAGCTCAGCCAGCTGCTCCATGCCTGTCCGTTAGTCGCCTCTCAGTGGTAACATGCTTCCACGTGAAGGCGGTTGCGAAATTCTCTTTTGCTGGAACAAATGCTAACCCTTTCCTTGTGTGCTTAGGTAACAGCTCGGCGTGTTTGGAGCCCTCTCCTGCCTGTCTTCCTGCCCGCCTGGAGTTTTTGGATCACTACCGGCACTTGTCTCCTCTATTCACCTGGAGCTTCCCCCGGACCCTCACCTCTCCCTCCGGTTCCCACGGCCCCATCTGGACCATAAGATTAATTCTCTACCCACGTATGCTGTTATTTCTCCGTTCCCCTGTAACCCTCTTCCTCTTTCTGTTGTAGCCTCCCACAGTCCTGATTACGGCGTTCCTGAGTTATTTCCCGGTCCCTTGGTTTTCTAGTTACCTGGCGTGTTTTCCTTTGACCCTTCCGGGACACCCTTAGTTAAAATAAAGTTTATTTTGCGTGCACCTTGGCGTGTTGTCTCTGCTTCTAGGTCCAGCTTGTGTGCTGAACTACAGTTTATGACAGCGAAAAAGGAACTTATACATTCATAGACTGAATTCACTTGGCATGATAATTGGTCTACATGTAGGCCTACAGTATAAGTTCCTCAAAAAACCTTTTCACCCACTCACTACATATAGCACTGCTCATGAACTCCATACAAAATTTTAACAGGACTTTAATCCTATTTGACAGCTGGCTTGATACCCCAATGTCAGATTGAAAGAAAAAGAGAGTATTGCATCTCAGTAACAGATACAAGTAATGCCTCGCTGTCAGAAAGAACTCATACAACTTATTTGTTTGTCGCATGTTGAAAGCCAAAATGGATTGGGACGACAGACTTTCACTGGATTAACAGTGACAGCAGTCACTTTAACTCTCCTTCCACGAGGTGGAATAAACAATTAGATGGTGAAGCTATGTGGTTTCATCTCTTATGTAGAACCACACAAGACACTTGAACCCTCAATTGTTTTAGCAGAAATCCAAGGATGTCTTTGCTTATTTCATGTGCTTACATGTTATTAGAACAAAACCTTAAATTACAAAACCAGTCCAACCAGTGCACATAACTGCAGACAAAATAGTATGTCCCAAGTCCTACTGCAGCACCTGCACATGTATACACAAACAGATGGGTGATTTGGAAGCTAAACATCAGTCATCTCATTTAGACCTCTTGTCTTATGCTTTCTTGTATATCATTTGCTAATTACACAACGCCATGATGCCAATTCCATTTCAAGATCTCCCTCTTGGTTTAAAGACAAGCCATTTGTTAGTTTCTCATTGTAAGATGTTGCGTGAATTAACATTAATGTGAGCTAACGTGAATTAACATACTCTTTATCAAGGTAATATTCTGTTATCAGACTTATAATAAAGAGTCGATCATGATATAGTAACAGTAACAGGCCCTGTGCTTCAAATGCATAGAGGCAGAGTCCATCACAGCTAACACAACCTGAGTTGTAGGGTGTGCAAAGGTGCCCCAGAGGCAGTTCAGCAGATAATGGCAGGATGTAAGATGCAAGCTTGGACAATGTACACTGAGAGGAACAACTGAGTGACTGGGATAGTCTGCAGTACTACAGCCACATATGGATTAGAAGTTTGATGAAGATCATTGACAGCTACTGGACAAAGTTCCGGTGAGACATCAGGTTCCTAAAAGACAAGCAGCTGCTGGTCATCCAACTACACATAGTTGGATGACCAGCTATGTCTAATAGCTATGTCTATTACACCACAGTTGTAATAGTGGTGGTAATCCCAGCCATTAACAACACCACAAAGAAAGAGTACAAGAAAATAGACGAATACCAAGGGCTGAAGGAACAACTATAGCAGATGTGGAAAGTAAAATCTGAAGTGATCTTGGTGGTAATAGGAGCATTGTGAGGTTTTTTTTTGTTGTTGTTTTTTACTTACTGACATTTTTTACATACAAAATAATATGAACAGCTCATGGTTATGTTTCTTTAATAGAGATTAAACGAGCCAAAAGTGTTTAATAATAATAATAATAATAATAATGCATTTTATTTGAGGGCGCCTTTCAGAAACCCAAGGTCACCTTACAAAAACACAATTAATTTAAAAAAAAAAAAAAAAAAAAAAAAATGCAGAACAGCAGAACCAAAAATAAATTACTGATTGATGAAACAATCAGCACATTTCCAACAAAAGTAATAATTCATTACTAAATATATAAAATAGAACCTTTGCCTCTACACATCTTTACTTTTACTCTTTGCTTTTCTGTTCATAATAGGATGTGCAACATTTTTGAGTGCTTACTATAAGCAAAAAATACATAAATCAATACAGGGAGTGCAGAATTATTAGGCAAGTTGTATTTTTGAGGAATAATTTTATTATTGAACAACAACCATGTTCTCAATGAACCCAAAAAACTCATTAATATCAAAGCTGAATGTTTTTGGAAGTAGTTTTTAGTTTGTTTTTAGTTTTAGCTATTTTAGGGGGATATCTGTGTGTGCAGGTGACTATTACTGTGCATAATTATTAGGCAACTTAACAAATAACAAATATATACCCATTTCAATTATTTATTTTTACCAGTGAAACCAATATAACATCTCCACATTCACAAATATACATTTCTGACATTCAAAAACAAAACAAAAACAAATCGGCGACCAATATAGCCACCTTTCTTTGCAAGGACACTCAAAAGCCTGCCATCCATGGATTCTGTCAGTGTTTTGATCTGTTCACCATCAACATTGCGTGCAGCAGCAACCACAGCCTCCCAGACACTGTTCAGAGAGGTGTACTGTTTTCCCTCCTTGTAAATCTCACATTTGATGATGGACCACAGGTTCTCAATGGGGTTCAGATCAGGTGAACAAGGTGGCCATGTCATTAGTTTTTCTTCTTTTATACCCTTTCTTGCCAGCCACGCTGTGGAGTACTTGGACGCGTGTGATGGAGCATTGTCCTGCATGAAAATCATGTTTTTCTTGAAGGATGCAGACTTCTTCCTGTACCACTGCTTGAAGGTGTCTTCCAGAAACTGGCAGTAGGACTGGGAGTTGAGCTTGACTCCATCCTCAACCCGAAAAGGCCCCACAAGCTCATCTTTGATGATACCAGCCCAAACCAGTACTCCACCTCCACCTTGCTGGCGTCTGAGTCGGACTGGAGTTCTCTGCCCTTTACCAATCCAGCCACGGGCCCATCCATCTGGCCCATCAAGACTCACTCTCATTTCATCAGTCTCCTACAGTCTCACAAATGAACACAAATCCCTATCCTAATGAGGACAAACATATGTTTCTCTTGTTATTGTGTTAGCAGTGCAATCTAGTTGTTTTAGTCCTGGATGCATTTTGCATTTTAACATTTTGTTCTCGCCCTTTTGTGCAATAAATGTAATGTCCATATCCACACTGTAGACTGCGGCCTGATGTCCTTGATCCTTAATTCTGCAGGTGGTCTCTTGTTGTTAAAAGAGAATTGTTCAGTTCCAAAGTGCTCACAATAGAAGATAGAGATCATTGGAGTTCTCTGTCTCATATTGTTGGGTCTTTATCTTATTATATAAAGGGACTTGAGATGAAGGGTGTTGAGTTCTTATGCTATTTTCATAAAAGAACAAATAATAGTAATTGACTTTGTTTTTCAGGTCTTTATAATCTGAACAGTTAATATGTAAACGGATATAATGTCACATACAGCCAATCTATAACATACATAAGTCATTATTACAGGCTTGTCCTAATCCAAACAGAAATACTACCGCAATATTTCAGTTTGTAAGAGAAGTAAACCTGGCTGTCTCTACTGTCTTATACCACTTGAACTCCTTCAGCTATTCTTCGAAGAGATAAATTGTATTTGGCTCATTTTGTGAAAAGATAAGAAAGCTTGAATTTGTCTTAAAAAATTAGCTATGCCTAGAAACAAGGGAGGAAAGGGCCTGGCTGATGTGTATCTTTAATATTTCTCTCAGAGTGGCATACCCATAGTAGTCACATGATAAACAAGAGGAGGTAGAACTGGGAATGACTAATGGCAATGGTGGTAAAAAACAAACTGCAAAATATTTATAAGGCTTGTGGCAACCTTCTAATATCCAGAAAACAGACAACTAAATTTAGTTTAATTAATGCACTTCCTTTGCTATTAGCATCCAACTTAGGAATCTTACATTGAATGCAAGCTGTGGGTAAAACATTTGTAAAGGTGTCTAACAGAAACAGACGCCAGATCTGGGGGCATATAGAAAAAAACTGAGATATCACAGTGGTTACTGAGCTTCACAGGTTGAGCTGAGTGATTAAACATTTTAGCAGTATTTACAGCTTAAAAGTGATGCTGATGCATAGCGTCATAAGGATATTGAATTGTCATAAGAATCCAGAAATAGCCATGGCAGCAATTTGGGGAATGGCCTGAGCCAGCAGAGGCACTTGAGCATAGAGTATTCATTTCTTGGGAGACTTCAAGCATTCAAGAACAATGGGATGCGGATTTATCTCACCACGGATCAATGGCATGTGTGACAGTGCAAAGTATTTGTCAAAGTGAGGGCAATATGAAGTTGTGCAGGAAGACACTGTGTTCGGAATCTATATTTGCTGATGTCCTGTGACTGCTTATTTATCCTCTGCTTGATGTTATCTCACATTTTTAGCACAGCATGCAAGATTTCAACATGTGTGTGTAAGATAGTAGTGAAGGAAGTATTCACATTCTTAAGCTGTTGTCGGCTCAAAAGTATATTTTACTCATTGTTCTGTCTCTGATGTTTGACATTTACTTTACAAACCAATGTATGTTCAGAGTACAGCTGTCATGGTTCCAAATTTTCATGATACATATATTTTGTGGATCAAAGATTGTGATGTGTTATAGGCAGTGTTGGGAAGGTTACTTTTAAAATGTATTCCATTACAGAATACAGAATACATGCCCTAAAATGTATTCTGTAACGTATTCCGTTACGTTACTCAATGAGAGTAACGTATTCTGAATACTTTGGATTACTTAACATATTATCATGCATTTTACAACTACGTGAATGTACTATTGCTGTGTGATTTATTGCTATTACTGAAGGTCCATGGCTCCAAACCGTAGTAAAGGGACTTCTGACTAATACCGTTCGGTGTTGGGCTCGTAGCCGAAAACTAGCTTTACTTTGTTGTCTGGGTCAACTTTGCTAGCAAGAGACAGAGAGAGGCGTTGAAAGGCTGCTCCAACGAAACTTATTGTTTCGGAGGAAAACACCAACACAGTGTACAGTCGAGTTTTAATAGCTTACTTACAACTGGGCTCTTCGGGCACTCTTCTTGGCTGCAGTGGTTATTATTATATTTACATGCTTCCAGCTCCCGTTTCTGCTCGATGACAGCTCGTACTTTTCGACTCTCCTTTTTCTCCCTCCTCGCGCTCACAGACACATAACATGTATGGCAGTCCATTCTCCCTGCAGCACGGACTACACTGCCCATGAAGCTACATTCTGCATTCTGCCTATTAGCTTAGCACAACAACAACAAAAAGGCGCTCTCTCACCGAGGAAACACGCAGAGCGAGAGCGTCACCCTGTAACCATGGCAACCGCAACGCTGCCGCCTGGAACAACAGAACGTAGCTGTCAAACAAAACCCAAACAGTCCTGACCCGCCACAATATGAAACAGGAAAGTACCGCTGTGTAATCCATTTATTTCAACAAAGTAACTGTATTCTAAATACGACCTTTTTAAACGGTACCTGTAACGGAATACAGTTACTCATATTTTGTATTTTAAATACGTAACGGCGGTACATGTATTCCGTTACTCCCCAACACTGGTTATAGGTGAACAAGGTAGCTGCAGGGAGTGGTGGTAGTGGTTGAAACTGGTATAACTAATAAAAATCAAAGCATATAAATAGCATAAAAACCAACAAATGACTCTAACAGTATTCATTATTCAGTTTGTACACAAAATATCATGATACCTCAGTGGACTAAAACAGTAACCCAGCTAGGGAATTTTGGCTCTCTCACATGCTAATTTGTAGCTAATTTTATTTCTCAGTTTTCCTTATGGGTAGCTAAAACTGAGCCCAGAAGTACAGTAGCGCAATCAGGCTAACCACAAAGTCTAGACACACTAGTGAGTAAAGACACAGAGCATAGTATCAAATGTTAACAGAACAGTTACTGAGACGTTGGCTCAGACCACAAATAAACAGGAAAAAAGTCCTCAATACTTGGATCATCTCCAGATTCATTCAGTAACATAACAACAGCCTAACTGCACCTGCATGAGTGACTCAGTCTAACTTAGCAGCTTTGTGGTGTGAAGCAACTCTCTTCCCCAGAGTGAGGTAAGCAGCTGCAGACAGAGAAAGTGAGTGCTGTCAGTAGTACCTTGGTCTCTCGCTATAACGTGGTTTGCTTTTCGCTGTCTTGCTGTTTCGCAGATTTTTTTTGTGCAATTTTGCATGATGTTTTTTTTTTTTGACAGCGCATTGTGTTCTGCGTCCTGATTGGCTCTAGACAATTGTCAGTCAATCTCATACCATGTCTCCTGTACAGTGCAGAATGCGTTCAGCTTGTCAAATTTAAATAAATCGTTGATCGCTAGCAGTGTGACTCTGAAGTGCTGTACTGCATGTTTGTAATGTTTCTCCCCAACAAACACAACAATGTAGACGAAACATTTTCCACTGTCAAAGGCATCCGCAGGTGCCTTTGGTTTCATTCTACAGGGAGTGCAGAATTATTAGGCAAGTTGTATTTTTGAGGAATAATTTTATTATTGAACAACAACCATGTTCTCAATGAACCCAAAAAACTCATTAATATCAAAGCTGAATGTTTTTGGAAGTAGTTTTTAGTTTGTTTTTAGTTTTAGCTATTTTAGGGGGATATCTGTGTGTGCAGGTGACTATTACTGTGCATAATTATTAGGCAACTTAACAAAAAACAAATATATACCCATTTCAATTATTTATTTTTACCAGTGAAACCAATATAACATCTCCACATTCACAAATAGACATTTCTGACATTCAAAAACAAAACAAAAACAAATCAGCGACCAATATAGCCACCTTTCTTTGCAAGGACACTCAAAAGCCTGCCATCCATGGATTCTGTCAGTGTTTTGATCTGTTCACCATCAACATTGCGTGCAGCAGCAACCACAGCCTCCCAGACACTGTTCAGAGAGGTGTACTGTTTTCCCTCCTTGTAAATCTCACATTTGATGATGGACCACAGGTTCTGAATGGGGTTCAGATCAGGTGAACAAGGTGGCCATGTCATTAGTTTTTCTTCTTTTATACCCTTTCTTGCCAGCCACGCTGTGGAGTACTTGGACACGTGTGATGGAGCATTGTCCTGCATGAAAATCATGTTTTTCTTGAAGGATGCAGACTTCTTCCTGTACCACTGCTTGAAGAAGGTGTCTTCCAGAAACTGGCAGTAGGACTGGGAGTTGAGCTTGACTCCATCCTCAACCCAAAAAGGCCCCACAAGCTCATCTTTGATGATACCAGCCCAAACCAGTACTCCACCTCCACCTTGCTGGCGTCTGAGTCGGACTGGAGCTCTCTGCCCTTTACCAATCCAGCCACGGGCCCATCCATCTGGCCCATCAAGACTCACTCTCATTACATCAGTCCATAAAACCTTAGAAAAATCAGTCTTGAGATGTTTCTTGGCCCAGTCTTGACGTTTCAGCTTGTGTGTCTTGTTCAGTGGTGGTCGTCTTTCAGCCTTTCTTACCTTGGCCATGTCTCTGAGTATTGCACACCTTGTGCTTTTGGGCACTCCAGTGATGTTGCAGCTCTGAAATATGGTCAAACTGGTGGTAAGTGGCATCTTGGCAGCTGCACGCTTGACTTTTCTCAGTTCATGGGCAGTTATTTGGCGCCTTGGTTTTTCCACACGCTTCTTGCGACCCTGTTGACTATTTTGAATCAAACGCTTGATTGTTCGATGATCACGCTTCAGAAGCTTTGCAATTTTGAGACTGCTGCATCCCTCTGCAAGATATCTCACTATTTTTGACTTTTCTGAGCCTGTCAAGTCCTTCTTTTGACCCATTTTGCCAAAGGAAAGGAAGTTGCCTAATAATTATGCACACCTGATATAGGGTGTTGATGTCATTAGACCACACCCCTTCTCATTACAGAGATGCACATCACCTAATATGCTTAATTGGTAGTAGGCTTTCGAGCCTATACAGCTTGGAGTAAGACAACATGCATGAAGAGGATGATGTGGACAAAATACTCATTTGCCTAATAATTCTGCACTCCCTGTATAGTACTGGACTTATTTTTCTACAAAGGTTTGAACTTTGAGAGTGTTTAAACAATTCAATTCAATTCAATTTTATTTATATAGCGCCAAATCACAACAAAAGTCGCCTCAAGGCGAGAGAGAAAAGTGTGAAAATGTTCATGCCTGTCTGAGAAAAGTGTAAAAAGTGTGTAGTGAGGGGTTTTACAGCCTTAAAATATCTATGATAATTGTAAAAAATAAAGTTGGCTACTTCACGGATTTCACCTATCACGGGTTATGTTTTTTTGAACTCCTGCGATAAACGAGGGACGACTGTAGTCACTTTACTTTAATCAGAGATACATTGTATAGATACGCTTAGGCTGTAGGGAAGTAACTACTCAAATGACTGTTTCTGAAAGGGATGAGAACTGTTATAAATTAGGAAGTGAGTCTAACCTTAACTGTACTGTGCAGGATTATGTGGGATATGATTATATGCTTCATGTCAACATGATAGCAAATTACAGCATCAAAAAAAAAAAGGTCTCAACCTTCAAAGTTCATCACCCTACCAAATAGAAAGTGGCAGGGCGAGGAATAGTCAGTTTCATAGCCGCAATCCAGCATGAAACTGGAGCATCCACAAATACATCAGGAAGACGGCAGCTGAAGACTGATGGGGATGAGGAACTATCACATATGACCAAGCCCCTACATGAGGTGTACCACTGATGGATAGATGAAGTGGTTGACCTCAAGAAACCAAAAATACAAATGGCCGACCTACAGGACACTACAGAAGCTCTGATCATAGACACACAACCATGGGCCATAAGCACCAGATATATAGAGGCAGGAGTCTACCACAGCTGACAGAAGCCAAGTCCCAGACTGCACAAAGGTGCTTTGTTGATTATCCCATACGTAGTAGCAGAATGTAAGACGCAAGCTCACACATACCTTGAGAGGCACAACCAAGTGTCTGGGATATTGTGCATGAACATCTGTGCCAAATATGGATTAGAAATCCCCAAGTCCTGATAGGAGACACCACCAAAGATGGTTGAGAAAAACAAGGCTAATATCTTGTCAGATCTCAAGCTCCTGTCAAACAAGCAGCTGCTGGCCAACCAAGGAGCAGAAGACCATAGTTCTGATAGATGTGGTAATCTGAGCAGACAGGAACATCAGGAAAAAGATGCATGAGAAAACAAAGAAGTACTAGGGGCTGACAGAACAACTAGAGCAGATGTGGAAGGTAAAGTACAAAGTGGTAATAGAAACTTTAACCCCCAAACTTGAAAAATAGCTCTAGCAGATTCTAGGCACACATGGGAGGTTTCTGTCCAGTGGCGTTGTGTGTTTATAGCACGCATGCGTGTGTTTGTACCACCTTTGCAACACCAATTTTTCTTACCAAACCATAGTCACAGTAAATCAAACCAAAATCCCCCAGGTAACCCTGCTAACAAATAAACAGATACACAGATGGCAATGGAAACCTAACCTCCTTCGCAGAGCTAATCATTGACTCAATTGTTCACTAAAGTCTTGTTTAGCATCTGGATTAACATGATACACAGTAAAACCTTGAGACCATGTTGAGGATGATTTAGGCATAGCTAGTATAAAAACCCTATAATATCCTAATACCGATATCTTTTCTGATGCATACCAGAGATTTGAGTTTACTGAATGCATTTTTCATGCAGAAACTCATTTCCATTTTTTTTTCTCCGCAGTATGAAAATCAACTTACTTTGATGCTTAAGATACAGCAAGTAATCCATCACAGGTAACAGCAGGCTTGGTTTCATTTTTGTCAAAGTTACCTTACTGTTGTAGGGTAATACAATACCAACTATGCAAATCAGCGTTCACTTAGAACAGCAACAATATAGCTTTGACTACAATAAAAGCAGACATTGTGTTCAGTGTGATGGATTTCTTAACTCATGAAAGCTTCAAATAGCAAATTTCAGTCCAGAGTGGGATTTTCATACTGTAGTGAATGAATGGAAAACAATTGTTGCAGAGGTAGGAGAGAGACATTCACCATTTTAAAAATGATTTTCATTGAAAACCAGTGAGAACTGACAGCCAGACAAGGACTTATTGACAAGAGCAACCCACTCAATCATCTTGAAGAAATCAGTTTGTCATTGTAGCATGTATAAAAGAGACTAAGTTTTGTGAAGGTAGTATCACTGTGGGAGGTCAGACATGCATGGCTGTAATACAGAAAGAAAAACTGCACATGTTCTCCTTTCTCTAAGAAAAATACTTTAAACACTTAGAGCTGTTTGAATTGTGTCTTATATCAGAGTGTCAGCCAATTCATTTCCCATCTCTGTATCTAATATTTGAAAAATGTTTACCATTGCAAATTATTTGCATGAGAGCACACATGTGTACGTAATTCAAAGCAGGACTGACTTGAGGCTTTTGGTTTTATATAAGTCATTTTTTTCCTGAAACCTTAGTTTTGTTTCCTTGATTCTACCAAATGATGGAGTTGCTGTTGTAGCTTTTATGAGCAGCCTCAGGCCCATTCTGTGTGCTGTCTAATTAGAACTAACAAAGGTATGCTCTCGGAGTCCCTGAAATAATTTTTTAAGTCATTCCTGGATTCCACAGTAAACTAGTGCAAAAACTGGCTCTGGTTGAAATAGTGTTTTTTTTAAATATTGTTTTAAATATTTAGAATAAAACTCAATGCCTGTCAGAGTAAATGCTTTGATCTTTAGTTGGGTGTATGCTCTACCATTTATTGCCTGTTTAGTTCTTTGGTGTGCTTTGATTTGCTTTGTCTCAACAGCTTTTAAACCTTCACCTTCATTCCAAATCAATTAGGGGTCTTGGAATTGATTTGGACTCCATAAAAATGCTCTTCACTGCAGCCTGAATTGAAGACTGGTTGCCCATGGGAGCTCAGGTATGTGGCATGGTGCTTTTTAATTATGCTGTATGTAGTTAGGTTATAAGGCAAACTGCATGTGCTGATTTTTTTAACCACTTGGCGGGCAACACAACAAACTTTAAACATTCGGATGGAGGCAGAAGTTAGGTAAGGTTAAAACCTTGTGTTTCTTAAAGTTGTTTGTGGTGCAATTTAAGGTCTGTTTTTATCATTGTCTTTTTTAGGAAAACCAGTCTCTTCACCTTTTCACTTTCATGACTGATTACATGACAAGACATTCATAAGAGGAGTTTGTGATTTTCTAAAATGTTTAAGTGGAATCAGTTCTTCTCTCTGTATGTGACATGTAGCATGTCTCCCAAGGAAAATACCCCCACTATCTGTAACAGATGACAATATAGCTTTTGTGAATGCGGCCAGACCTTCATTTGACCTTCATCAGTGCAGAGCAGTTTATTCTTTTGTACACACTTGTAATCTTGGTATTACAAGCTATATCATTCAACATGAATCTAAAAGCTTTGGTTATGATATCAGGTTTGTTGCAATATAGATAATACTTGTTAAAACTCAAGGCCAACATGGACCATTATTCCTCTGCTAGCTCTTTCCATGTTACTTCTTCTTGGTTTGGAGTCAGCTGGGCAAATAAACAAACAAGCTTGTGTCACAACTCAGAATCCCATTCTCACAGGTTCACAAACTAGCGTTCTCCTAGTGCTGGTTAGGAGCTGGAATAAACAGGAGGAGTGTATCAGGAAGGATCTGGCATAAAGTATTGGCCAAACCAAATATGCACCACCATCCACTGTGGTTATCCCTTGGAAAATAAAAGAGCACCTACCTATACTTGAAGTGAAATGTGTATATATATATTAGGGGTGCAACGATATTCGTATCGATATTGAACCGTTCAATACAGTGCTTTCGGTTCGGTACGCATATGTATCGAACAATACAACATTTGTAATTTATTTTATCAACTTTCAGCAGCACGGTGGCACGGTGGTTAGCACTGTTGCCTCACAGCAAGAAGGTCCTGAGTTCAATTCCACCATCAGGCCGGGGTCTTTCTGTGTGGAGTTTGCATGTTCTCCCCGTGTTTGCGTGGGTTCTCTCCGGGTACTCCGGCTTCCTCCCACCGTCCAAAGACATGCAGCTTGTGGGGATAGGTTAATTGGATAATACAAATTGCCACTAGGTGTGAATGTGCGAGTGAATGTGAGTGTGAATGGTTGTCTGTCCTTGTGTGTTGGCCCTGCGACAGACTGGCGACCTGTCCAGGGTGTACCCTGCCTCTCGCCCCATGACAGCTGGGATAGGCTCCAGCGCCCCCCGCGACCCTGAAAAGGATAAGTGGAAGCGAATGGATGGATGGATGGAACTTTCCTTCTGACGATGCTGTCTGTGTGGAGCGCTCAGTGAATCTGCGTTCGACTACTCCGCCTAGGCTGCACTGTCGAGCGCAGATCCACTGAGCGCTCCACACAGACAGAATAGTCAGAAGGAAGAGTGCAGGGCAAGCTAGCGAGACAGAAGTTAAGCTCTCCTTGCAACATGGCAAATTGAACCTCCCCCACCCTCATTCAGATCTGGCGTTTGGAATTATTTTGGTTTTCATGTGACGTATGACCCTGAAGGTAAGCGAGTCATGGACTAAAGTAAAACAGTATGTTGGATGTGCCACGCAATGCTCAATTACATGGATGGGAGCTAGTGTGTTAGCTCGTTAACGTGTTGGCCGTCTAGCCCCATGCACGGGGCTATCAGGGGTAGCTCGTTAACGGAGATTTGCCGTGTTGTGGCGTTAAGGTCATTTTAACGAGGTTAACCTGAAAGCACTAGTGGGAACACAACGAATATGACTGCACATTTACGCCGACATCATCCTAGTGCAAAGACAAGTGGAAGCAGACAAAAGCAAGCATGCTACTAACTTTACCCAAGTCATTTAGACAGCCGTTAGCACAGGATTCTCCTTATGGGGACCTGATATGTTTAATATGCTGTGAGAATATAGCCCAGAAGAAGCGTATAGTATAGCTTTTATTTTGGAAAGAGACATTTCTCTGTAATAAACTCCCTTTTCCAAAGATGAGTGATTCCTCAATCAGATACAGGGCTCGCAAAATCGCTAGCCCGACGTCCTGGGGCTAGGACGCTAGCGATTTTTCCAGTCGGGCTACCAAAATCTCTCTCTGCCCTGCCCGTCCAGCTATTGTAGGAAGGAAAAATATATGTCAATGCTTTTGCATTCTTTCGGAAATGTAGCTGGGTAATTATGTCATTGGCATCGGTGAGCCACTGTCAATATGTGACATATTGAAATCGCGTTTGAATTTGCGCTTGTTTTTTTGCTTTCACTTTGCAATCGCGTGAACTGTGTATAGAGAGCGACAGCACTGATTGGTGAGTGATGATCATTTTTGCACCAATTCCTCTGACATAGTCTTATCAATCGTTAGCTTACTATGCAAATATGTGAAGTGTGAAAGTGAAATCTCCCGCAGCAAGCTTAAACATGTGAGAGGTTGATCGCGCAGAGAATCGCTGAGCTTATGGGAGTGCGTGTGTAAAAGCAGCAGGATATATATTTCAGTTCTGCTGAGCCAAATAAGACAGGTCATAGTGAAGAAGTGACAGCCAAAGAAAAGCTTACCACAAAACGGAAAAGTTATGACAAATCAGACTATAAGGCAAAAAGAAAGTGCAGCTTTATGGTTTCATGGACCATAAAGCTGCACTTTATGCACTTTATATATCCTGCTGCTTTTTTAATTTCTGTGGCTGCAATATGACGAGCTAAATAACCAGGGGTGCACATAAGTGGTCCGCAGGTGCGCATTCGCTGTCAAAATAAAAAACACGCACAAGGGTTAGGGTTAAATTTAAAAACTGTACTTTTGAGTTAAAATATATATTTACAATTTTAATAAATGACAAATTAAAAAGGCATGAACATTTTATTTTGTATCGAAAAAAATATCGAACCGAACCGAACCCTGAATTTTGTGTATCGTTGCACCCCTAATATATATATATATGTGTGTGTGTATGTGTGTGTGTGTGTGTGTGTGTGTGTGTGTGTGTGTGTGTGTGTATATATGTGTGTGTGTATATATACACACACACATGTGCTCACTGAAGGCAGCATGGTTAAGAGCTTGGAGGCGCTTACGACTGCAGTGAATGCTCAGAATAACACCTTTGAGCGTATGTATGTTGGATTACATCAGGAAAGAATCAACTCAGAACAACATCTCTGGGCGGAGCTGGATTACACCTCGGATCAGTTGGCTGCGGTCGTGAGATCTCAGAATCTGCTATGTGAGCAAAAAGAGTGACAAGACCACAGAATCGACGGCTAATAACATCACGGAGAAGCTCGCAGCTATTAACGGGAGACTGAGAGACCAGTGTCGGAGTGTTAAAACAGCTTGAAATTCTCAATTACCATCATAACCCGGCTACCCCTTCGGCGCCAGCTCAAGGCTGGAGCCGAACAACAACTCCCTGATAACGACTGTGTTGAGTCTGTTCCTTCCCATACCATGCAAGGCCACCTGGGTTGGCTGGAAGACTGTTTACTTAGCCTGGCAGGGTGAAGGACACTGTCTCAGCTGAACTATGGACACGCACACACCTACATATACTGATACTGATAAGCACTCACTGATGCATCACCCTCCCTACCCCGGATCCAATGCCACCTCCAACGCTTACCTCCCCCATGATGTGGACATCGGCTCAGCTGGAGGCGCAGTCGAAAGATTGTAGCGGTCCCAGATCAGATGTACACACTGGAACTCTTTCCCATGTTGCTTGTCTGTGTTTATTGTGTTATGGTGTGTTGATACCTGTGCATTCCTGTATTATCCTTTTGTGTTGCACATTTCAATGTTTTTTTTCCTCGCTACCTGGTCTGACCTGTCTCCCCAATGTGATGTTTGTATTGTATGTACGGTCGGCAAGGTCTGTCATCTCGGTTGTGGGCAAAAGACCTGCAACTGACAAATAAAGGCTATCTCATCATCTCATATATATGTGTGTGTGTGTGTGTGTATATGTGTATATGTGTGTATATATATATATATATATATATATATATATATATATATATATATAGTCAGAACTGAGGGGATTGAACTACCAGAAGGCAACATTGCAGACATAGAGGACAGTTACAAGTACCTGGGGATCCCGCAGGCAAATGGGAACCATGAAGAGGCCGCTAGAAAGGCTGCAACCACCAAGTACCTGCAGAGGGTCAGGCAAGTCCTGAGGAGTCAGCTGAATGGTAAGAACAAGATCCGGGCCATCAACACGTACGCCCTGCCCGTGATCAGGTACCCTGCTGGGGTAATAGGCTGGCCAAAGGAGGAGATAGAAGCCACTGACATAAAGACAAGAAAGCTCCTTACCATGCATGGAGGGTTTCACCCCAAGTCCAGCACCCTGAGGCTGTACGCTAAGCGCAAGGAAGGGGGCCGGGAACTGGTGAGTGTCAGCACCACAGTCCAGGATGAGACAACAAACATCCAAGAATACATTGGGAAGATGGCCCCAACTGACCGAGTGCTCAGTGAATACCTCAGGCAGCAGAAACCCAAGAAAGAGGAGGGAGACGAGGAACCATCATGGAAGGACAGGCCCCTGCACGGTATGTACCACCGGCAGATAGAGGAGGTGGCTGATATCCAGAAATCCTACCAGTGGCTGGACAAAGCTGGACTGAAAGACAGCACAGAGGCACTAATCATGGCAGCACAAGAACAAGCTCTGAGTACAAGATCCATAGAGGCTGGGGTCTATCACACCAGGCAAGACCCCAGGTGCAGGCTGTGTAAAGATGCCCCAGAGACAATCCAGCACATAACAGCAGGGTGCAAGATGCTAGCAGGCAAGGCATACATGGAACGCCATAACCAAGTGGCCGGCATAGTGTACAGGAACATCTGTGCCGAGTATAACCTGGAAGTCCCGAGGTCAAAATGGGAGATGCCCCCAAGGGTGGTGGAGAATGACCGAGCTAAGATCCTGTGGGACTTCCAGATACAGACGGACAAAATGGTGGTGGCTAACCAACCAGACATAGTGGTGGTAGACAAACAGAAGAAGACGGCCGTAGTGATCGATGTAGCGGTTCCGAATGACAGAAATATCAGGAAGAAGGAACACGAGAAGCTGGAGAAATACCAAGGGCTCAGAGAAGAGCTCGAGAGGATGTGGAGGGTGAAGGTAATGGTGGTCCCCGTGGTAATCGGAGCACTAGGTGCGGTGACTCCCAAGCTAGGCGAGTGGCTCCAGCAGATCCCGGGAATAACATCGGAGATCTCTGTCCAGAAGAGCGCAGTCCTGGGAACAGCTAAGATACTGCGCAGGACCCTCAAGCTCCCAGGCCTCTGGTAGAGGACCCGAGCTTGAAGGATAAAACCGCCCGCAGGGGCGTGCTGGGTGTTTTTTTTGTGTATATATATATATATATACATACATATATACACATATATATATATGATATGTGTGTGGTGTGTATATATAGTATATATATATATATTATTATATATATATATAATATTTTTGATGTGTGTGTTGAGTCATATCTATATTATATATCTCTATCTCGACTATATACTAGATCTCTATGATGATAGCATTCTGATTATATATATGTGGTCTGTCTGTCTAGTGGATCTATGTCTGCTATCGAATTCTCTTTGTCATGTCTGTATGTATGTGATCTATGTTATGGAGTATGTGTTTGTCATGTGAGTATCTCTTAAATCTATATGTGTGTGTGTGTGTGTGTATATATATATGTGTGTAGGTTGCAGGATATTTTGGTAAATGGCCTGTATTTGTATAACGCTTTACTTGGTCCCTAAGGACCCCAAAGCACTTTCGCCCATTCACACACTGGTAATGGCAAGCTACTATGTAGCCACAGCTGCCCTGGGCGCACTGACAGAGGCGAGGCTGCTGGACACTGGTGCCACCGGGCCCTCTGACCACCACCAGTAGGCAACGGGTGAAGTGTCTTTGCCCAAGGACACAACGACCAAGACTGTCCGAGCTAGGGCTCGAACCGGCAACCTTCCAATTACAAGACAAACTGCCAACTCTTGAGCCACAATCGCACCATTTTGATATAAGTATCAAAATATCCTTAAAATAAGTGCCCATTATAGAGAATCATCTACAAACTACAATGTTGAGATGGATTTGACTACCTATATATGGCAGGGAAGCTATATAAGTAGCAGAACATAA
This sequence comes from Simochromis diagramma, assembly GCF_900408965.1. Classification (NCBI taxonomy): domain Eukaryota; kingdom Metazoa; phylum Chordata; class Actinopteri; order Cichliformes; family Cichlidae; genus Simochromis; species Simochromis diagramma. The sequence continues at coordinate 1,361,282 of NW_024387197.1, read as the reverse complement.
CAATAACATCAAAAACGAAAAAAATACCAAAATAAAGTACATGTAAATTAAAAGCAGACTGCATTCGCGTGGCCTGTAGACATCTTGGTTCACAGGATGTTGGGTGTCATTTTCACTGAAAGAACTTTGTTCTTCTTTGCAAGCATCAGTGTTTGGTAACAGAAGCAATAGTGATGGTTCATTGTCAAGGTTTGGAATTCCTGGACTGGCTTTTTCATTGGCTTAAAAGTAACCAAAATGGAATTAAGGCCTAAACCATTTTATAGAGTAAAGGAACTATTAAAGTTCATTTGGAATAATAATTGTCTGAGGGGCTTCTGTTCCTCTCACCGTATGACAGCTGGAACAGGCCACAAGCTCTCTTTGACCCTGGATTGGATAAGCGGCTAAGAAGATGGATGGATTGTCTGTGGGTTCAACAGTACTAGCTACTTAACTGAAAAAACAGATTCCTGCATGACAGCATTAACACATCCAGTTTCACCATCTTCTTTCTGTTATCATAATCATTGTGTATTAAATCCCATTTAACAGAAAATAAGTGATCACCTACTGAATTTGAACAAAAAGCTCTGAATTACCATGCAGCACATGTTCACACTTCAAAATGTACCTCATGCTGCTACAGAGAAAAATTTATTGTGCAGATGATGTGGTTTACATTGAGGGGTTTTTATTGAACAGGTGTCAAGTGTGAAAAGGCCTGATGAAAAGCTCTTTGTGACTGAGTACCTCCATAACTACAAAGCAATTCTCCTGTCTGGTGCTTTTATGTTCTCAAATGGAGCTGAATCATAGTTTGTGTTGCAGCTCATATTTGTCTCTAATTCATTTAAAACAACGTCCTGAGTTTAAACGTGCTTCAAGTTTGTTTATCTGTCTTTGATGCTTAGATAAAAAACACATATATATATAGTAAGTGTATCAAGCTAAGATCAATAATTGATTTGATATTGCTCAGTAAGATGTTGGTTGATGACTGCTGTGTGAAATGGTGAGACAATAGAGCCAATTGGCAAAAAGTGAACAGAAGTAAGAAAGAAATGGTGCAGTGGTTTCCTGCAAACATGAGCCTATCCACAAACGCACGGTGCCTTTTGTCTGTTGCAGTTGGCAATTGCAGAGAATGTTTTTTCCTCCAAGGTAGATCTTTATGAGATAAATGGAAAGTATGAATTCCATTACCAAACACAGCTCACAATTAAAGCAGTAATTTGACTCAAGTTTGTTCCACTCGGAAATAAAGGCTCCACCTGCTAGATGAGCCAAGATTCAGAAACAGAGCATTTTGTTATTTTCAATTTGTTTTCGAAAAGGATTCATAACCAAATAGTTTTGAGCAGCAGCTAAGATCTGTGTATATTGGCAGCTCATTATTGTATCGTAGTAATATAGTGAAACTATAATGAGCTTAATTATTAATTATGTGGTGCTCTTTTAAAACACAAGTTACAAAATGCTTTAAAAGGTACATACCATAAATTCCTGTTAAAATGTAATCTAGGTAATTTTGGAAAGTGTTAAGGCGATGACAAGAACATGAAGAAAACAAACTTTATGATCTAAACATCTGTTTATTGCATTCAACTGCAGCTGAACTAGGGCAGGACTCTACTTTCATCTAATACGACATTGCACTACAACCTGGTGGATTCAGTCAATGCAGCGTGCATTTTGCCATGAGTCAAACTTGAGAGGAAGATGAATACTGATGGAAAGGCTATGAAGCACACATACTAATGTGGAAAGACAGGCGTTCTAGGGAATGGGATAGTAAACAGAGGCTGAAATACCTGGAAAGTGACAAATGAAACTGAAAGAAATCACGCTTGGTTGCAACGACAATCACAAAAAAAGGGAAAAGACCAGGCTCTTAATCCTCGTGTTTTCCATGTAGCTACAGCAACTATCAAATTGTAATATGTTAGCTTAAGTCTTAGACATAGCAGTGCATTTTCTAGTTTCTTACTATAAGCAGCTACACTAAAACTTTCCAGGCAAAGCTTCCTGCTGGTGTTGAAACTTTGGTTAAATCTTGCAATGATCAATTTCAAAAACTGTCTTTAAGTTACACAAGCTTCAAATTACAGCACAATCATGTTAAAAGTACAAAACATTGAAAAAGAATTCAAAATAAGTGGCAGAATTAGATGTGATAACATCTGAAAATGATATTTAAAAGGGCATCAATTTAGCTGAATTTGTGTGTTCATGTCCAAGTGGGTTAAAAAAAAAGTGTCTAAAATGAAAAACCTTGCTCTTTGTTCATTGAGAATAAAGCAGCCAGCACATCCATGTAATCAAAATGCTTCCTAGTATAAAGGCATGCTGTTAGTGATTAAATTTTAAGAATGTCTTGATGCATTCTCAATCATCCAGGAAAGTAAATCTCCAAAAGTTGATTCTGTTCATCTGGACGTAGCTTTTTGTGGGAGAAACGTTTCGTCACTCATCCAGGTGACTTCTTCAGTCTCAGCTGACTGCAGGTTTCCCCAACCTTATAAACAGTACATTTGCATAATGACTGAAACCAGCGCACTGAAGGAACAATGGGCTGGGAGGTCAGTTCCTTAATCAGAATCAGAATCAGAATCGTGTTTATTGGTCTCCCACTTCAGGTCCTGGGAGATGGTGGTACCCAGGAACTTGAAGGTCTTCACAGTTGACACAGGGCTGTCTGATATGGTGAGGGGGAGCAGAGTTGAGGGATGTCTCCTGAAGTCCACTGTCATCTCTACAGTTTTAAGAGTGTTCAGCTCCAGATTGTGCTGACTGCACCAGAGTACCAGCCGCTCAACTTCCTGCCGGTATGCAGACTCATCACCATCTTGAATGAGGCCAGTGACAGTGGTGTCATCTGCAAACTTTAGGAGTTTGACAGCCGAGTTCTTGGAGGTGCAGTCGTTAGTGTAGAGGGAGAACAGTAGGGGTGAGAGGACACATCCTTGAGGGGCACAAATACTGAGGGACCGGGTTTCAGAGGTGATCTCCCCCAGCCTCACTTGTTGCTTTCTGTCTGTCAGGAAGCTGGTGATCCACTGACAGGTAGCTGGTGACACGCTGAGCTGGGAGAGTTTGGAGGAAAGAAGTTCAGGCACAATGGTGTTAAAAGCCGAACTAAAGTCCACAAACAGGACCCTGGCATAAGTTCCCGGGTGGTCAAGGTGTTGCAGGATGTAATGCAGCCCCATGTTCACTGCATCATCCACCGACCTGTTTGCCCGGTAGGCAAACTGCAGAGGGTCCAGCTGGTGGCCTGTAATGTCTTTCAGATGGGCTAACACCAGTCGTTCGAAGGATTTCATGACCACAGACGTCAAGGCGACAGGTCTGTAGTCATTCAGTCCTGTGATGATGGGTTTCTTGGGAACAGGGATGATGGTGGAGCGTTTGAAGCAGGAGGGAACTTCGCACAGCTCCAGGGATCTGTTGAAGATGCGAGTAAAGATGGGAGCCAGCTGTTCAGCACATGTTTTGAGGCAGGAGGGTGAGACGCCGTCTGGTCCGGGGGCTTTCCTGGGCTTCTGTTTCTGGAATAGTCGGCTCACATCCTGAGTGTGTATTCTGAGTTTCAGGGAGGAGGAAAGGGGGGTGAGAGGTGTGGTGGAGGTCGTTGAGTCTGGATTGGAGAGGGTGGTGGTGGTCAAAGCGCAGAAAATAAACAGAAACAAGAAAAGTGCGAGAGAGCGCAGTACCGAGGCTGCCATCCGCGGCGCCAATCTTGAATTTGCATAATCGTAATTATGCAAATTCTCATGACGTTGATCAACAACCACTGACTAAAACCCACTGATCAAAGACCACTGATCAATGGCCATGAGTACCATTCACAGAGAGTTGGGGAATGGCTGCAATCACAGCATTGTAAGATGGCGAAAGATGTACCCTTAGGCCCCCTCCTCGATTCAGAGATGGTCTTTCCCTTTTCACGTAAATGGCCTCCTTGACTCCGCGCTCCAACCATATTCTTCAAATTATGGGGTTTTCAAAGAATTTCCTTATTCTCACCACACTCAAGCTTCCTAGATATTTCCAAGCATTAATTGCTTTCTTGTGTGCTCCAAGTAGTTTCTCTAATGCATCCATGCCAGTTTTGTTGGATTTATCTACTCCCTACTGGATTTGGATTTCTTTTCCACAGTAACTGGCCTCTAACTTATGACCTCAGCCACCTAATAAATATTTGGATTTAAAACTTTTTTATGGTCTCTTGTGTCCTGCATTTGTGTCCTCTTTCCAGTCCTTCCACTGTTAAATGAATGGCTGTTCTTTGCTATTTGTGCCCATGCTACATCACCCTGGGCACAGACATTATAAAACTTCAACCTACCTACAATTGCAACCTACATTTTTCTTTGATTTTTTTTCTCAAATTTGCGCTCCCCTTTTGTGTCCAGTCTCTTAGTCTTTCCCTGATGTGTTGCTCATCAGCATCCTCAGTGCGCAGTCATTCATGTCTGTTTAAGTTTGTCAAATTTTGGTGTCTTTGTTGCTCTCTTTCTGTCTCATGACTTTCATGTCTGTTCCCCTTTTAGTGTCCAGTCAGTTTGTACCCTGGTCTGTCATGTGTGTTTTCATGTCTGTTATCCCCTGTCCTAGTGTCAAGCTCATGTGTCTTTTTCTGAGTCTCAATGTGGTTCTCACTTCCTGTTTTACTTTGACAGTCCCTCATGTGTGTTACGTTTAATTTTCCTTCCCCTGTTTTGTTAGTTGTATTTGTTCCAGCTGTGTTTTCCTCCTTTTGCTCATCCTCTCATTATCCTGTATATTTAGGTCCTTAGTTTTCCTCTGTTACTTGCCAAGTTGTCATTCCCTCCTTGTGTGTGTGCCCTGTTTGCTCTGTTATGAAATCAGTAAGTTCTAGTTTTCAGTTTAGGCTGTGTTTCTTGTTGTTTTGCATATTGTTTCTTGAGCTCCACCAATAAACCTATTTAAGTTCTGTTAAGCCTGTCTGCCAAATCCTGCATTTTGGGTCCTCTCTCTCCCTGCCAAATGACAGAGTGAGGCTTTCTAGGCTGCAGATTTACTGTTTCGCTGGAAAATGAAGATAGTACAGCCAAGTTTGAAACTCTACCACTGTACATGATCGGACCAGCACACCACCATTCTTACAGTATGTTAGCCATGTTGGACAAAAAAAACCAAACAACAAACGTTAAGACCACATCTTGATAAATATGGAAGCATCTAATTTATACAGCTTTTTCCTACCAACACCAGTGAAAAACTGAGTAGAACGGATGCCTTTTAAGAGGCTTAAGAGTTTCTTAAGAAACTGACAAATAGGTACAAGAAACATTCTACAAATACTGAGTGACAGTGAGTTAATGAAATGCTACAGATTAGACTGTGTAGGGATACGCTGTAGAGATGCAATCACATCTCCCCAACACAATCAGACTATAGTGCTAAAAAAGTGATCATAAGACTAATATATATGGTAACGGGAATAATGCAACAGTGCTGGAGTAATGAATTGGGTCTGTTCAATATTCCATTGGCAGAGTAATTACACAAAAAAGCACTTTCACAGTGTCACATTGTAACATGGTCATTTTATCACACAGACCTAGGGCTGTGATCAGCTTTTTACCCCCTCACAATTAAATAAATCCACAAAGTATCAGCAATGACAGCTGGTGTGAATACTGAGGAAGGTCTGTCTTTTCAAACATTTTACAAAAATGTATGGCTAAAGTATAGCTTCTAGCTCAGTTTGGTTTGAGTCTACATAACAAAAATATTTTAGTTCTTCTTTTGACTCCTTTCAGGATGGCTCAGCAAGTAAATTGCCTCCTTCCCTTGCATTCTTGTAATGTGCATATTTGATTTGGCAATAATTTTTAAGCTGAATGCCCTCTCTAATACAACCCTATCTGGGCTTGGGTCAGGCATGTGGGGTACACTGGCTTGAGACCTCCTTATAGCTAGCATTTCCTTTTAACCTTGAAAAAGATACTGGCAATACCAATGGACTGCATAAAAACATGGACACTGTAATGACACATATAAATAGGGGTGGGAATCCAGAGCCAGTTCTTGTAGCTAACCAGTAGTTTCCCATAGTTCAATCCTTTGGAATTGTTTGTCTTCCTACAAATTGATTCAGGCATTTCACTTGTTGATTTCAATTTGTGTGTGAGAGGAAGAAAATAGTGATGCAGTCTACAGCATGGCTATGGGTATAACTTTTATTTTTATTGTGCGAAAAGACATAAGACAGAAACTACCTCAACACGCTGCTAACACAACTTCAACTCTTGAAAGCAACTGCACAGAGAGCATGCTAATGCTAAGCTAGCAAAGAAGCCAGAGTGATGTTAGAGCTGAGTGAATGCGGACCCCAGTAGTCCAGGAGCCGGACCCTTAACTTCATCAGGTAACAAACATTACCTGTTCATATTTCTACAGTAGGATTGTGATGATCGCTTTAAAATCTCTTGTGCTGATTTTTATCTTTGTTTTGTGCTGTTGGCTTTGCGCTCAGACCTAAGTTCAAAGAGAAAGATTACTGGTGTTCTCATTTGGATAGGGATTTATACTGGTGTGTAACATCAGGTTTATATTGTTTAATGGCAATTATGAGATATTAATTATTAATAATTGACATATGAAATTATCTTGTGGGCCAGATATAATTGTGTTGGCACCCGTGTATTAGTGGATTGCATAGACACAGATGTTATTTATTATTAGTTTTAAGTGATGATAACATGTTAGAATTTCACACACCAAACTTCTTGGCTGTGCTGATAATACATTTAACCACACAAGTCATATGTGAGATTCCATTAAGAATGTTGTGCTTTTCCTTGGAGGGACACTTTTTGTAATTCTGTTTGCAGACGTTTCAGTCAGTCATCGTTGGGGTCCTTTAACCAAGGTCTGCCTCAGCCCATGTTTTCTTCCAAAAACCACATGAAACTACAATCTGTGTCTGGCTGAAACTGATGAAAGCTTGAGCATAGATTTGGCATTCCAGAAAATATTTGTATCGCTTATAGCATGTAGGCCATTGCTAATTGTTTACCATATAAGTAAGATGGTTCTCATGAACATGGCAGATGTTAAGAGGTTTAACAAATAATAAAATAGATGACAGAATAAAGGATTCCCTTGTTTGTCAGCACTGTGGTTTGGAAAGAAAAAAAAAGTCCAGGATATGGTAAACTACAGCCTCTTTGACTACTTTAAATCACACCAACCTTTGTCCAGGTCCAAGAATAAAGATGTGGAGCATGAATTAACATACTGAGAATGAGCTAAATATGTCTACTTGTAATGTTTATTTGTCACATTTGTGGAGCAAAGGGAAACAGTCTGATCAAATAATTTCTTCTATATAACAGGCATCGAAGAATGTCAGAGTCATGTTTCCATTCAAATGCTGCAGACGAAGCAGAGGCTTCTGTTTTAAGTAGACTTTATCCAGTTGTCAGTCCATTCCCTTGTTTTGATATTTACTCTTAGAAAAAACTAACTGTATTGGAGAGACTGTGGTGATGAAGAGGATTAGCTGTATTTATGCTCCCAGACGTTTGTCTGGAAGTGCGTAATCACCAGTGAGCGTACTCCATGATGCCAATCCTGGGGGGAGGTAAGCCCAAGATTGGGGGGGGATCTCAGTATTCAGAAAAGAAAAACAAAAAGCAGGGAAGTCTTTGATGGGATTACAGTCAATAAACAAACACCAGGAGGAAAAAGCAGAGAGGCTTTATCTTTGCCGGTTTTCTGAGACCACAGAGCCTGCTTTGTACACCTGGTAATTTGTTGATATAAAGACCACATCTTTGGCAAGTAATTATAGGCCTTCCATCACTTTCCAAGAGATTGTTCCCCATCACTGTTAGCTTAAAAGCTCTTGTGGGGCTCGTAGTCAGAATGTATTTAAATTCTGTTAACCCAAATCACGTATATAGGCATGAAAAACAATTGTCCTCATGTGAGGAAGGAAAAAGGAGCTAAATAAATAATTGCACACCTAAATGCCAAATCCTGTCAGCACTGGTGAGTTAAACCGCAGCTCACTCTGATCCAAACCCATTTCATCACCCATCAGTTTGTTCTCCAGAGCCTAAAAACAGAGGAGGGGAAAGAAAAACAGTCAGGGATGATGCAGAGTTCACGCTGTGCCATGGATGGTCTATTCTGCTGGGCCCCCAGCTGTCTCTCTTGGTTGATCTGAGCCCCCCAGCTGGGGTGGCCACCAGGCTGCTGTTATCAAAGCCGTCTGATGTCTCGTTCAGACGGGACTATAAAGAGCCTACGTGTCCTTTTGTAAATATGTCCCTTCAGTGGTCATTCAAATGAGGTGTGTGCGAGGCATGCTAATTTTTTCCCATTCATCTGGCCAGTATGACAGATAATGCTTTAAAAGCTGCTTCACTGACACAAAATCATGTATTGAATGCGTTCAGTAATTTCAGGGAAAGACTGATGTAATGGTACCGTGGCATACTAAGTGTGGATTGCAACGTTCTACAGCAGTTTGAGCTGTAGAGAAATGTGACATGGGAATTGGGAGTCTGGGGTGGAAGTGCAGTGAAAAGTTGAAGCGGAAGGAGGCAGGCAGTCAGCTGGTCTGTAAATGTTACAATCACAGATTTACATTTAGTAATTTAACAGACCTAATGAAAATCACAGGCTTCTGGCCACATGAATCTTGCATGTGCAAACTGAATCAAATTTGCTCATGTAGTTATTGTTTTTGTTACATTTAGTTATGACTTATGTGGTGTATGCACAGTCACAGTGCTTCTTAATGTTCCTCTCATGTTATCCATATAAACAAAAACTTAAATGAATACTAGCATTGCACAGATTCCAACAGTATAACTCATATCACAGAATGAACAGAGCTAACGTAATAACATGTTAACGAACAGTTAAAATAAGTATCTTTTTTACTCAGAAGCAGTAAAATCTTCACTGATGCTAACATTTCTGGACTAGTGCTACCTTTACTATGAGAGCATAGCCATTTGAAAAATGGCTTCTGGGACTTTTCTTTGTCAAACACAAACCTGATTAAAGGCCAAGTTATTAAGAAGGCATTATTGAATTTGATATAGAATTTATGATTATTGTAGGTACAAAAAGCCATAATCAGCAGAATTTAACATAAAAAAATTGAAATATTTCACTTTATGTGACTACTTTATCATTGCATGTATAAAAAAAAACATCGAGAACAAAGCATCTAAAAATAAACAAGGTGTTACGTTACTCTTGTTAAAATATGGATATCTTAGGTATTTAATATTCAAAGCTAGTGTGTCATTTATTCATATGAAAATGTTTGCCCGTTTTCAGCCAAGCCAAACTGGTGTGGAGACCAATTCAGGTCCTAGCACACATGGATGGGGCAAACCTAAATAATGGTGCTCTTCTGCAGGGGTGGATCTAGAGAAATTTTCTTAGGGTGGAATGTAAATCCAATGGGATGGCAAAATCAAAACCAACCCAGGTGTTACCATTCGCTTCCGCTTATCCTTATCCTTTTCAGGGTCGCGGGGGGCGCTGGAGCCTATCCCAGCTGTCATAGGGCGAGAGGCAGGGTACACCCTGGACAGGTCGCCAGTCTGTCGCAGGGCCAAAATACCCAGGTGTTACATATGGTTAAAATGATTCAAATGCAGCAAGTATACATGTTTCATATAAATATAATCTATAACTTAATTTTAATTATTTTCTGTAGCTCACATAATTAATTATTTCAGTTACATAAAACATGTGAATTTTGATTGTATGTACTGTATAGCCTGTATGATAAATAAATATGTAGCCCAATAAGTATAAAATCCAGAAAGCTACACAACATGGGGTGGTTCATTTACCAACACAAGTCTAACTTAACTTTCACTCCTTTTTTGTTAGAAAAAATCAAGTTGTTACGTGCTTAATTTACACCAAATGTCAGAAATCTGGACAAAGTTAATGAGAAAAGTGCTAATGCTATCGTATTTTAATAAACAACACTCTCATATGCAAAACTAGGGTGGCACTAGGGGTGGCAAGAGATCATTTTAGGGTGGCACATGCCACCCATGCCATCCCTCTAGATCCGCCCCTGCTCTTCTGCAGTTTATACAGATTGCAAATTTAAAAAATAATAGTCAGAAAAATTAGTCAATTTATATATATGGGGAAATCATACCCTTTACCAGATGTGTTCGCATAGCTGACAAATCCAAATATAACTCATATACTATTACTTTTAAGTCTACTTTAGTTTCCTCTAACTCACTGAAAAGAAAACAGATACTACTCTTTGATTTCTTTTATCTTATTAACGTTGCCATCTGTTTTTAAGCAAGTAGCATGTAACATTTGTTACAAGCATTCAGGACAAAGATGGAAGTAACTGTGAAACCCAATTTCAAAGTAAGATATGTAACTGTTGGTCCAAATGAATTATTTTTTTCCTACAGTTACAGCAACTAAAAACCTGTAAAAGAGGTGTACATCACTTGAACTCTATAAGTATAGGTTAGCAATTATTATACAAAGACAAAAGATAATAATAAAATTATTATAAAACAGACCTGATTTGCTGTTCTGGAAATCCTGTCAACCAGTTTAACTTGTTTATGATGAGCTACTGCAGTTAATCAAAAACAAGTTTAACAGTTTGAAAAAAAATCCTACAGAAAAATCTTTTTATAGAAATGTGATAAGGTCTTACTTTGCTAATTTAAATGCACACTATGTTAAGACACCTACAATAGAACAAAACACAACATTGGTACAAATATAGTCAACATGGCATCCTAGAGGCATTAGTCCAAAGTTACTTTGAAAGACTCTGTACAAACCAGTGGCCAGGTGCGTAAAACCACAGGATGATCATTATGCCAAGGCTCATTTCCTCCTCTCAACATCTTGTCAAATGATACAATAGCTATCCAGACACTAGAGGTGGTTCAGCACATGCTGGGCTCAATCAAATAAGCTGCAATATGCACCAGGTTTGTGCAAGAGAGAATGTTGCAAAGCTTTGAATAGTAAACCCAGCTCCAAATTGTAAATTGACAGAGAGTAATCCCACCAATTCCACAGAAAGATTAATGCAACAATTCTGTGGCATACTAAGTCTGCTCTGTTATTTACTGAACTCCAAGAGCCCAGGCATTACTGCACAACTATGAGAGGAAAATCAGATTACTTTCAGCATGAGGACTGTATTCAATCACTGACCTTTAGATCTCAAAAAAATCGAGGGGGATATACCATCCTCTCATTCAAATGAACCTGTAATGGAGAGTCATGCATAAATGATGGATGAGATCTGCACTGAATCTCACTGCCACAGAAAGCGTCTCCGCTGTTCATGCAACTTCTGATTTTGCTATCTCAAAAAGCAGTTCATTATCCTTTCACTGTTAACTCTGTAAAGAGAAAGGAAGAAGAGGAGCATTCAAATATTACCAGTCAGCGGTATCTATCATCAAATGATGACTCAAACACAGAATTCAAAAAACGTGTACCTGCATGGAAGGTTAGTTAGAGATGATCACAGTTAACTCTAAGCTCTTTGCTCCTGCAATAATCAGTAGTTCTGAAAAAAATAAAAAATTATAACTTTGAAATGTCTGAAATTACTTTCTCTAATCTTAAAGTGATGAAGTCCTTGAGAGTGATGAACACACAGAATAAGAAGCTGTCTCTGATATTTCCCTTAACTCTGCAAAAACATTTTAGCATCTTTCACCACATTGTGTTGGCGTAGTACTGCACAACTTAATGAGAGAAGACAGCTGTTTCCAGCCAAAAATGTTCTGATAAAACCATCTGACTCTACATGCCCAACCCTGACTGGAACACAAAGTTAGCAGCAAGCTGGTATTAGAGGAAAGGAACCAGATTTTTCCCTCTAGGGTTGGTGTTTACCAGTACATGGTGAGTTAAAATGAAATGTACACCAGCTGTTATTAGGTGGACAGAAAAACCCAGCAACACTGCAAAAAGTAGGTCTAATGAGAAAAAGAACATGAGCTGCCAGACAGGTAGCTAGGTTAGAAACAATGAATGAAAGCTAAAATTACTACCCAAGCTGTTCACTGTAATCATTTATGACAGGCTACCAAGGATGTACTTTGGGAACTAGATAGTGGAGTCAAGAATGGCTCCCTTTCACTCAAATGATAATTGCTTGTCATGTGCATATTGTAAGCAAGAAAATCTGCTAGGTGTACTACTTTTGTAGCCCATTGCGCACCTGCTGGTGTACACCTCTTGGACAGTAAAGCATAGTTTCAGTATCCATTTTACAAAGATTAAGAATAAACCTGATTTGCTGTTCAGGATTGTCCTGTCGACAGTTTTAGGTTTTCGACAGTCAACTTGTTTAGGGTGGTTATCTATAAGAACAGTGCCGTTGCTAGTAATTTAGCAGTTTTCTTTGAAAAAATATTCAATGTCTCACGGGAAGAAGGTTCTCGCTTTAAAACTATTGATTTGTTGATATTTTGTTGTGGAGTTGACATGTTCTGCAAAGGAGAAGGAAAAAGGTCTGCATGCTATTTGGCTCAAATATATTGATTTAATTTAACTTTTTAAATTTACATTTCATGGTCATCCACATCCTAGTACTGATACTGTTTTGTATTTAGTGAAGAATACATAAAAAAAAAATACAAAACACTAAAACAAAAAGATACATTTCACAAGAACCGTAAGGAAAACATTTGAGAGTTTTATGTTGAACCATGTATTTTTGTGCAATTATCACAGTAAACAGTAATACAAACCATGTTAGGATACAGTATATACAAGTACAAGTCTAACAATGTTAATAGGATAGCAGTCAGGGAGAGACTGTGCTCACGGACAATAGTTTGGCAGTAAACCAAGGTGCTAATTAAGTAGTCCCGTACAATGTTAAATACAGAAGCCCTCTGCAAAGGTGAGAGGAAGCCAATAACTCTTAGAACAAGGTCACTGTGTTCAACATGATCACTCTTCATTCCACCCAGCTGAACATGGAGATAATCTCATGCATCTTTAATCCTGCTGTACTATGCTTGGACCGTGGAAAAAGATTGAATGTAGAACAATGAAAACACACACACACACACACATACTGCAGTGAAGGCTAAATGCAGAAAAACTCATATGCTGAGCTGTCTTTGTACATTTACATGCATGTTATCCTCCACTGCTCTATGCTTTAAATTTAAGATGCGCTGTCATCACAGACTAAATTGCTAATTGCATCCGTAAATTGTTACATAACCCAGTAAACACAACTGTGCTTCAGCACAGTTCTGATGAGGTTTTAATAAAAGAGCTGTTTTGATAAAGTGCAGATATAATTCTTTGCTAGAGCTGCTTGTAGTGCTTCAAGACAGTAAATCAAAACCCTGTGAATATACAACCTTATACTCTTAAAAATGGGTCGCTCAATACATTCCAGAAATTTATTTTTATATATCTTTGTTTTTGTTTTTTTTGTTTTTTTTCTATCTCACAGTATCTAGTACCATAATAGCTGTGTGACAAAGAAGGCCAGTCTGACCAGACACAATTATCTTATCTTAATCAAATGAATTACCAAATTATGTGCTGCCATTGTTTACAAGAGATGTATCCTACTGGCACTGGTGAGCCCCAGTATTTTCCTCCAGCTTCTCAAACTGGTTAATATTTCTGTTTATTTAGGAAAAATCTCCATGACTATTTTTTTAATTACCAAGAACTCTACTTATAATCAGAGTCAGTGCCCCCATAGAATAAATGCATGTCATTTGGTCTGATACCAAAACACGTTTAAAGTTTTTACATGTCACTTGTGACCTGCTTTATGTGAGGATTACTGTTCATATCTATAACTTTTAATGGAATTTTTACCTAGTTAGCATATCTAAATGATATCTTTCTAATGAAGAACTGTAAGGCCAAAATACATGTGATATAGTTAATTTGAAATGAGATATCTAAATTAAACTTAACCCTAGGGTAAGTCTTTGTGGATGTTCAGAGGGTAAAACATTAGACTTGCCTTGGTACCAAACTAAACAGCATCCATTTGTTCTGTGGGGATACCATGTCTATATACTCTGTATATTACATATTATTATGGAAATAATCTATAATGGATATATTCAATTTCAATTCAGTTTTATTTATATAGCTCCAAATCACAACAACAGTCGCCTCAAGGTGCTTTATATTGTAAGGTAGACCCTACAATAATACATACAGAGGAAACCCCAACAATCATATGACCCTCTATGAGCAAGCACTTTGGTGACAGTGGGAAGGAAAAACACTTTTAACAGGAAGAAACCTCTGGCAGAACCAGGCTCAGGGAGGGGCGGGGCCATCTGCTGCGACCGGTTGGGGTGAGAGAATGAAGACAGGATAAAAGACATGCTGTGGAAGAGAGACAGAGGTTAATAACAGATATGATTCAATACAGAGAGGTCTATTAACACATAGTGAGTGAGAAAGGCGACTGGAAAGGAAAAACTCAATGCATCATGGGAATCCCCCACCCTAACTATATAATTTAGCAAAAAGGAAAGTTTGAACCCTAATCTTAAAAGTAGAGAGTGTCTGTCTCCCAAATCCAAACTGGAAGCTGGTTCCACAGAAGAGGGGCCTGAAAACTGAAGGCTCTCCCTCCCATTCTACTTTTAAATACTCTCGGAACAACAAGTAAGCCTGCAGTGTGAGAGTGAAGTGCTCTAATAGGGTGATATGGTACTACAAGGTCATTAAAATAAGATGGGGCCTGATAATTTAAGACCTTGTATGTGAGGAGCAGGATTTTGAATTCAATTCTGGATTTAACAGGGAGCCAATGAAGGGAAGCCAATACAGGAGAAATATGCTCTCTCTTTCTAGTCCCTGTCAGGACTCTTGCTGCAGCATTTTGGATTAGCTGAAGGCTTTTCAAGGAGTGTTTAGGACTTCCTGATAATAATGAATTACAGTCGTCCAGCCTGGAAGTAATAAATGCATGAACTAGTTTTTCAGCATCACTCTGAGACAGGATATTTCTAATTTTAGAGATATTGTGCAAATGGAAGAAAGCAGTCTTACATATTTGTTTAATATGTGCGTTGAAGGACATATCCTGGTCAAAACTGACTCCAAGGTTCCTCACAGCGTTGCTGGAGGCCAAGGTAATGCCATCCAGGGTAAGAATCTGGTTAGATACCATATTTCTAAGTTTTTCAGGGCCGAGTACAATAACCTCAGTTTTATCTGAATTAAGAAGCAGAAAGTTAGATGCCATCCAGATCTTTATGTCTTTAAGACATTCCTGCAGTTTAACTTATTGGTGTGTGTTATCTGGCTTCATGGACAGATAGAGCTGGTTGTCATCTGCATAGCAGTGAAAATGTATGCTATGTCTTCTGATGATACTGCCTAAGGGAAGCATGTATAATGTAAACAGAATTGGTCCTAGCACTGAACCCTGTGGAACTCCATAATTAACCTCAGTGTGTGAAGAGGACTCCATTTACATGAACAAATTAGAGTCTATTAGATAGATATCATACAAACCACTGCAGTGCAGTACCTATAATACCTACAGCATGCTCTAATTGCTCTAATAGAATATTATGGTCAACAGTGTTGAACGCTGCACTAAGGTCTAGCAGGACAAGCACAGAGATGAGTCCACTGTCAGAGGCCATAAGATAATATAATATATATAATCTTTAATGGACTATGTAGACACTCATGATTCCCAGAAGATGGTCTAGTGACGTTGATGAAAGCCTTCTTGCTTTTCTATCACTACCCTGAAATTACTTTATGACTTTTATATACATGACTCAATTTTACAATTTCACGTAAGGGCAGAAAGATTGAAATGATCAATATTAATGGCTAAAAGGCTTGTCGTAGAGACTTTGTAACACATTCAAAGAGCTTGAAGTAGAATAAATGCTACTATATATTAACTGATATACAAGGTGTGCAAGTATCTAAGTGTTTCATCAAATGCACATCAAATGTGCACAATATCCAGGGGTATACGAAAAGAACACTGGACAAATATTTCATATCTTCCAGCTCAAAATGTTGTATTTGGTGACATCAAATGTGTAATGTATGGACACTTGCAAACCTAATAAGTACTATAACTAACAAATTTTAGTATTCCAACAAGCAGGTATAGTACAAGCATGGTGATATTAGCAGCTGGTAACAGAACTCTAGTCTTAGAGTTAGTGTACATGCCATTGTAACATCAGATATTTAATAATATCCCTTTTTATCCAGAATACCTTTTCACAACTCCCAGACAATGAAACTGAACTTATCAGTGTTAATGAAAGCTGAGTGTATAACCATATTAACATAGCCAGGAACATTATCATCAGACCTTACTATTATGTCTGCTACTTTATTAGGAGCTGCACCAATCATGGTGATCGGGGATTCGATGTAAATTGCACTACTGTAATTGATTAGGTTCTCCAATGGACACTAAAGCAGAAATCCAGGGAGGAAATGTAGTCAGCCCTCCTGGGATACAAATCACAAAGCTACACTCCTAACAGTGACATATGAAATATGTAACAGTCCAAGAGACACTCTTTTTTTTTTTTTTTTTTTTTGGTGGTGGGGGGGAGGGGGGAGGGAGAGAAAAGCAGATTGAAGCTGCAGGAATAAATATGCAGCTGATTGTTTTGTTTGCAAAATGTGATAGAAGTTGGTTTTGATCAGCTGATATTACACACATGTTCTGCATGAAGGAACACTATGCATAAACAATGGGGCATATCTTTGGACTAAAAGGGCATGTCTGTTATTTAAAAAGCAACATGTCCTGTGGGTCTTTTGCATTCCGCTTCACTGAGACTATTGACATGGGAGAAATTAGTACCCTGCCTATTCTGAAAGGTTTTCTTCCTGTGTGATTCTTGACCATTGATGCACAATATTTCAAAAGAAATATTTACATAGATTTGAGAGGCTGACAATCATGACTTGATTACCACTGATGCTTTATTTTATTGAAACTTTTGTGTTTTTTTTTTTTTTCATCAATCACATCCGATGGGGTAGGCACCCATGAGGAAACACCAAACAGTATATTATATAGACAAAAGGCTGCATTAGGAATGCTAATATGTTTTAGAGTGCAGCCGTTCTTTAACATATGCCATTTGATATGGGGCTTTCATTCAAAGTGCATGATAGTACGATGAGCTTGCATATCATATCAGCATATGTAGCCCCAGTGGGAATCCACCCTTAACCCTAGCGTTGTGAAAGCAGTCCTTGTTAGGTCTGAGCTACATAGTGCTAGAGTGTTTTAGAGCATCACATTTCAATAGTATATCAAAAAGCACATATTTGCTGTGTATCTGCCTTTGTGCTTTATTGTGAAAAAGGTTTGTTTTGCTGCTAGTTTTTTTTATCAGTGTGTGCCAAGTTGGACGGTAGTTTATTTCTATTCAGCTATAAACATACCTAACAGTATTACAGTGTTTTGCTTGTTTACATTTTTGAGGTGACTAGGTGCTGAAAGAAAAAAACGTCAACAGAACACTTGAACTGTTAGCATTTGACAGAGATGCTATGGTTAGCATGTTGCCAAAAAGGTGCAAAGTTACATATTCAAACATTACCAACATTAGTATAATGTAAATTTGTGTTTGCCCTCCTGATGAGTGCTCAAAGTTCACTAATGATTCAGTAAAGGACTAGATGTTATAATCCCTGATAATTCATTGCTTTAAATGAAGAAAGTCTTGAGGGATGGCTGTTATGAGGAAAGGCAGCCCAGAAATTTTACCAGCGGGACACATCGTTGTGTGCCTCAACTTCACAGGGTGTTTCAGCCTTTTATCCCAAGCTAATCTACCATTTTTTATTTATTTTTTACCTTTTTTGATTAGGTTTAGGGATTAGAGATCTGATCTAGATTATCACATTAAATTTTGGGACACATCGTCAGTAGTGGACCTTGGATTCATCGGGTGTTTTGGCCGTTATCACTAGACACCCTCATCCAAGGAGGCCCTGCCAGGGTTGATCAGGCCCCGGAATGTGTCTCTGGTTTATGTCTGTGAAGGTTCTCAGTCATCCAGGTCATCGTAGTCAAAGGAGATTGCAAAGAACAGCATCTGGACTTCTTTAAGTTGCTTGAAGACGTTTCGCCTCTCATCCGAGAAGCTTCTTCAGTTCTAAGGTCAAATGGTGGGGAGTCCCAGATTTAAACCTAGTGGGAGTATCCCCCCACAGAGGGACAAAAGCACCCCCTGATGATCCTCTAATTGCCTGAGCCAAGGTGTGAAAATGGGTGTGGGTACCAATCAGCCAGGGTTTTGGGTGAGCTCATTGTGAAACCTGGCTCCACCTTATCATGCGAATTCCTGAGGTCAGATGGCCCAGGGCGTTAAGGCGTCTGGGGAGGGAACTCAAAACTGGATTATAGATGGCAGACAGTTGGTGTCGTAAACCACCGCCTCTGTTCAAAGATGGTCGCTCACAGTGGACATAGATGGCTTCTTTCACTCCTCTTTCAAACCATCTGTCCTCTCTGTCCAAAATGTGAACATTGGCATCCTCGAAAGAGTGTCCTTTATTCTTAAGAGGCAGATGGACTGTTGAGTCTTGTCCTGTGGAGGTGTCTCTTCTATGTTATGCCATGCGCTTGTGAAGTGGCTGTTTGGTCTCTCCGATGTAGAGGTCTGGGCATTCCTCGCTACACTGTACAGCATACACCACATTGTTAAGTTTGTGTTTTGGAGTTTTGTCTTTCGGGTGAACCAGTTTTTGTCTGAGCGTGTTGCTGGGTCTGAAATGCAATGGGATGTCATGCTTGGAGAAAACTCTCCTGAGTTTTTCTGATACACCGGCTACATAGGGGATGACAATGTTGTTGCGTCTGTCCTTCTTATCCTCCCTCGCTGGTGTCTGATCTTCTTTTCTGTGCCTCTTTGCTGACTTTAAGAACGCCCATTTAGGATAGCCGCACGTTTTGAGTGCTTCTTTTACATGGGTGTGTTCCCTCTTTTTATCTTCAGGCTTAGAGGTAACACATTCTGCCCGGTGGTGTAGGGTCCTAATTACTCCAAGTCTGTGTTCCAGAGGGTGATGGGAGTCAAAGAGGAGGTACTGGTCCGTGTGTGTGGGCTTCCAATAAACTTCGATGTTGAGGTTGCCATTCTCTTCAATGTGCACAGCGCAGTCCAGGAAAGGCAAACAGTTATCCTTTGTGTCTTCCCTGGTGAACTTGATGTTTTTATCCACGGCGTTATGTGCGCAGTGAAGGATTCCACTTCTTGTGTCTTGATTTTGACCCAGGTGTCGTCTACATATCTGTACCAGTGGCTGGGTACTCTTCCTTTGAAAGAGCCAAGAGCCTTCCTTTCCACTTCCTCCATGTAAAGGTTGGCTACAATAGGTGACACGGGGGAGCCCATGGCACAGCCATGTTTCTGTCTGTAGAAGCCTTCGTTGTATTTGAAGTATGTTGTGGTAAGGCAGAGGTCTAACAGTGTGCAGATCTGATCGGTTGTGAAGTTGGTCCTGTTTTCCAAGGAGCTGTCGTCTTGTAGTCGTTTTCTGACAGTCTCCACTGCCTCCGTGGTGGGTATGCAAGTGAAGAGAGAGACTACATCAAAGGACACCATGGTTTCATCTGGATCCAGGGTAAGTTTCTGGACCTTGTCGGTGAAGTCGGTGGAGTTCTTGATGTGGTGTGGGGTGTTCCCCACGAGAGGTGCAAGGATGGTAGCAAGGTGTTTTGCAATGTTATAAGTGGCTGAGTTTATGCTACTGACTATGGGTCTGAGTGGGACAGCTTCCTTGTGGATTTTAGGAAGTCCGTAAATGCAGGGTATGGCATCCCCTGGATAAAGGCGGTGATATGTAAGGCGGTCAATGATTTTGTCCTTTTCAAGGTCCTGAAGGCAAGCTATAACTTTTTTTTTGTAGCTGCTTGTGGGGTCTCGCTTTAAGGCTTCATAGGTATTGTTGTCACTGAGGAGAGTAGTGATCTTTGTGTGGTAATCTGTAGTGTTTAGGACCACGGTGCATCTTCCCTTATCAGCTGGTAAAACAGTGATGTTGTGGTCTTTGCTCAGGGAAG
This sequence comes from Simochromis diagramma, assembly GCF_900408965.1. Classification (NCBI taxonomy): domain Eukaryota; kingdom Metazoa; phylum Chordata; class Actinopteri; order Cichliformes; family Cichlidae; genus Simochromis; species Simochromis diagramma. The sequence continues at coordinate 1,341,220 of NW_024387197.1, read as the reverse complement.
CGACGGCCTTCTTTTCTTGTATTGTGAGGTTGGACGGAGGGACTTTGGCACTGGAGAGGGTGGCTGAGACTTTCATCCTGATTTGCTCTGCTTCTTTCTGTGATAATTTATTAATCCGTATGGCGGTTTCTGTTGCTGTGATGAGGTCCACTATGGGCAACTGTTGTGGAGAAATGGCAAAATTGAGTCCTTTATCTAATACTCTCTTTTCAGGTTCAGTGAGATTCCGGTCTGAAAAGTTCTTTACCCATTTCTCCTGACTGTCTTCAGGTATGTTTTCTTCTCTAAGTTGTGTAGATTCAGACTGAGGAGTGAGTGTTTTTGAAAGCAAGGTGTGAAATTTCCTGCGTTGTCTTTCTTTTCCTTTAGAGTGTTGGGCCCGTTGAGCCTTCTCCACAAACTTGTAAACCTCTTCTAAGATTGGAGAGGGTAGAAGGGTTTCCAGTTCCTGCAGAGTCCGGCTGATCTTGATCTGGAGGGCATCTATAGTGAAATGGACCTGTCTTATCCTTTCCCTTAAAAGCTGATTTTGTGTTCTCTGTAGAATCAAGTCTGCTCTGTATCCCCTGACAGTGGATCCAAGGCGCAGGCTCTTAGGAACAACTCTGCTTTGTCTGCATCTTAGGTTGAAACGGAGATGGTTCCTATAATACATAAAATGTACGGCAATGTGGTGTATGCTGTACAGTGTAGCGAGGAATGCCCAGACCTCTACATTGGAGAGACCAAACAGCCACTTCACAAGCGCATGGCACAACATAGAAGAGACACCTCCACAGGACAAGACTCAACAGTCCATCTGCCTCTTAAGAATAAAGGACACTCGGAGTCACGTGATGGAGCGTTTGGGAATGGCCGCGCCATAGAGAGTCTCTGACCCCCGTCGACCCTACATTAGTTTTAAAACAAGGTAAACGTTCCCAAATAATATATTTCCTCACTGCGGTGACTTGCTAGATCAGTGTCCTCGAACTTATTGAGAGACATGGCCACAGGAACTAAGAAGAAGGGCGTGCAAACTCGAATCTCCACGGTGGCAGCGGGGGTAAGTAATGCTAGCAGTGCCAAGGTTAGCCCTGCTAGCCAAGAAGAAGGGCCAAAGATGGATATAAGCAGCCTGTTTGCCGAAATGACTAAGCTTGGAACTATCCTAACTAGTGTTGCGGCCGATGTATCTCACATCAAGTCAGATATGGTGGAATTTAAAAACGCTATAAGTGCAATCCAAATCTGGATGACCGAAGCTGAGGGCCGCATTTCAGATGTGGAAGACAAAATGAGGAGCATAACAGAAGATAATGGCAAAAACGCTAAAAAGCTTGAACAACTTTGGGCCCGAGTAGACGACCAGGAAAATAGAAACCGCAGAAAGAATGTTCGGCTTATCGGTCTGGAAGAGGGTCTGGAAAGTGGTGGCAGCATAAATAATTATGTGATGAAGATACTCGCGGATGGCCTAGGTCTACGAGGGGAGGAATATGAGCTGGAAAGATGCCACAGAAGTACGAGACCACGCCTGGGACCTGGTCAGCCACCTCGAATCGTGCTGGTGAGATTTCTCCGTTACACTGCACGACAAAAAGTTATCATGACCGCTAAACAGAAGAAAGGAATACTGTGGGAGAACTGTCGTTTGTCATTTTATGAAGACATGACCGCGGAGCGAGCGGCGCAGAGGAAGCTTTTCTCCCCAGTAATGAAGAAGCTATGGCAGCATCAGATAAAGCACACTCTGGCACATCCAGCAAAACTTCGATTAACATGGAAAGGCCAGCAGAAGAGCTTTGACAGCGTTGAGGAGGCAGAGAAATTCGTGCGTGAGAACTTTCAGGAAGTGGTGGAGTAAGGGGTTAATAAGCTAAATTACGTGCATGGGAGCGCATCGTTAATAATTTCATAAGACGGGGCTGGGGTGTTGACGGGACAGAAGGAGGACAGCAGTTCACTGTCCACGGGACCATCACGGACCAGAGACAGTTTTGCCCACGGGGCTTTTGCGCTGTCATGTTCCTTTTTTGGACGGCGCTATTTCTTTTTTTATGTTCGTTGTTTTTTGTTTTTTATTTTTTTGGTAGAGATTCTATAGGTGAGGTACTGTTCTTGTTTAAACTTATGTTCTGGTTCAAGCAGGGTTATCAGCACAGGTTAAATGGTTATGGGTTGGAAGATATAAGGCTTATAGATACCTTAACATGGCATAGTCATGGGGAATGTGGACGTTAATATTGTGTCATGGAATATAAATGGCTGTGGCACACCAGTCAAAAGAAAAAAAGTGCTTAGCTACCTCAAGTCTCATAATGCTGATATTGCATACATCCAGGAGACGCATTTTTTGAATGAAGATGAAGCATTGAAATTAAAAAGGGATTGGGTTGGGAAAGTATTTCATAACTCAAGATCAAGCAAGAGTCGTGGTGTCATGATACTCATTAATAAAAGACTAAACTTTGTATTATTGAAGGAAAGCCGGGATGAAGACGGGTGAGTGCTGGCTCTGCAGGCTCTCATTAATGGAGTTCAGGTTGTTCTGTGCAATATTTACGCCCCAAATAGGGATGAACCTAATTTTATGGATGAGGTTAACAAGATGCTAGGGAACATGAAGGGCCAGATCTTGTTAGGTGGAGACTTTAATAATGTGATGGATGAATATATTGATAGAAGTGCCATTAATGCAACTTCAAGTACTAGAACTGGGACAGCGATAGATGCTTTAAAAGAAGATCTCAGTGTGGTAGATATTTGGAGGCTTGTTCACCCTATGGAAAGAGAATACACCTTTTACTCTCATTCGCATAAGACATATTCCCGAATAGATTATTTTTTGATTTCTAAATCATGTGTCAATTTAGTAGTAAACTGTGACATTGGTGTGATTGCTTTAACAGATCACGCACCAGTAGAATTGCACATAAATATAAATGTTGAAAAGAACAGAACGGGTAGGTGGAGACTAAACTCAAGCATATTGCAGGATGAAAAATTTGTATCAACCCTATAAGAGGATATAAGATATTTTTTAGAGGTGAATGTTGGATCTACGGACAGGCTGGCTATTGTATGGGATGCTTTGAAGGCATTTATTCATGGAAAGTGCATAGGCTATAGTTCTAAGAAAAATAGAGAAGATAAGGAAAAGATAAAAACTTTGGAGGAAAATATAAGTAAACTGGAAAAACAATTAGCAGGAAAATTTGATGATAATAAATTTAAAGAGATTTGCCAGCTTAAATATGATCTTCATAAAATTTATAACAAAAAAGCAGAGTATGCCCTCTTTCGTCTTAAAACTAATTTCTATGAGAATGGTGAAAAGACAGGCAGGCTATTAGCCAGACAACTTAAGCAAATGGACAATCAGAATGTTATTACGGCAGTTAAAAAGGATGATAAATTAGTTACATCTTCTTCAGAGATTAACACAATTTTTAAAATATTTTATCAAGATTTATACACGTCCAATAACAAAGTAAGTATGGATCTGCTGAGTACATACTTTGATAAAATGAAAATACCAAAAATCTCACAAGAGGGTAGGGACAAATTGGAAACTCCACTAACTGAGGTAGAAGTAAAAGAAGCTATCCGTGCAATGAAAGCCGGGAAGTCACCAGGAATAGATGGATTCCCAGCAGAATTTTACCATAAATTTATAGATTTGCTATGTCCTTTTCTAACTGAAGTATTACATGAAGCCTTTGAATTTGGACGACTCCCTGCAAGTTTTAATCAGGCAGTAATATCACTAATTCCAAAAGGCGACAAGGATTTAACTGATCCAGGTAATTACAGACCGATAAGTTTAATCAATGTGGATTGCAAAATTCTATCCAAAGTTTTAGCAACAAGGTTGGAGGTTGTAATACCACAAATTATTCATCAAGATCAAGTAGGGTTTATCAAGAATAGATCTGCTTCTGAGGAGATTACTACACCTGCTGTGGCTGAATAGAAATAACACAAATGCTGTATTGGCTATATCTTTAGATGCACAGAAAGCTTTTGATAGGGTGGAGTGGAACTTTCTGTTCACAGCCCTGGAAAAGTTTGGAATAGGTGACAATTTTTGCAAATGGATTAGAACCATGTACTCTGGTCCAGAAGCAGCTGTATTTACAAATGGGGTACTTTCTCCTTTTTTTAGTATTTCCAGATCAACACGTCAAGGATGCAATTTAAGCCCATTGCTATTTATAATATTTTTAGAGCCATTAGCTATTCAAATCAGAGAAAATGCAGAGATTAAAGGTGTGTTTGGGGGAGGCAGAGAACACAAATTATTCCTGTATGCAGATGATGTGCTGATATTAAACCAAGACCCAACTAATTCTATCACAAAACTATTAGAGGTGATTAATACATACTCAATGTTTTCGGGGTACAAAATTAATTGGCATAAATCAGAGGCGATGCCAGTTTCCCAGGCTTGCAGTCATAACTTAATATCGGGCTTTAACTTTAAGTGGGTGGACAAGGGAATTAAATATCTTGGAATTGAATTGAACCCCAATATTGAGGATATTATGGCTAACAGTATGGGAAAATTATTAAACAAGATCAATAAAAACTTGGGTAAATGGAGTAAACTAAATTTGACATTGTGGGGAAAAGTGAACATAGTTAAAATGGTTGTGGCACCGCTCATCAACTATTATACAGGAATGCTGCCTATGTGTATCCCGCGACGGATGTTGCAAAGCTATGATACAAGATGTTCTTTGGAAGGGTGGTAAACCCCGTATTAACATAAATCAACTGTCCCAATCTAAGAAAGAAGGGGGACTAGCCCTGCCCAATATAGAGTATTATAGTATCTCTTTTGAAATGGCTAGATTAGGCAAACATTGGGCAGGGAAAAATAATATAGACTGGATTTTAATAGAACAAGAGCTTGCATCTCCATTCACACCAATTGATATTTTATCACAAAAAGTGAATAATCACGGTAAGACGCAAAACCCTATTTTGAAATTTTCGAAAATGGTATGGTTGGAGGTGCATAAGAAATATAAACTTGTGCCATATGTACAGAAGTATGCCCCCTTGTAGTATAATCCTAAAATTAAAATTGGTAAGCAGACTGTTTACTGGACACAATGGCTGAGAAGAGGTATCAGAACTGTTAGTGACCTATTTGAAGGGGGTGTTTTCATGTCGTATGAGGATATTAAAAATAAGTTTTGTTTAGAGGGTAACAGTCATTTCTGGAAGTATTTGCAAATAAGAAACTGTTTAAAAGGAGGAGTTACAATAACATGTGAAAGTAACCCGATAGAGAATTACTACCCCCATTTCTGTGCACAGCTGCGAAATGGTATAATATTTGCCCATGGATTAAAACCAATATAAATAAGAGCCTGAAAAAAGTATGGGAAAGGGATCTAGGACGTACATGGGATTCTATATTGTCGAACAATGGATTATACATTAGGGAAGCCAGGGGGAAATTTATTCAATACAAAATTCTTAACAGATACTATTATACTCCTTCAAGGCTGTATAGAATGGGGATTGGTAGAGATGACTTGTGTTGGAAATGCCAAAAAGCCAAAGGTACTCTGATACATGCCCTCTGGGAATGCCCGCTGGTTTTTCCAGTTTGGAACACTGTACTGAATTATTTGCAGGGGTGGACACTTTGTAACCTACCCAGATCACCTAAATTATGTTTACTAGGAAACAAAGGAGAGGTGCCGCAATTAAGTAAACACCAGTTTAGAGTGTTAAGTACTGCATTGGTAACATGTGCCCGTGTCATTTTGGAACACTGGAAGGACTCCCATATTCCAACGCTTAAAATGTGGAAAGACAGAATCATTGGGAATGTTGCATGCGAAAAGATGCTGGGAAAAATACATCATGTGACGGAAGCTGCGCTGGAACAGTGGGACAATTTTTGCACCTACATGTCTACCTGACTTGGACATTTGAGTTTAATACAATATATGTTAAAACCTCACTTGTTTTGTTTTGTTTCGTTGTGTGTTTTTTAATTTATTTTTTAATTTTTATTTATTTATTTTTTTTAATTATTTTAATTTTGTTTGTTTGTTTTTGTTTGTTTGCTTCTTGCTTTCGGTTGTTGCATCTCTGTATTTGCTGTTATAAAATGCAAAATCTAATAAATACTTGAATTATAAAAAAAGAATAAAGGACACTCTTTCGAGGATGCCAATGTTCACATTTTGGACAGAGAGGACAGATGGTTTGAAAGAGGAGTGAAAGAAGCCATCTATGTCCACTGTGAGCGACCATCTTTGAACAGAGGCGGTGGTTTACGACACCAACTGTCTGCCATCTGTAATCCAGTTTTGAGTTCCCTCCCCAGACGCCTTAACGCCCACTCACATCCTGGGCCATCTGACCTCAGGAATTCGCATGATAAGGTGGGGCCAGGTTTCACAATGAACACACCCGAAACTCTGGCTGATTGGTACCCACACCCATTTTCACACCTTGGCTCAGGCAATTAGAGGATCATCAGGGGGTGCTTTTGTCCCTCTGTGGGGGGATACTCCCACTAGGTTTAAATCTGGGACTCCCCACCATTTGACCTTAGAACTGAAGAAGCTTCTCGGATGAGAGGCGAAACGTCTTCAAGCAACTTAAAGAAGTCCAGACGCTTTTCTTTGCAATCTCCTTTGTCTATGGTTTATGTTAAATTGTTATTTCTCTTCTAATTTCTGCTGTATGTTTTGGTCTCCACCAACTATGAAAATTTTTGGTCCCTTACAGACTAAATATATCAACCACCTAGCTGGAAAATTTATATTTGCGGACTAGAAGATACATAAACCATAATGGACTCAACAAGCTCTAAGCAGGGTTTCCATCAAGCCTGGTGGCCCCACTTAAACTGACCCAAGCAGTGGAATTTTGAAAAATGCTACAACACTTAAGTTCGCTAGTTTACCATAAAAAATGGAAGAATATAGAAGATAAAAAGGGGAATAAATTGAAACAAGTACTAAAGAAAGCACACAGTTTCCCTTATCCTGGGTAATGGTACACATATAGGTGGGGGAAGTAATTATTTGATTCTGTGCTGAATTTCTAAGTTTCTTCACTTACAAAGAAACGAACAGTCTCTAATTTTATGGTATTTTCATTTTAGTCAAGAGAGACAGAATATAAACCAAAGAACCAAATGAACACATTACATAAAAGTTCTAAATGAATTTGCATGTTGAAATAAAGTCAAATAAATATTTGATCCCTAAATAAAACATTAGTTAGGCTTGGTGGAGAAACTTGGCAAGCACAGCAGTAATGCGTGTCTAGTTATTCGTCACCAAGTTTACACACATCTCAACTTGACTTTTCAGCTCCCCCCACAGATTTTCTATTGGATTGAGATCTAGAGTCTAACCAGGCCACTTAGTAACTTTAATGTGCATTTCTTTAGCCACTCTTCTGTTGCCTTTCGTATCTTTTAAGCCATTGACAAGCTGAAAAACCTATCCACAACCATTACTGTTCCATGTGTCTCTTCAATGTTCTAGCTAAAGGAAGGAGGTTCTTGTCTAAGATTTTATAGTATATGGCCCCATTCATTGACTTTTCAATACAGTGAAGTCTTCCTGTAAGGTTATCAACAAACCAACCCCAAACCATAATATTTTCACCTTTGTGTTTGACTATAACGATGGTGGTCTTTGTATTATACTAAGCATTTCTCTTCATTTCTCTTCTTGATTTTGGTTCCATCTGACCACAGCACTTTCTCCCAAGGCTTCTCTGAATCATTTAGATGTTCCCAGGCAAACTCAAGACAGGCCTGTTGGTGAATGTGGTCCCAACTGCCTTCAGATCATTAGATCAAGCTGAGTCTCAATTTCTGCTGCAACATTTGAATGTTAGGAATTCAAATTTGGCTGCCTTATGTCAAAGGTTCATGTTGGTGGTGTAATGGTTTGGAGGATATTTTCTTGGTTTGTATTTTAGAAGATGTAATTTCTTGTACTTATACCAAATCAAATAATAATCTAGAGTGGGTAACAACCTTAAAACAATATTGAAAACCCCAGTCATGACTCACCAGGCGCAGCGTGCTTGTGAAGCATTTATTTACAGTGAACAGTTTTTATTTGGCAGGTTTCCAGTTCTCTCTCTACCATTCAGGTCCTGGTGTCACTGACATAGGGAAGAGCCCGCTGCATCACCCCACCCATGCATATTTAGTTTTTATTTAGTTTTAATGGCTATTTTTGGATTCCTTTTTACAGTAGAGCTATATATGTAAGTTGAAATAATGCTCACTTAGGTTTGTTTTGTTATGTTGCACTAAATAAAAGTCTCATATTATGATGCAGCTCATAATACAGCTCCCTGTAGTCTTTTTTTAATTAGCTTCAGAAAATCTATTTTGGCACAGTCTACTGTAGATAACTATGAGATTATATAGATGAATTCATCATCCTACTCTTCAGAAAGGAGCAGCACAACCATTAATTAATCAAAAGCATTGTCTATGACCGATATCAGTCAACAAAATGAGCATGTGTTTGAGTTAGCAGCGGGCTCCATGCACAACTTCCATGGTTGTCATCTCTTCCCTTTTACTTTAAACATACTTCAGTGATGCCATGAAATAGCTCTCCCAAGTGCTCATTTTATTAACTTGACAAATCTTCCACCATTCCACTGCATCATCACCCTTGATAATCTCACAGCGTGGGTATTCGGGATAGGAATGATATTTCCATGTGAGGCACAGGGGTAGAGGAGCTCTAATGGTATTAAATGATTCGTAACTCGGTTATCAATAGTAATGTCCCTCAGGAGGAGAGTTCATTGCCTCAGCTCTCTGGCAGTTGCTGCTGGAGGGTTGATGTTTGTGTAGCATTAAGGTGTGTCGTCACATAGCAGAGTCAACATTAGAATTCTATTTATTTAAAAATCCAAGGGCCATCCATCTCAGAGTCATATTCCAGGGTTGGGTTAACCGTCCAAGTGGCTAGAGCAAAAATGTCCTGTGTGTCCCTTTTGAAGCTATTTAACTGCAAAACAAACCTGCAGTAGTAGAATATTACCAGGCTGCTTTTGCTACAATGTCTACTAGTTTCTGAAAGTTTGATTATAAGATATCCTGTGGAGTTTTCATGTTAACAGTAAGACATGAATGCTTACTGTTAGAGCAGGCTGTTACTAAAATGCGATGATATTTAGTACTTTTAAATGTAAAATCAGTGTAATTATCGACATTCTAACAACTGTGCATATATATTTGAGCTTGGTTGATACAGTGTGGTCATAAACGGATCGATATGGACTGCATACCCAGGTAGGTTAAGACATTTAAACAATGTTCAATTTGTATTAAGGGGCCCAAAGCAAATATGCACCAAGAAAATATCGTCCATACCATTACACCACCAGCATGAACCACTGACACAAGGCAGCCAAATTGGAATTCCTAACATTCAAATGTTGCAGCAGAAATTGAGACTCAGATCAGACAAAGTTGTGACATATTTCTGTCTTTCCTGTTTTCATCTAATAGGTGTGGTACACTGCATGTCTTCTGCTTTTGTGGCCCATTTCCCAGTAGACCAGCAGTTTCTGAAATACTCAGACCAGAACGTCTTACGCTAACAACCATTCCAAAATCGCTTTCTTCACCATTTTGATGCTTGGTTTGAATTACAGCAGGTCGTCTTGACCATGTCCACTCACTTAATTGCACAAAGTTGCCCCAGTGTGATTGGCAAATTAAATATTTGAAGAAGTGTACTCAAAGACGGAGTTGCTGAGTGAAGTTGCTAAAATATACTAGAATATATCAACAATATCTATTTAACATTTTTTCTAGTATATTGCATTATATTTACTGTAACAACAGTGAAAGCACATATGATATATGTATATATCTCAAACGTACCCTAGGGTCTCCCCAGTTATGAACAGTGGGATAAGAACTTCAAATTTGTATCTTTGTATCTGAGCAAAGGTTAAAAGTCAAAAGTTTAATGAGGGCTTGGAAAGTGAAAGGAAAATTAAAAGAAAACACATTTCCATTAAGGTTCTTTCTCCTGGAAAAAAAAAACTGGTGTGACATTTGTCCCATTTATTATGTTTATTCTGTAGTAAGTTAGCACACCAATATCACACATCCCTGTGTTCTTCAACATTTGTTTGACATTGAAAGTCTGGTAGTAGAAGGTGCAAGAACTACAAAGGGGCTTCACCTCATCCCTCCTAAATTCCAAACAAACTACTATGCCTGAAAGAAACACATGGAGCTGAAATCAAACAGCTCTAGTGGAGTGACTGCACTCCAAATACAGTTAGCTAAAAGATAAGTGATGTATCAGTCACTATCATCTACTACTTTCAGCGATACCAACCAGCAAGCATTAACATGAAGCTCTACTGTTGTGGAAGCTGAAGATGAGAAAGTATTTTCATTATTTCATGTGTTGTGCCTCAAACCGAGAAATCAGGTCAGGTGATACGATCTGGTACCATGTGTTGCAGACTTGACATTTATTTTGTCTCTGCTTGACAAGGCCATCGGAAAGGCCTATAAATGGCACCTGCATAATTTTAGACAGAAAGATCACCACCACCTGCTTTTGACAGATCCTGTGAACTCACCAAATGTGAGGAGAGTCCCGGTCATCAGAGCCTGTAATTTAGAAAAGGTCAGCGCTAATGAAAGGTTTTGGGCAGAAAGATTCTGACCACCTGGATCTGACGGATCTAGTGGAGCAGGCAGATGTGACAGTAGTGTCTGTGTACTTGTAAGCTGGGTTAGGGTTAGAAATTGATGTAATTTATGGATGATTTGGGACAGAAACTTGGACTTACAGATCTTGTTGATCAGACAGATGTGAAAGCAGTGTCTTTAGCCTTTAGGTTTGGTTAGGGTTGGACAGTTGTGAAAATGATGATAGTTTGGGTTAAATACATTTGACATTGCACAACTTTGACATTGCACACCATATTGCAAAACAGAGTTTTACATGTGCTTATTCACATGGGCATTTGAAGTCACTTAACTTTAAAACGATATTGTTTAAAAGTAATTATGCACAGATAAAAACAGCTGACAAAAACGTCTGTTTTCCATGCGATGTGAGCCACCACTACCTGTGAAATTATGGTATGGTATGAGATTCTGAAAATTGCTCAGGGTATTAGTTTATGCTGGTCCGGTAAAGCAGAATGCATTTGTATGCAATATATTTTATACACAACCATGAATGAAAGTCTCGGGTGAAAACGACCAAACTTACAACATTCAGGCAGCTCATGGAAATAGTTTCCAACAGTTATTCTGAAATGATCACAACGCAGTTGAAGGTAATCATGTGGTTCATTTGTCTGTTTTCTTTCAATTGGTCGACTCGCGCAGAAATGCAATGCATCATATAAGCACCAGCATAGCAGCTTCTCTTTGCATTGAATATGTATGACTACAGATGCAAACTCTCAGCATGAGTGCACGAGTACAAAAGACATTTGATTGAATGCAGGATCCACATCACCACAAATGTGATACAATGGATGATGTGTAGAAAATGAGTGCATCTACAGGAGAATATTGATAGAAATATTTCTTCCCAGCAGAAAAAATTGTTATCATTTTATTCTCCTGCTAAAGTATATCACTATATGTCCACAGTCTATAGCAGCGGGACAGGGTGGAGCCTCATACTGTGAGTTTGTCAGTCTGGAAAATGAAACCAGAAGCAAAGTAAATCAGCAGAGTCTAAATTTCTTCTTCTTTTTTTTTTTTACTTGAATGCACAATCCCCTTATAAAGTAACCTTAGCATAGGAAAGTAAGAGAGACACAGTGTTCATGGATACCTTCCCTGAGGGCAAAATTCTCTTTTTAGTTACCAAAGATCCTTTTGGTGATAGCAGCAGGGGTGAAGATTAAACCTGAAAAACAGCAACACCCGCAGGACTGGATTTTAATTTCTAACTTTGTTTAAGAAAAAAATGCTGTGAATGTGCTAAAGTAATGCAATATCAGCTGGCATATTTCTGTCGTATAAAAATCTAATTTCCAGAAGTAGTTTTCTGCTCCTTTATTGCGTACAGATCAATAAAGGTGCTGGTGCAGCTCCAGTGGTGTAAGGGCAGCCACTGTTTACTGGAGCACGATGGGAACTATTCACACATTAGGTATGAGCAGCATTTATGTCATGAATATAGAGCAGGCCTTGAGGGTGGGGGCTTAATACAGAGGGGGTGTGGGGTGGTGGTGGTGGTGGTGGGGGGGTGATATGATGGACCTTGAAAAAGCAGTTAAACATCTACAAAACATAATTTTGCCTCCCACTACCTCGTCAAAGAAGGTGACCCTCTGACATACAGTGAGGATGTTAAACGATACAGATCATCTTTATATGCTCAGTGTATGTCTGATAATGGTTTAAAAAAATAAGGATCCTTGTGTGTGTGTGTGTGTGTTCTTCCACATCTTTTTATAATGCAGAAAGCGAATGAAAGCATTATTGTGCTGGAATGACTGCCTCCCAACTGAGGTAATATCCTGCAAACGCTTAAAGCATTTAACAGCCGACAGCTGAGAAAAAATATTTATATTCATTTTCACACAAAAATAATATGTAACAACCCCTTATGAATAATGCAAAAGAGCAAAATGCGCAAAATGTAGTTTTGTCTCATTCTCCCTTAATTCAATTCCAGCTAACTTTGCATTGTTTGCCTTTATCACTGTCTTGTAGCCAAAAAAACAACCAAACAAATACAAATATGAGCAGGGAAATACAGTAATAAGATTTACAGTTATCTGGGTTTTAAAAAAAACCCAACATCATCTACATAAAACAGATTTTGCACTCTAATTTACATAATCTGCTTGATAACTTTTGTTTTTGCTTTCTCCCACCACATGCAATGCTGGTGAACCCATACAGAAGCCCAGTCTGACTGAGTGTGCATTAAATCAAACAGTTATTAACCAAATCACTGCATTTCTGTGCATTTTTGTGTATTAGACAGTGCAGGTGATGGGGAAGTATCTGTCCCCAGAGAACCCATGCCGATGATATGCTAATGCTCTCTTCACATGTCTGTCAACTGCTGCAACGAGTGTACCTTTGGCGAGAAACTAATCTGAGTTTTATTGGCCTGCCAGAAGAAATTTATACATTACTATTAGATTACAGGGGCTGGCAGCTGTACAGTGCGTAGAACTAATGTACTCTGTCACAGATTGTGTGCATAATGAACTTGGGAAGGAAAGTAGCCAAGGAAAGTCTAGCAATGCATGCAGTTGTAATAACACCATCAAAAGCATGGTTCTAGTCAGCAAGCAGGGAAATAGCATCTGTGCGGATGGCTCGGTGCAGCCAGCAGAGTTATCTTTTAAAAACAATACACCCACAGAGCATTTCATGCGCTGCAAGTGGAAATTTGTGCCATGGATTCATATAAAAAGATCTGATCAAGAGTAATTGAATGTGGAAGCATTTATGCGGCGATACAAGCAGGAAGTAGTTTCGTAGAATGGTGGCATGGGCTTTTGGAGGGCAGTTTTATGTACTCACTAAAATCTCTCTGGAGTTTAGCAAATTGAAAAACATCTCTGACACTGCAGCTGTGGTGACACAGCTCAAAGAAGTTGGTCCAGAAGTTAAACATAGGTAATACAGATACAAATTCAATTCAATTTATTAGAATTCAATTTATATTGCATCAGATTACAATTACAATAACCTCATGGCGCTTTATATTGTAATCAAATGACCCCACAGTCACCAAATGCTGGTGACTGTGGGAAGAAAAAACTCCCTTTAACAAGAAGAAACCTATGGCAGAATCAGGCTGGGGGAGGGGCAGCCATCTGCGGTGACCTATGGGGATGATAGGAGGAGGACAGAACAAAAGACACGCTGTAGAAGAGAGCCAGAGATTAATAACATGTAATGACTGAGTGCAAAGTGGTGTTTATACACACAGAGATGGAAAAGAGGTAAGTAAACATTTTTAAGGCTAATCTTATTGAAATTTAGAAACAGTTCATTCATAAAGTTGAAGTCTTTCTTTCAGTTCTAGTTGTACCTTGTCTTTCAATATGCAAACAGACTCTCATTAGTTAGATATGATATTTATTTTAGATTTTGAGTTATATCATCCTCCTACTAAGCAGCAGTCTCATTGTAAATCAATTAGTTAAGTATAGGGAATAGTGTGAATTAACTTATTTAGAAACTGTTACACAACACTATAAATAAAACCACATGTATAATTTAAACTGGTTATGGATCTTGTTTGAAGGTGACTCTAAATAACTGCTGGGAATTTCATGACGGTTTCAAAAATTGCTATCAGACTAAAGCAGCTGTTTGTGTCCATATACATAAAAAAAAAATGGAAATCCTTGTGAGTTTTTTCACAAACTGCTGTAAGTATACAGTACTGTGCAACATTCTTAATCCACCCCTCATAAATTTATACTTTTCTTCCAAGGAGCCAGACTTTGTTGTATTTTTTAAAAATGTATCTTCAGCAAGTTTTTGATTGGACATTTGCCACTTTTTCACTCATTTTCAGCCCAGCTCATCTGCATGAGGTTGTAAATGTATTCATGCAAAATACTGACTTTCAGGTTTGTTAGAGATGCAAAAACATTTTTTGTTGCTTTTTACAGTGTACTTTTATTTATGTTCCGATAAATCGCAGCACCTATATCCCATTCTCCTAGCAAACTATAAAGCCATGAGGGGTGGCTGAAGACTCTTGCACAGGACTGAATGATTGCCACTTAGGTTGCAGGATTTTAATCAAGAAGATTGTATGAATATTTTCATCACGATGCATTCTATCTAGATTTGTATGCATGTATATAAATATCTAACAGATGCAAAGATGATGTTTGTATTGATTTCTGTTATAGAACTCATGACTTCTTGTGTATCCACACCAACTCACTTCTGCAGTCAAGCTCTTGACCTTTGATGTATGCCTGAAGAAAGTTGTTTTTGGCCTACTCCATTGTAAATGCCTTGGTGTCATCTTCAACTTTTCTCTCTCTCATGCTGACTCATCCTTTAGCTAGCAGGCCTTTTTAGTAAGCTGCCTTAATGCTATCAACAACATACAGACATAGTTCATAGCACAATGTCAGTGGGAGAGAGAAAACAAAACAGAAATAAAAGAAAATGCTTCTGTGTGGCCACTTGTGAGGAAAGGAGGTGTGGAGCACAACCATAGTTGGAGCTGCAGAGTGACTGCCCAGAGATGTAGTCAGCAAGCTGTATCAGCAAGACTGTACAATGAATCACACGTTGTGTAGCCACTTAGGTGATAAATACAAAAGCATGAGGTCTAACATACAAGATAGGACTCATTGTTGGTAGGGCCTGGCCTGCATTTCATACCCTGATGATGGATGACCCCTCGCTTGGTAATATTTCTTCCACAATCTTGGTTCAGACACAATGAAAGAGTGGGGAACAGCGCATTGTGGAGGTAAAAGAAGGCTGGGATGCTAAGGAGGGCCGATGCGAGTGCCTGAGGTGCGAAAAATCCCACGATTAGCTTGTTATTATTCACAAATCCCGAATTCATCAATTTGTTACAAAAATCAATCAGGGTTTTTTAATCTGGTCTTTTCAACGGATCAAATGCAAATATCGAAGAGATCAAATCGTCTTCGACGGTCACCCGAAGTTTCACAAATTTTTTTTCTTGTGTTTTATGTAAAGAGACAACACTTTGTGCCAACAAATGAGCCACAAGAACCAAAATGTATTCGTGTGTACACTTGTTGTTTCCTGGCAACATGTTCCCCTGAGAAAACAGCAACTCCTTGAACAGTGGTGCCCTTCGTAACCGCACTGCATTGGCTTTGTTGTCTGAAGCCAGTCTGGTAGATGCTAAAGGGAAGCAAGATAAATAATGACAGATAAAAGCAGAAACAAAACCTGAGGTGGGGTCTCGACACCTTGTCCAATTATCATTCTTTTTTAAACAACAGCTGGCAGTTCCAATCTAATCAAGTCTGCACTGACACACAGCATTTAAACACCCACACAACGAGGCAGACTCCTTCATCGCCTGTGAAAAGCGTCCAGCCAATGTCACTAAAAGTCTCTTGCTTCTCCATCCTGACAACAAGCAAAGCTCCAGGACTCAGAGTCAGACATCGCTCCTGGCAGCACACCTTGTATTTTTGCCCCTGCCCATTTTATTAATGCATTTCTCTCTTATTATTTGTCTTGGGGGCTATCACTGCTTCTCTTATACAGCATCCAAAAAATAATTCACAATCCCCAACGGGCTCTTTTATGAAAACAAAATTTGGGGGAGATTCGAGAAATGAGACTTTGAAGCTTTCAGCCAGAGGCATTTCCAGGATTTTTTTAATGGGGTGGCACAGACTGGACAAAGCACCTGTGGTGGATTGGATGGGGTGTAACAAATAAGAAAATTATCTAAGAAATAAATTAAAATCAGACCGTTATAATTATATCTTCATAGTGGACAAACCTCCAGTCTTTATAAACTATAAACATGCAGCTTTTGCACATGGGTGACAAAAGCTGCTGTTCCTCTAGTGGCCATTTGAGACTGGCTTCAAACGTGAGTAAAGAGTCATTGAGTCCCATGTCAAAATGTTCAACTGTACAGCTTTAATAAACACGCTTATAAAACTAGTGTACATGTTTTAGTCTTCCTCTGTGGATTATTATCATATATTTATTTACTACCTCCACTAAGAGTGGTTCTTCTGTTTTAGGTATCTTTTGCCGATGTGTCGTTCTTTCTGTCTGCAAACACAATAGCTCAAAAACATTTTGAATCAATTCTCATAAAACTTTGCAGAGTCAGGTCATGTTAACAATCGGTTAAAATAAATTGAAGAAACAATTTTAAACTTGGATTCTTACAATTGTCAACATGTAGAAAGCACCATATAAGGATTTAAAATATGTCACATCGGACCTCTGACCGGTCTTTAATGAAGTCGTTTGGAGTACTTCAATGGAATTATAATATATAATTTAATTAATACTAATATATATTAGTATTACAGACTGATGTCTGTAATACTAATAGTTCAGAAATGCTTCGCTTTCGCTTTGGTAAGAGAAATCTGACTAGCAGCTTTCTATCCCCGTGTAAAGCAGTAATGAAGTTTATGAATGCAGTTTGGTAATAGCCATATAATAGCCAGAAGGGCTAACATGAGGAAGGTGTGTTTCATAGAAACAACAAATTCAAGCGCCTCTTAAAAATAGCATAGCTAAGCATGACTTACACTATAATTACACACTCAAGTCCTCATTTACACACCAGATACTTGCATTACTTACATTTAGGATTAACTGCACTTGGGTGGCAACATTATCTGTTCAGTAACAGGTGAATTAAATCAGACAATCCCCACTGAAAAGTGCAATGATAATAAATTGTAATTTCTAGTTTGAGAGACTTTTCTGCATCTGTGATCAGGGATATAAATCACAGTTGGATGATGGTGCTTGAATTAGATTTTAGGAGAGAAAAAAAGGTGCAAGTATAAAACAGCAGCCTGGGTACCACGTCGAGTTGTTTTTTCATTATCTGGTATTTTTTCAGACAGATATTCTGAACGGGGCTAAAAAAAAATAAAAAATTAAGTGATAACAGAAATGAAATGCATACACTAGAAAATGAGCTGCTAAAACAATCTCTAATTGTGTGATGTGTCAGACATCAAAGTTTGTTATCAAAAGAAATCAGTTTGACCTCGCTGATATGCAAATGTATGCAGAAAGGAACATCAAAATCAAATCCCAACATCTACTCCATATGTAGTACCTGTGGTGTTAATGTGAATTTTCTACCATTGTTTTTGAGCTGTTGTATTTGCAAGAAAACAGTGGGGTTTTTTAAGTTACTTAGCTCCAAGATCAACAAAGTTTTTTTTACTTACATTTTTTAAAAGTGGTAAGCAATACAGTGTTGTCACATTAGTAGGCAGAATTGTGCAGCAAGCTGCTATAATTAGATGTATCTCTTCCATATGTACCTGAAATGTAGAGCAGGCATAAAGTTTCTCCTGTGCATCATTTACGCATGACCACAAAATTTTCTGCATGCTGTAGCTTGGTGGCTAAACAGAAAAAGGTTTTGGGAGTACAATAAAGGTAACAGTAATGTTACCTTTATAATGTAATACTGGGCAGAATCAGGATAACAGAATCATTACCAGGGAGTCTGGTGCATATTCACTGAGCCCAATAGTGAATTCTGTTCGGCCTTTTTCACTTCAGCAATGCCACTTCCAGCTGAATGTTTGGTTTTTATGTCAATACACTATTTTATCTACCAAATAACCCATTGCTTTCTATATTTTACTCGTGATCTTGTTCAAAAAGCTCCCTCATTTGTCCTGACATTATAGAAGTCAAAATTGCAGTCGGTTTCATTTAATTTGAAATCACAGGTGCACAATTTATAGATGGGAGTATTAGAACCTTACTAACAGGTTTTTTAATGTCCAGCATCTCTTATACATTAAACATATGCTTAATATTGTGAATGTTGCCTTCAGTTCAAGTTCTAATCTAAGAACAAAGTTACAAATGAGGCCCCTCACTTCCTCCCTTGCTGCCTTTATAATCACTACCAGCATTAGGGGCCCCTGAAAGTCCTTTTAGGGAATTAAAGGAAAAAACTGATATATCAGTTTATCTTTCTGTGCCCTGCTCATGTATTGAGCCATGTGCCTGTTCATCTTAACCGCTATGATGCCTGACAGGAGCTTCCATGTCGTGCTAAGGCAGGTTATTGGCTGTTAGTTGGGTGGGACTGGTCCCTTCTGGGGGTCCTTGGAGATCAGGACTGTCCGGTCTTCAGTTAGCCATTAGTCATGAGGTGTCTCTCATCGACTATCAGCTGGTTCATTTGTGCTGCCAGACGCTCATGGAGCGCAGTCAGCTTCTTCAGCCAGTAGGCGTGGACCATGTCAGCTTGTTTTATTTCAGGTAAAGCTGCTGTTGAAAGGTTTTGAAATCAGTTAATTATCATTAGATTCACTTATTATAAAGAAGTTATTTACTCTTTAATTATACAATTTTGAGTAGGTTTTTTTGCTAGAGTATTTCTTTTTTTTTTTTTTTTTAATCTTACTCAGTGAAGGGAAACTGGAATTATTCTCTACTAAAAATTCCACAGTGCCGCTTATCCACAGAGGCTAAGGCTCTTCTTTTTTCCCCTTACAGCTGTAAGACTGTAACTTACGGTGTTAAACAGTCACATATCAAAAGTGTACCACCTTATAAACTCAGCAGCTATGTTATTAAATGTATTTTTGTATTCTTTAGAAAATTTGACTGTCCCTCTTTAGACAGATTATAAGTTCTGTCCACTTATGCAACCTATTAGTTTTTTAAACAAGTTTAAGCCATAAAGCCCCACTAAGTGAGCACTGTGTTAAGCAGCAACTTATGAACACCTATGAATGAGGTCTTTGTAACTGTAAGGAGAGACTGATGCTGTTCTCCCACGGTACACTGTGAAACCTCCATGCTATTTTACAGATGTACCCTCTCTCTCAGTGCAGCTGCTCAGGCTTTAAAGAAGCAATTAAAACAAGACATTCTCCTGGAACTTAGCTGGGCTGCTCTCTTCATATGTTGCCGAAGATAAGCTGCTCAAACGGCAAGCCTATTTTTCTACCTCTCAAGGCACGAGGCGGATGAGAAGCAGAGGAAGAAGGGGAAGGAATAACACTGTAAAGCTTGCTATCAACTCTGGTCACTGAGTCACAGGAAAATCAAGGGTAAAAATTATCTTAATTGGCTAATCATATGGTAATCTGTAACACTTTTATGCCTTTGACCTGAAGCCAGTTTATTTGCTTTGCCTTTGCTGTTTGGTGTATGTGATAAGTTCCCTAATTCAAGAGAAAATGTGCATTTTTTGGTTTGTGATAAAGAAATGATTTTATCACAAACACTGATTTCTAGTAATGGGTCATCACAGAAATTTCCTATCATATAAGATCAGTATTTTTCTGTCACGCGACATTCTCCATGCGTGCGGAAGTACCAAAATCTGCAGTTCCTCTAACAGCCACATGAAGCTAAATCTCAGCATAAGACAATCCACTTAAACTCCAATGTTAAAGTGCTCAGCTTTACAGTACTGGAATCATAGAATCAAACTGGTGCAAACAAGCATTTTTTTGGTCTCAACTTTATTTATTTATTTTTGTTAGCTCTCTAATCGGCATACTGATAAGGCTTCAAGTTCAAGGTGTGGTTGCTTTAACTGACCGGTGTGCCAACAAAGGCAGCTGTAGCCGATGGTGTCAAATTACAGGAGCTGGCCAGGCCTCAGCTGCCTCAGTTTGAGTCACTGAACTGGACCTTTTGATTGTGTCTGTGTTGTTGGTGCCTTTTGGAGCATTTCTGTTGGAATCATTTGACAAATTAAATCGCCTGGTGTGAAGTACAGACCATTCAAGAGGTTTGTGTTTCATTTTCAATGAGTGAAATTCTAGTATTTCATTAGTTTGTTCCTTGCAGGTCACCCCCTTTTCCTTAAATTACTCTGAAATTTTGCCAGGTTAAAGTTAAACTATGGCTTGGCTATACGTCATGGCCAAAATTTCTGTGTAAAAGTGTCAAAATCTGTCTGTGTCAACACAATACAAAGACAGTCCTACATTTTCTCTCTTTGTAACTGTTGACAGCTTTAGTTAGTTTTCAAAAGTTTTAGATTTTAGACAAAAAAATCACACCTCTCTTTAAATACAGACTCCTTTACTCCTTTAAGGTATTTTTGATAGAAGGACATCTAGACCATTGTATTGTGTAAAACACATTAAAATTGAAATAGGATAATGAAGTTCTGAATTCATTTAAATCCTTAATTTGTTGTTAAACAGTTTATTCAGTAATCGTGTACCTTCCTAAAGACTGCTACTTTGGCCAGTTGCTAAATCAGATGAACTAGCTAAATCTTGTGCAAGGTATGTTTCCTCTCATGAGATGTTTTTGTCTTTGGTCCTAAAATGACAAAGAAGAAAATGAAACCGTGTACTTGAAATAAATGTTGAAACTGAGAAGTTTGTTTTTCTAAAATCTATATTCAATTTGAATTAGATTCCGGTAAAACACTGAACGCTGCTATTACACTTATAGTCTAGTAGTGTGTGTTTCTTTGTTGTTATTAGAAGTGAGATTTATTTACATATTTATAACAATTATCTACAAATAAGATGCACAAAATGTAAAAATAATTATGAATTTCAGAATTTCATAGTATATAATATTTATTTTGTGATGCCAAATCTCAGGCAGATTTCTGATACACACTGGTTATCTTTACTCTCCTTACTGTCACATAGAGGTGACTTAAATGTTGACTTTGGCATGAACCTGACAACTTCTCTGTTTTCCAAATATAAAAAGCACAGAGCTGCAGTGTCCTGTAGAGGCCATTACCACGGGTTGCCCAGCTGGCGGAGGCAGCTGAGAAATGGCTCTGGGACCTGCACATCTATCACAATCTGCCCCCCTTTTTTCGTGGAGAATCCATCACCTGAGATTTGGCCTGGAGTCACTCGCTCACCGAGGTAATTTTCAGCCAGGGAGGGAAACTGAGCCGGGTCAGGACGTGAGGTTTTACTCATAAAAGTGACCTCAAAGGTAAAGCAAGAGG
The DNA here is from genome assembly GCF_900408965.1 of Simochromis diagramma. Taxonomy (NCBI): domain Eukaryota; kingdom Metazoa; phylum Chordata; class Actinopteri; order Cichliformes; family Cichlidae; genus Simochromis; species Simochromis diagramma. Next base: position 1,319,582 of record NW_024387197.1, on the reverse strand, counting down.
TGGCTAGATGGACAGATTTGCCTCCTCTGGTGCCTTTTACTCCGATGATAGTATGAACTTAGATGTGGACTGTATATCGTTCTGACTGTAAAGGTGTATTGTTCAAGTGTAAATATAATACCAAGGTTTACCAAGGTGGTAAAAAGATAGTCTCGGTTTTTAATCAACATATTAACCCCTAATATTGATCTGTCCCTCTCCACTGCTCCCGCTGTTTCTCTCTCTCTCTGTCTCCACATCTTTAGTTTAGGTTTAAAATGTATAAACCCCTGACCTCACTATCTGCTCCATCTGGACAGATCAAAGATTGCCAATCTTGTTCAAACAGTGTTCCCCCACAGGCACAGTATTGAGACACTGGATGTATAGACATAAGTTTTCTGTGTCACTAGGTATACAGCAAACATTTCAAACCCAACATGTTGTTTTAGTCTCAATTGGTACTTTCAAACTAAAGGAACACAGAGAGCAAATTGAAAAAGAAACAAATCACCAGGACCTTTGTGAAGGAACATTTATAAAACATACTTTCTGATGTTATTATCTTTGTTGCCATTCAGATTGAGCACCTTGGTTGTATAAAGCCTTAAGCATTCAGCCTGGTTGAAATGGTCTAAGCTGTACGACATGTTGTTCGACCACATCATCGTCACATCACCTCTCGGCTACATCCCTTTGCCTCCAAGGTTTCTCTGCAAAATATTCTTTATCCTGGTCATGACAATGTAGTCTACTTCAGGGCTCTAGCTAAGGAATTAAATGTATGTAAAAGCGTCTTTTTTCTGAAATAGTGTATATGCAGCTTCTGCCAAACCTTTCCACTCACTCCACATCTCGGTACACTTTATCATAGCTTAAAAGTAGGCTTTGCGTATGTAGTTTGCCTTGTAAAACACTGAATGTTCTTTTCTGCAAACAGTAAACAATTGTCAAAACGCCTACGTCAAAGCAAAAGAAAACCAACCATCTGCAGTGAGTCTGGCAGGTATAAACAATAACTGCTAACATGTGGAGCAAAGGAATGAATCAGAGTTCAAAGAATGAAAATATGCCCTCTTTGAATATGTTCCCTATCAAATATTAACCTCTTAAATAAATGATTTTTGTTATTCAACCATCTAAGCTACTTTGTTAACATTGTAATGAAGCTAATCCTTGGGATGGAGAGTGAGAAAATGAGGGAGTGCAAAAAATGATGAACAATCAAAATGGCAGAACAGACAATATATTCAAAGAAAACAGTATGGCAGTACGTAAGACACTGATTCAACAGACGCCAAAGAGTCAGTCAGCAGATACATTTGGTTTGGTTTTTGGTTCTATTTGGTTTAATAGATTTTTTTAAAAGATAATTTTATTAGACTGCTACTCGATTTTTGATAGATCACTTTTAACTACTATTTCCCTTGCCCATATTTATCATCAGTCTGTTCTAGATCGTCATTTTGGCCTGTCGTGAAAGTGAAGGTGCACCTGGACACATCAACAGTAAGTCTTTTTGCCAAATTACAAATGTTCCAAAACAAAGACAAGAGTGACAAATTGAGATTTGATTTTTACATTTGATTTGACCCATTTTACGTCAGTGTTTTTAGTCATGTCCAGTCTGAAGAAATAAACTACGTTGTGGAACTTCCTCGAGGGGTGCTTTCTCTGAATGTGGGTGTTAATGGCAGTTAAGTTATCTCGTCCAATGGTGGGTGGGTCTTTTGCTCTGTCCCCCTCTCCTCACCCTTAACCAGTTGCGGGAGATAGTTGCCCTGCCCTGAGCCTAGTCCTGCCAGAGGTCTTTTCCTGTTAAGTTGGAGTTCTTCCTTTTCTGTGTCGCCAAGTACTTGCACATACTGTAGGGGGTCATCTGATGGGGTTTTCTTTGCATTGTTTTAGGTTCTTTTACTTACAATATAAAGTGTCTTGAGGTGACTGCTGTTGTGTTTTGAATAAAAATATATGAATGAATCAAACAAAAATAAAATAAATTGAATTTAATATCTAGCTGTCAACATTGATTACATTGTGTAATACATCTGCTTAACTTTTATTAAAGACAACTAAACCTTTTGACGTCCTATATTTGAGTCAGTTTATGTGCCTCGACACATACATTTCAGGCATAAATGTACTGTCATCTTTTTTGTTTCAAAAGCCAAAAAGGAGATAACAAGAAGTTGACTCTGAAGCAAAGCCAAAAGCTGATAATTTCATAGTTTAACTGGTTTATTGACTCAAAGTGACAATGCATAGGGGAGAGTTCGAGAAGACTGAGCTGGTCACTGGGAGAGGAAAGGTAGGTTAGCCAAGGTGTATCCCCAAACAGATGATCAAATTATCATTTATAAGGAGAGTGAGGTAGCATATATTCCAAGCCCAAGGGTGAAGCTCACAAAGGGGTCACTGGTCTGTGGTTTGAGTAATAGGAGGGTGGGCAGGCAAGTGAGATGTAGGAAGGAGTTGTCCCATCACACATTCAGGATGGAATGGACCAGCCTGACAGTTGCACTGAGAAGGAAGCCTCTCTTTGGCCACTCGGGAGTAATGGAAAACAGGAAAACAAAGACGTTACATTAGAGAATTTGGGAGAACCCGGGAGAACCATGATAAAGCCTGATTACCACTCTGGAGAGGCAGACAATCTGGAGACTGGGTGCTGGAGCTGGTTCTTAAGTAGTGGTTGTTGATGAGACTGGTGACCCACAGGTGAGCAGGATGAAGAGCAGGAAACCAAGACTCTACCCAGAGGTGGACTTTCATGTGCCCAACCCAACCTGGACTCAGTAAGAGTCCAAAGGGCAAAACAGAAAACAGACCAGTGCTGGACTATGACAGTCCAAATCATTATTATCAGTTATGACCCAAACTGACGATCCTGATCCTAAAACTTGTAGAAAAGAAAAAAGGACTTATTTACATATTTATAGAATAAATGCAAATATACATGTTAGATTGATTAATATTGTCCCCTGATTGCCAAGCATTTGGAGAACAATTAGAAAAAAAATATTCTGATAGCATATGACTAAATGATAACTTAGACCTCACAGGGTTAAAAGCAGAATTGATCTCGCCACAAAACACAAAGTGTTAACTCAGGGTTCTATAGGTAAACAAATTGCTTAGATTCTGAATAAGGCAGCAATCAAGCATATTACCTTTTAACAATATAGTATACATTTTCTAACTATTAATGTTATAAAATCTAAACACTTTCAGCTCCACAGCATGATCACAAATCTTCCATATACCTCAGCATGCATCAACATCCTATATATTTCCACAGTAATTGCTCAGCCTGTGTAAAAATTGAGAATAATATCTGAGAATTTGTATTAGTGTTTTAAATTCATTATTCATTCATGACTCATCTATTATGTTAATTAAAGCCATTATGACTTTAATTAACTTTCCTCATAACATTTATTTAACTCATTAAAGAATGACTTATATCATTTACCACAGAGAAACTTACACCTAAAACTAGGTATTCTGGATTTCCCACTTTGTTACTTTGTTAATTTTTTAGTTGACCAATATTTTATGCCAGTGCTTGCTTGGTGATTTGCCAAGACATACTGGTATGCTATAGGATTTTGAGACACTCATACAAAAATAGTTAAATCAACTGTTATTTACTGCAGCCATTCTTCATTCATTCATCCATTAATTCTCTTTTTGCAGTTGTTTCTTGTATAGAGGCAAATTGTATACTCCCTGACATAGATTTCTTTCTTTATAAAAAAAAAAAGAAAGCAAGAAAGCTATGTCAAAGGGAGCCTCAACTAGTTTGTGCAGTTATAGATGTAGTAATTATGAAATTAGCTCTATGTTAACTGTAAAAAGCTGGCATATGCATAAAAAGGCAATGGAGTAAAGGTATAATCAAGAGTGAAGCTAAAGATAGCAAAGGAGACCTCACACAGTAGTGCAATATTTGGCAAAAGTGGCAATGTAACTCATTAAAGAATGATATAAATCATTTACCACTGAGTAACTTGAACCAAACACTAGCCGAAATTTAAATTAAAATGCTTTAACATGCTTTGACCACTAAAGATTTGAGAGCCACTATACCATACAATTTGCAGAATTGTTAATGAATTTATCACCAGTCATGATTTTAACCCAGTGCTTTTCAAATATGTAGTTTTTTTTCACTTTAATATAATTGATAACTGAAATTATTTTTGACCCAGTCTTAGGCCAGTAAGGTTAGTGATGTGATATGACATGATCAAACTATTCAGTTGTGCTAATTCTTATAGCAATAAATATGGATCCTTGTCTCAAAGCAAAACATAATTAACTGCCAGGTAATAGTCAGAGTGTTTTTTTTTGTTGTTGAAAGAAGTAAATTATAATTTAAGGGGTTTTTATAACTTCAAAACAGGGAAGGTACGTACTACAAGAAAAAGCTTTTGTGTTTCTGTGCATGGAGTGAAACTGTGGAACAGTTTGAATATGGAATTGAAGCAATGTCCAAACATAAAACAGTTCAAAAAGAGTTATAAAGATATGATCTTCTTGAACTATAAAGAAAGGGAAAATGTTGAAATTAAGTGAATGTCTCTATTTAGAAAATTTCATGATGTGATATTATAGTATATAGTATATATTATATCAGAAATCTGTTCACTATTTTTATTACAGATTATATCAGTAAGGAAGCGAACTAAATATTCACTGATAACGTATGGCAAAGGGGTAGGATTAAATAAGTGTGTACTTCTTCCCAATCCCTTTCGACATGTAAATGAATCAGAAAAGAAGCAATATTGAAATGTATTGACTTTATTTTGTATAGTATTTTTTCTCTCTCTTATTTTCTTTACTAAATGTAACTGTATATTGTTTACATGTTTGAAATAAATTAACAAACAAACAAACAAACAAGACATGGTCAAGAGCCATGACAGTACGATATTTGATTACTTTTTTCTGTGGGGAGTGGTATATAAAGTTGTCAAATCTGTTGTCTCAAATTCCTGTATGAGCTGGATATGTTTGCTGAATTCTTGGTCTCAAAGTGTAACCTCTTCTGACATAACAGCATAATTAACTAGAGTTAGGACTCGGGTTAGGATCTGAAACACCCATATGGAAAAAGATTTTAACAAAAAGCCTGAAATGTAAGCTGTATGAAAGTTCAGTTACAGTGTCAGCATAAGTGGGTTGTTGCTGCCTTGTGGATGTTAAATCTGGTGGAGATTATTGAGGGTATACTCTGACCGCTTGATATTGGAAGAATGGGAGATGGATGTTAGGGCTATCAAGTGGGAAGATCCCGTCACAGATGCTACACTAATTTAGGGCCACAACAGTTACAGAATGGCACTTGGCATAAATAGAGTCAGCGATGTGTAGCGGCTCAACGAGCCCCCACATTTTTTTTCAACCAATGACTATCGACAGCCAATAAGATTGACATGCTTGATTCACCATCTATGTGATCTTCTTCCACAATCAAAAGCTGGACCTGTAAGTGCAAAATCAATGAAAAGTTGATTACAGCCATTTAAATCTTTCCAGTGTGCTGCAGCTTTTGTTTGAAAAGCAACAGCAAAAACCATCTCCAAAATTATGTTTGGAGAAGGCTTGTATGCATTGTTGGAATTGATGGTGAGCTCGAAAGCAAATCTATTGATCTTCCAGTCTTTCTTTTCCATTACAGTTATCTAATTAGCACTTGTACCATTATGAAAAGGCAATACCATGTATTTTTTCCCTTTTCTCTTGTCAAAAAACTGTTGCCGTGGACCACTAAGCAGATGAAATTGTAGCCCTGGCTTGCTTTTAATTTGTCAAAAACTGAGCAACCAATGAAGATTTGTGAAATGTACTTGTCTTGCAACAGTAAACTGCAACATTTACAACCTCGGCTTCTAGCTCAGCTTCAGATATCAGCATTCCGCTTGAGGCCAGAGAGATCAGTGAACTGAAAATAAAAAGCACAAACTTGGGTTGCAAAACAAAATGAATGGCCTCATTTTCTACTTTCTATGTTTTTTTCACAATATTTGTAAACCTAAAGGGGCATAAGAGATATTTTTACTCTCCCCCTCAACACAAATAAATCTGAAGGGAACCATATGTTACTTAATGCCCCTTAAAATGACCAGCAACAGCAAGGATGTTGCTTCAGCAGCGCACACGTGTAGTAGCAAGAGTTGACTAAAAGATAACTTTGACCAAACATTCACCTGCTTCCAAGTTTTTCATCATAATAAATTGAAATGGCTGTGGTCAGCAGCATGTGTTGCAACAAATGAAGAATCTTCTAGTGTGAAATCACTAGTGATGGGTCGTTCGTGAACGAAATGGCTCTTAGAGCCGGCTCTTTGACGTGAACGACGCGAGCCGGGTCCTTATCGCGAGCCGTCACGTGGGTTGTTTTTTTTTTCTTTCTCTCACCCTCTCTCTCTCTCTCTCGCACTTTTTTTCTGCTTCACTTCGCACCTGAGCCTTGTGCTTTATGCTGGGCAGAGGGGGGAGGGGCGGTAGTTACACTCAGTAGCACAGGAACAGAGCCAGAGGGAGAGAGAGAGAAAGAGCCAGGGACAACAACTTCACATTAGAAAGGTATAGTAATCATCCACAACTATTTTCGGTTGCAGATGATAAAGGATTCAGAAAGTTTATTCATGCAGGCCCATATGACAGAGAATATGCATGTACTTTTTGTTTTCATATTATAATTTATATTTAATTGTGTTGTGGTTTGCAGTGTTTTGTGTTGTTTTCACTTTAAATTTGTATAAGGAAAAAGCTGAAAATTTAAATAGTTAAAATTTGAAATGTGAATAGTTGATTTTTGTATTATATGATTTATTTATTACATTTTATGTGGAGTGAAAAAATAAAAGTATATTTACAGTGGCCCCTAGAGACAAAGCACATACAAACTTCAAATCACGTACGAACTCTGAAGCACGTACAAACTCCAAAACACGTAAAAACTCCAAAACACGTACAAAAGACAACAGAAGTGCTCCAGGATGCTGGGCGCAGTGTTGAGCTTTTGTTACCTAGTGGCTACACAAGCCAGCAAGTACCAACGACCAGATTTGGTGTGTGGTAGTAACAGGTAAATGAACTTTTTTTTAAAATTATTTGAATATATATGAGTGCCTGTGTATAAATACACAAACAATACACACATACTTTCAATTGTGTAATTTAAGTGATCTAGTAGCTCTGCTTTGGAAGTTCAGTTCATGCTAGAAATGTGTTTTGGAGTTTGTACGTGTTTTGTCTCTAGGGGCCACCGCATATATTTATATATAAACATATACAAATAAAACCATTTTTTTTACGTTAGTAATTCCTTTTGTGCATAATTTTATATTATTGTTAATAATAAATTAATTAAAGCAACAAAACAACCTGAAGAGCTGGTTCAGAGCCGAAAGAGCCGGCTCTTTTTAGTGAGCCGAACCGAAAGAGCCGGATCTCTAAAAAGAGCCGGAAATCCCATCACTAGAAATCACATTCAGCCAGTTTTAATGATTAGAAGAAAGGAACATATCAGAACAAGACAGCAGGACAAATGGAGGAAATCATTTCCCCTTTAATGTAAGTAAGTTCACTAGGAGCTAGTGTACTATGTTAGGCCTTATAGATGGAAATTTGAAATTCCCTAATACCACCTTACAGACAATAATAAAAGGTTTAGTCCACAATACAGTATACTGCCAGATAGAAGTCAGAAAATCCAGTGATATTCTGAAAAACACACACATGCTCACACACACACACACAAATCAATCAAAGAAATCTCTGTGGTACCATGAGAGGTTTCAAATACTCCCAGCCTCCATTCTGTTGAAGAAGAAATCACCAGTCGTAGACCTCTCAATGTCTGCTTCATCGTCTTTGAGGATCCCACTTCGGGGGATTATGCTCAGCATTTATTAGATGGGTTTCCTTTTTTGCCTGCAGGCAGATACAATGGAACAAACATCTCATTCATCTAAACCTACTGGATACATATCAAAAAAGTACATGACAAATAAGCCTGTCAAAAGCCCTTTCTAATCTTTGTAGCTCAAAAGATACAGTTGCCTTTGACAGTTCTTATTGAGACATAATGAATTACATGTCAGCGTTTTATAAAACACGACTCAGATGGAGTGATGTGTGTGTTTGTCTGCTAGAATGATGTCCGTCTCACTTTTTCTTTGTGTGGCATAATCTGCAATGACCTAGAATAACATTTTCAACATAGTGGTTTAACTTATCACATTACTCCTGAAATGCACACTTGAATGGATTGTAGTTTACTTAAACGTACAGTTAGTCACTTCTTAAGGTTATTAAATAGAAAAAGAGTAATGTACTGTCAAATAATTAAATGGTGTTTAATTATGTCTTCCAACAAACTGTATTTTCATGAACGTAGTGTTAATCCATTAAAAATTAAAAGGACCAGCCACCTGTATGTGGAAGGGGTCATGTTGCCCCGTCATGTTGAATACGGAGGCCAAAACATCGCTGTCCCAGCTAATTGTGTTTTATGTATGTGGCTAGAGGCTGGTCATATAAATAGTATGCCCTATTAGTTGCTTTTTAAAATCACAAATTGTTATAAAAATGTTCATTTTACGCAACTGTACAGTAAAAACTTAGCAGCTGAAAATTATTCTTTTTAGAACAATATACTAAAATACACTCAGTAAACTGACCAGTCTGTTTTCAGTACTTCTTTACACTTCCAAAATACTTCATGAACAAGTAGTGTACATCTGACAGCCGCCACAAATTCATTAGATGTAGTGTGCCCAAAGAAAAAAGTAAATATTTGAGTGGAAAGAGATTAGTGCATGACAATATAAAGTTATTTTATATTTTACATATTTTATTATGTAATTAATAAATTCATGTTTTTTTTTTGTTTGTTTTTTTCAGTCAATGAGCTATAGTTCCCCACACAGAACTCCTTTTACAAGGAGCAGGAAGTTGTGAATGAGTGATTGCTGTTTCTGATGAAAGTTTCATCTGAAATCAAACTAATAAGTTAGCCCTAATTTAGATTACATCTGTGGCCTAGTCAAGTCTAACAGTCTCTAATCACTCAACAAAGAAAAACATCAGTCTGGCTGATCCAATCTTGTGCTAACACTGATAAGGGGCCTCTTTTGCCTTCTGACAAAGACCATGGCTACACTAAAAATAGCATGGCAGCATCCTTGCAACTAGGAAAAATCAGTGGTTGCCTTGGAATTGTACTGCTTTTATGATTTATTTATTTATTGACAAATGACTGCAAGTAGTTGCGTTGCACCCTTTCGACTGCAAAGCGATCACATAGGTCACGTAGTAGGATGCAAACTGTCTCCAAACAATCACAGCCTGAAAAGGTTTGCAAATAAATCCAATAATATTCATAAATGCAGTCACATTGCCAATATGTTGCCATTAATTCAATTGGTCACAACTCAGAGGGGAAACAACTCAACTCACTGCCCACTAGTTGGATTTTGTTTATATTTCTAAGGTTACCAAGCACCATTTTGCACTTTAAACACCATCATGCAGCAACTACGTCACAGTATAATATGATGTGTGGAGGGATTTTTGTTCCAAATCTATGAGGTTTTGGCTGGATTGTACGTTAGTTCATGTGAATTCCTGTTTAATTCAATTTTCTTTGTTTCTTCATGCTACCAATCTCTCATATTACCACATCCTCAAATATGTTCTATTGGATCAAGAGTTAGTGACAGGGAGGCCAGTGGCATTTAACAACCTCAATGTCCAATTTATCAAATCAGTTTGAGACAAAAATTTGCTTTGATGTGGTGCATTAGCATGCTGCAAATAGCCATTAGACGATGGCCATAAGGGGTTACAGACTGTCCGCAGCAACATGCTTTGACCATCAAACCATTTTTTTTTCTTTTTTATATAGGGATGCCAAAGTTTACAACACTACACAGAAGGCAGATCAGGTCCACTGAGGTATATGGATTCTTCGATACCCAACATCCACAATGACGGCGAAACAACTAGTAGCTCAGTGTTCCAACATTCGAAAGAAGGGACTGCTCTCACGGCTAGAGATTGACGAGGTACAACACAAATGCTACGGCAAGGAGGAGTCAGGACGCCAGGTCAGGGGGGAGATATCATCACCCCCACCCGAGATTGGGTACATAGCCCCAAGTGCGATAGGAGAAGGATCGTTGAGTGCGAGAGGAACTGACCTGAAAAATAGGATAATGGCCAAGCTTGAAACCTGGATCTCCCCGTAGCCGGTTACCAAGATTACGTGAAGTACCCTCAGAAGGTCTGCTAGATGATGTTAATGCAGCACTACGGACAATACCTACAACCACGATTACCGACACTAACAAGCTGATCTACAATACGGCAGCAGTGATCAGTGAGATGCTTGGCTACAAGTTGAACAGCCACAAGGGGCAGTACCCTCCATGGAGAAGGAGGCTAGAGGGCAAGATCAAAGTAGCACGGAGGGAGGTTAGCCAACTAACGGAGTTGCAGAAAGGTGCGACAAAGAAGGTGCATAAGAAATACAGCAAGCTGTCCATACCTGAGGCCTTGGAAACTGCCAAGCAAAGACTCACAACCTTGGCCAGCCGCTTGAGGAGGTACACCAGAGAGATAGAAGGCAGGAGAATAAACCAGCTGTTCTCCACAGAACCAGCAAAGGTGTACTCTCAGTGGCAAGGGAACAATAATAAGAGAACAGCACCACCAAGGCTGGAGACGGAGCAATACTGGAAGAGCATATGGGAGAAGGACGCAACCCATAACGGCAATGCTCAGTGGCTAGTGGATCTGAGGGCAGACCACAGCGACCTCCCTGAACAGGGTCCAGTAACAATCACAGTGGCAGATATCCAAGAAAGGGTCTCCAGTATGAAGAGCTGGACAGCACCAGGGCCCGACATGGTTCACGCCTACTGGCTAAAGAAGCTGACTGCACTCCACGAGCGTCTGGCAGCACAAATGAACCAGCTGCTAGTTAACTGAGAGACACCCGGAATGGCTAACCGAAGGTTGGACGGTCCTGATCCCCAAGGACCCCAAGACGGGACCGGTCCCCTCCAACTACCGACCAATAACCTGCCTCAGTACTACATGGAAACTCCTGTCAGGCATCATATCGGCTAAGATGAACAGGCACATGGGTCAATACATGAGTGGGACACAGAAAGGAATTGGCAAGAATACCAGAGGCGCAAAACACCAGCTACTGGTAGACAGAACAGTCAGCCGAGACTGCAAGACCAGACTGACCAACCTGTGCACTGCCTGGATTGATTACAAGAAGGCCTATGACTCAGTGCCCCACAGCTGGATACTGGAATGCCTAGAATTGTACAAGATCAATGGGACCCTAAGAGCCTTCATCAGGAACTCAATGGGGATGTGGCGTACAACACTAGAGGCCAACTCCAAGCCCATAGCACAAGTCACCATCAAGTGCGGGATCTACCAAGGAGATGCTCTGTCCCCACTGCTGTTCTGCATAGGCCTGAACCCCCTCAGTGAGATCATTAACAAGACTGGCTACGGATACCGACTACGGAACGGAGCAGTTGTCAGCCACCTCCTGTACATGGATGACATCAAGCTGTATGCCAAGAGTGAACGAGACATCGATTCACTGATCCACACTACCAGGCTATACAGCAATGACATTGGAATGTCGTTCGGACTGGAGAAGTGTAGTCGGATGGTAACAAAGAGATGGAAGGTAGTCAGAACTGAGGGGATTGAACTACCAGAAGGCAACATTGCAGACATAGAGGACAGTTACAAGTACCTGGGGATCCCGCAGGCAAATGGGAACCATGAAGAGGCCGCTAGAAAGGCTGCAACCACCAAGTACCTGCAGAGGGTCAGGCAAGTCCTGAGGAGTCAGCTGAATGGTAAGAACAAGATCCGGGCCATCAACACGTACGCCCTGCCCGTGATCAGGTACCCTGCTGGGGTAATAGGCTGGCCAAAGGAGGAGATAGAAGCCACTGACATAAAGACAAGAAAGCTCCTTACCATGCATGGAGGGTTTCACCCCAAGTCCAGCACCCTGAGGCTGTACGCTAAGCGGAAGGAAGGGGGCCGGGGACTGGTGAGTGTCAGCACCACAGTCCAGGATGAGACAACGAACATCCAAGAATACATTGGGAAGATGGCCCCAACTGACCGAGTGCTCAGTGAATACCTCAGGCAGCAGAAACCCAAGAAAGAGGAGGGAGACGAGGAACCATCATGGAAGGACAGGCCCCTGCACGGTATGTACCACCGGCAGATAGAGGAGGTGGCTGATATCCAGAAATCCTACCAGTGGCTGGACAAAGCTGGACTGAAAGACAGCACAGAGGCACTAATCATGGCAGCACAAGAACAAGCTCTGAGTACAAGATCCATAGAGGCTGGGGTCTATCACACCAGGCAAGACCCCAGGTGCAGGCTGTGTAAAGATGCCCCAGAGACAATCCAGCACATAACAGCAGGGTGCAAGATGCTAGCAGGCAAGGCATACATGGAACGCCATAACCAAGTGGCCGGCATAGTGTACAGGAACATCTGTGCCGAGTATAACCTGGAAGTCCCGAGGTCAAAATGGGAGATGCCCCCAAGGGTGGTGGAGAATGACCGAGCTAAGATCTGTGGGACTTCCAGATACAGACGGACAAAATGGTGGTGGCTAACCAACCGGACATAGTGGTGGTAGACAAACAGAAGAAGACGGCCGTAGTGATCGATGTAGCGGTTCCGAATGACAGCAATATCAGGAAGAAGGAACACGAGAAGCTGGAGAAATACCAAGGGCTCAGAGAAGAGCTCGAGAGGATGTGGAGGGTGAAGGTAACGGTGGTCCCCGTGGTAATCGAAGCACTAGGTGCGGTGACTCCCAAGCTAGGCGAGTGGCTCCAGCAGATCCCGGGAATAACATCGGAGATCTCTGTCCAGAAGAGCGCAGTCCTGGGAACAGCTAAGATACTGCGCAGGACCCTCAAGCTCCCAGGCCTCTGGTAGAGGACCCGAGCTTGAAGGATAAACCGCCCGCAGGGGCGTGCTGGGTGGTTTTTTTGTGTGTGTGTGTGTTAGTGGTGCAACGGATCAAAAATCTCACGGTTCGGATCGGATCACGGTTTGAAGTCACAAATCGGATCAATTTTCGGATCAGCAAAAATAGAAAAAAAGACAAAAATTCAACTCGCCATTTGCTTATTTAAGTATTTTTTGCCTATTAAAAAACATTCAACTGAAGACTCATTCCATGCACTTATATAAAAACAAATTACGGTGCAATATGGACATTATGAACCATGCTGGGCATCCTCTGCATCCTCTGCACATGGCCGTAAACAACCAGAGGAGTCTGTTCAGTGAGAGGTTGCTTCTCCCAAAGTCAAGGACCAGCAGACTTAAAAAGTCCTTTGTCCCACACGCCATTAAACTGTTTAACTCCTCATTGGAGGGGAGAGGGAGGGGAAACTGGGACAAAGGAGGGGAGAACAAGTAAGCTGTAGAGCCTTTTCACTGTGCAATAGTTTTTGTTAATATCCAACGGTGTAATAGACTCACAATACTTGAAATATGCCGTTCCCTTGTATTCTTATTCCTATTTATTCTATTTATCCCTTTTGTATTCTCTGTAATTATATATGTGTATATATGGTATATTTCTGCTCACATTCTGCAACTTCTGTCGGTGCTGTGCTACTAGAAACTGAATTTCAGTTTGAACCCACCCGAGGGAGAAATAAAGTTTCATCTAATCTAATGTAATCTATAGGGCAGTACAGGGCTTTGTATCTACCACTCCGCTGTGATATAACGAGTGGTCACGGTCACGTGGCTTTCCGTTGCCCTGGAGGTCCACCCATTTTTAGTTAAAGCAACAGAAGATGCCTGGGACAGTTCAGCCATAACGTTAAACTTCTCCTGCTCATACATGCTTGGAACGATCTTGTCACACTGAAGTGGACGCGCAACAAGATAACATACCGTGGCTCAAGCACGTTCATCACAGTTTAAACCCCTTGTTTTGCACAACGGAATACGGCCTCTCGTCTGACAGACGCTTGACAGACCCACCACGCGCACCATACACATACTTTTTTTTTCTTTTTCGAATCTTCGGATCACGTGCGTACCGAACCGTGGAGTGGGATCGGTTCGGATTTCGGATCAACCGTGATCCGTTGCACCACTAGTGTATACAGAGGCGGAGGCAGACATTTGATACACCCGGGGCTTAGCCCTAAAGGGTAGTATGATGCATGTGGGTTTGGGGGCGGGGGTGGGTGGGGGGTAGAAATGACTGAAAGATTAATAGGCTCTGTTTTGAGTTTTGTTCAAAAAAGAATGACTTCATATAGGGAAAAATATATATCACATATGCAGGACACCTTAAACTAGTTTCTTAATTAGGCAGCAAGGCAGAACAAAGTTGGGGCTGTATCAAGACACAGGGACTAAACCCCAATTCAACCAGACCCAGAACTGATCCGGAATTAAAACAGGACAACACCAGTTCAAAATCAGGACTACTTAGGATTTAACCAAGACAGAATCAGAACTAGATGATAGTAGCACTAAAAATCTTCATAGACCTGCACTACACTTATTTTTTAATTCTACCAAAGTCTACTATTTAGATTGAGAAAAGTTTATATAATTATTTAGCCTTGTTGTGCAAACAAGCCTGCACAACTTAATAAATATAGAATTTGAAAAATAACAAACCTCAAAAGAAACACTAGGTTCAAGATACATGAGTACCTATGATATGGTGATACTTTTGGTAAACAACGATTTGACTAACATGTGTGTCTCACCTGCTCTTGTTCCATCTCTGTTCTGTCCTCATTCTCCATCTCCCTCTCTGTTCCTCTCTCTCCCTCTTTGTGCGGACAATCAAGCCAAACACCAACATCATCAAATATACAGTTGAAACTGAATCATATCTGTTATTAACCTCTGTCTCTCTTCCACAGCGTGTCTTTTATCCTGTCTTCCTTCTCTCACCCCAACCGGTCGCAGCAGATGGCCCCGCCCCTCCCTGAGCCTGGTTCTGCCGGAGGTTTCTTCCTGTTAAAAGGGAGTTTTTCCTTCCCACTGTCTAGTAATGGTAAATTTGATTCTTTTTACTGAATCGAGTTTTAATGAGTCACTCACCAAAGTGAATCGGATTTTTGAGGCATTTGATTCACTGAGTCAGTTGACCAGAGAGTGCAAAAAATTTACATTTTCACTCAAACTTAATTTGTTTCTCTTTTCATGTAAATCCCACTGCTAAGATGAATGATTCTAAAAAAACAACAACTATTTTATAGAGCAAAAAAGAGCAAAAACATTTCTAAAATTAAGCAATTTCCTATCAAAATTGCTTAATAAACATTTATTTTGATTTTATTAGTATTTTCCTTAAATGTGTTAAATATATATTTTCTCATCTAAATGTCCACTGAGCTGTGAGCCAGGGGGCGGTAATGCGCCTTAACATTGGTTGCCAACCAAGAAGAAGAAGAAGAAGAAGCTGTGAGCCAGGAGGGAGGGGGTGAGTGAGCGAGTGAGTGATTCGTTTGTTCGCTCTATGATTCAGCACAGGAGGGAGAGGGTTAGTGAGTCCTGAGTGATTCGCTTACGCTTACGATTCAGCACAGGAGGGAGGGGGTGAGCGAGTCCTGAGTGATTTGCTTAGGCTTACGATTCAACACAGGAAGGGAGGGGGTGAGTAGCTCAAATGTGTTGTTAGCATGTTAGCAGAGCGATGCTACTGTGAACCGAGGAGCTATTTTCTTGATGTGAGCTTCTACTCAGGGTTTTTTCTTCCAGTTCAGAGCAGAAATGCTTTTGTTAAGAAACTGGCTGTTGTCTCCCCCCCCCACCGCAATTTTAATTATAAGCTAGATATATTTCTACTAAGCGATTTAGTTTGCTAACAGAAACAGGGATGAGTCAGTGAGTCAGTTGGTCTTGTGAATCATGATTCACGAGTCAGTAAAGTGATTCTCGAGTATTGAACGATTCGTTCACGAATCGAACATCACTACCACTGTCGCCAAAGTGCTTGCTCATAGGGGGTCATTTTTCTCTGTATCTATGAAGCGCCTTGAGGCGACTTTTGTTGTGATTTGGCGCTATATAAATAAAATTGAATTGAATTGAAACCAGATATTTACATACTCTTCAGATAAAAACACAAACACTTTTTTAAATTGTAACATCAAATCAGACTAAATGTTTATTTTTTTAGGTTGATAAATATAAAAAACATATTTGTTAACTTTAAGAGTAAAGAGAGAAACTATCTGTATTTCTTAATTGCAAATGGCACCAAATTGTATTCATAATTGAGCCACACTTATGGACTGGTTCTTATATAGCGCTTTTCTACTCTTTCTGAGCACTCAAAGTGCTGTACACAACTTGTACATTCACCCATTCCCACGCATTTGCACAAGCACATTTTTCCAAGTGCTTTCTAAGTAACATTCACACACACATTCATACTCCGATGGATGCATCGGAGAGCAATTTGGGGTTAGTATCTTGCCCAGGATATTTGCCATGCAGACTAGGGGAAGCCAGGGATCGAACCACCAACCTTCCGATCAGTAGATGACCTGCTCTACCACCTGAGCTACAGAAAAAAAATAGACAGCTCTGTCTCTCTTTATTCTGACATTTAACTAATTCAAAAGATATTTCAATATTTATTTATCCAAAACAAAACAAGTTTACTCTAAATTGATGTTGTACAGTAAAAAAATGTTCCTGTGTTTTCCATAAAGTGTATGTAAATATCTGGTTTCAATTGTGAATATACTGCTGTGTATTGAAATTCCTCTTGTTTTGCATAGCAACATACAAAGCATAATATATAAAATAACATCTACCAGAGTTTTTTCTTTGAAAGAAACCCCTTATGTCCATTCTTGTATATCAGTACATTACTGAAACCGATTTATTTAGCCGTGGTGGGAAACAACTGAAAATATGAAATAAACACACATGTAAGCTAAGACTCTCTAAAGAAACAGTATTGTTGTTGTTCGGCTTTTCATTTCGTCATTTGTCGATTCACTTGAAGAACAAGTAACGTAATATGGGTTAAGTGATCCGTTTGATATCAATCTTTTGTGATACACCGTCATATTTACATTATTTGTACAGTACGAATGATTTGCTTTGGTACCTGGTCAAACTTCAGTTCTCCTCTGTCTGCCTCGCTGCGTTTCTCCAACAGCGCACTCGCAGGCAGCAGCTCCCCCCGCCCCCTCGCTCAGTCGCTTAGTGTCTGAGCTCGGATCATACCAATATTAGGGGGGATTTACGCACAGTCGTAAATTCCCACAGTGTGCACTATGTGCTTCGAATATTGTGTGTAGTTTTTGTTTTATAAAGTTGTCAGCCAGTAGGGTTGCCAACCGTCCCTTAAAAAACGGAATCGTCCCGTATTTCGAAACAAAAGTACACGTCCCGTATTGAGCTAATAAGGGACGCACTTTGTCCCGTAATACAGTGATAATCAAAAGTAGTCTATAACTTTTAATGGAATTAACGCTTTGTTTGAAAACATAATTCCCAGCCCCTCTCCTGCTTTGTGACCAATGAGCTGACAGCACACTTATGACAATTCGAGTATGACAAGTCAGATTACCGCTCATCTCATTGGTCGAGGAAAGGTCGCTTACGGAGAAAATGCCGGAAGACAACAGATGACCACAACAAGAAGCATGGCCAACAGGGAAACAAACGCCGACACTGCGGTGCAAGTCTCGGACGACAGTACACCTAAAGCTGGGCAGACACTGTGCGATTTTCAAACTGCACGATTGACTCGCAGGGGTTAGAAGTTGGTAGGTCACGATGCAGGGTCTCACCCGATGCTCTGATGCGACCTGAGTGCTCACACTGTGCCTCCATAAAATGAAGGTTATAACAGAAATTCTGTCGCTCGCTCCCCCTCTCTGTCTTTCACTCACACAGACACACCACCACCATCAACTTTGCTAAATTGCTAATGAAAAACATTAATCAGGCAGCTGTGATTGAGCAGCAATGTAAATCCAACTATTTTCACGGTTGTTGTGGTCGTGATAATTTTGTGATGCCACATCGAAAAGGCTCGGATGAGCTTTCCAAAGTTCTACAAGTTGTGCCTCCATCGCTTGTGTCCAGATCACACGCTGCACAGTCGTGCTGCACCGTCTTTTTCACCGACGTTTACGTGTTTGCGCGTGAGCAGTGTGAGCAGCTGCGGTGACACCCTCACGAGCGATTGATGATCGGGAGCTGCTCGAGGTGTTAATCGCTTCTCGTTACCCCACGTATACTACACAATGCACGATGAAGGCCAAATTTGGGCCGATCACCAAATCGGTCGCACGACTCAAAAATCGGCTCAAAATGGGCCAAAAATCGCACAGTGTAAGCCCAGCATTAGAGCAGCAATGTTTGTTCCCTTCAGAGAAAGAAAAAAAAGGCTGCAAAAGTACAGGGAGGAATGGGAAAAGGAAAACACCTGGCTGGAAAAGTGCACGATAACACCTATAAAGCGCACTGCACTGTGTGCCGGCGCACTTTTTCCATAGGCATGCTTCTAATGGTGGGCACATGTAGAACATGAGGGGCGTGAAAGCTCGGGGAACCCTTAACCAATTTTTTGTCCACCAGGCCACGGCAGAAGCAGATATGGTATGTAAACACTGGTTTGTTTGTTTTTTAAACCCTCTGGTTAAGGTTAATATGGGCATGTGCAGTGAATATCAGCGCTATGTGGCCAGAAGTGTGATAATATAATTTATTTTGTGTAATAAACAACTGCAAGGATAGATGATTACAACAAATAGATGACTAATACATAAAAGTAATACATAGATTAATAATGATGATGACTTAAGATGCGTAATCATGGGAACAAGTGGGTTTACAAACAGGAGCAGCTGATTAGCATTAGAAAAGCTGAAATAATACCTCAACTGAAGCCAATTGTACTAAATGCACTATATGTGCACTGTTACAAGAATATTTTTGTTCTATTGCTTTCTATTAATTTATATAATTTTAAGTTAAGCAGGACAGAGTTCTTTTAAAGAAAGATTTACTTATGTTCTCAAAAGTTAAGCATGACAGGCTTCTGTTTAAGAAAGAGACCTGTTTTATTGTGTTAATGTTGTCATTTTGAGCTAAAAATAAATGGCTAAATGATCATTTGTTTCACATATGGTCATATCACAAAGAATATACATCTGCTTAAATCAAATTCAAGTCAAATGGTTAAAAAATAATTTCACACACAAAAAAAAGAGCTACCACACTGGGAAGGGTGAAGACAACTGGGTTGCCCAGCCCTGGCCATGAGGTGTCCCTTATTTATTTTTCAGGGAGTTGGCAACCCTATCAGCCAGGCATCTAACTATGAAAAAATTACACCCCAAAAGACCCCGGGCTTCTGAAAAAACAAGCCGGGCTTAAGCCCAGTAAGCCACTCCCCCCCCCCCCGTTCTGCCACTGAGTGTATATATATGTATATATATATATATATATATATATATATATATATTAGGGGTGCAACGATATTCGTATCGATATTGAACCGTTCGATACAGTGCTTTCGGTTCGGTACGCATATGTATCGAACAATACAACATTTGTAATTTATTTTATCAACTTTCCTTCTGACGATGCTATCTGTGTGGAGCGCTCAGTGAATCTGCGTTCGACTACTCCACCTAGGCTGCACTGTCGAGCGCAGATCCACTGAGCGCTCCACACAGACAGCATAGTCAGAAGGAAGAGCGCAGGGCAAGCTAGCGTGACAGAAGTTAAGCTCTCCTTGCAACATGGCAAATTGAACCTCCCCCACCCTCATTCAGATCTGGCGTTTGGAATTATTTTGGTTTTCATGTGACGTATGACCCTGAAGGTAAGCGAGTCATGGACTAAAGTAAAACAGTATGTTGGATGTGCCACGCAATGCTCAATTACATGGATGGGAGCTAGTGTGTTAGCGCAGTTAGCTCGTTAACGTGTTGGCCGTCTAGCCCCATGCACGGGGCTATCAGGGGTAGCTCGTTAACGGAGATTTGCCGTGTTGTGGCGTTAAGGTCATTTCAACGAGGTTAACCTGAAGGCACTAGTGGGAACACAACGAATATGACTGCACATTTACGCCGACATCATCCTAGTGCAAAGACAAGTGGAAGCAGACAAAAACAACAAGCATGCTACTAACTTTAGCCGAGTCATTTAGACAGCTGTTAGCACATGATTCTCCTTATGCTGCTGAGAATATAGCCCAGAAGAAGCGTATAGTATAGCTTTTATTTTGGAAAGAGACATTTCTCTGTAATAAACTCTCTTTTCCAAAGATGAGTGATTCCTCAATCAGATACAGGGCTCGCAAAATCACTAGCCCGACGTCCTGGGGCTAGGACGCTAGCGATTTTTCCAGTCGGGCTACCAAAATCTCTCTCTGCCCTGCCCGTCCGGCTATTGTAGGAAGGAAAAATATATGTCAATGCTTTTGCATTCTTTCGGAAATGTAGCTGGGTAATTATGTCATTGGCATCGGTGAGCCACTGTCAATATGTGACATATTGAAATCGCGTTTGAATTTGCGCTTGTTTTTTTGCTTTCACTTTGCAATCGCGTGAACTGTGTATAGAGAGCGACAGCACTGATCTGTGAGTGATGATAATTTGTGCACCAATTCCTCTGACATAGTCTTATCAATCATTAGCTTACTATGCAAATATGTGAAGTGTGAAAGTGAAATCTCCCGCAGCAAGCTTAAACATGTGAGAGGTTGATCGCGCAGAGAATCGCTGAGCTTATGTGAGTGCGTGTGTAAAACCAGCAGGATTTATATTTTAGTTCTGCTGAGCCAAATAAGACAGGTCAGGGTGAAGAAGTGACAGCCAAAGAAAAGCTTACCACAAAACGGAGAAGTTATGACAAATCAGACTATAAGGCAAAAAGAAAGTGCAGCTTTATGGTTTCATGGACCATAAAGCTGCACTTTATGCACTTTATATATATCCTGCTGCTTTTTTAATTTCTGTGGCTGCAATATGACGAGCTAAATAACCAGGGGTGCACATAAGTGGTCCGCAGGTGCGCATTCGCTGTCAAAATAAAAAACACGCACAAGGGTTAGGGTTAAATTTAAAAACTGTACTTTTGAGTTAAAATATATATTTATAATTTTAATAAATGACAAATTAAAAAGGCATGAACATTTTATTTTGTATCGAAAAAATATCGAACCGTGACACCAAAGTATCGAACCGAACCGAACCGTGAATTTTGTGTATCGTTGCACTCCTAATATATATATATGTATATATATATATATATGTATATATATTAGGGGTGCAGCGATACACAAAATTCACGGTTAGGTTCGGTTCAATACTTTAGTGTCACGGTTTTTCGATACAAAAAAAAATGTTCATGCCTTTTTAATTTGTCATTTGTTAAAACTATAAATATATATTTTAACTCAAAAGTACAGTTTTTAAATTTAATGTTGCTGAAACAACAAAGTAATAAAAAAAATAAATCTATCTGATTGAGAAATCACTCATCTTTGGAAAAGAGAGTTTATTACAGAGAAATGGCTCTTTCCAAAATAAAAGCTATACTATACGCTTCTTCTGGGCTATATTCTCAGCAGCATATTAAACATATCAGGTCCCCATAAGGAGAATCATGTGCTAACGGCTGTCTAAATGACTCGGGTAAAGTTTGTAGCATGCGTGCTTGTTGTTTTTGTCTGCTTCCACTTGTCTTTGCACTAGGATGATGTCGGCGTAAATGTGCAGTCATATTCGTTGTGTTCCCACTAGTGCTGTCAGCGTTAATCTCGTTGAAATGACCTTAACGCCACAACACGGCAAATCTCCGTTAACGAGCTACCGCGGATCGCCCCATGGGTGGGGCTGGACGGCCAACACGTTAACGAGCTAACTGCGCTAACGCACAAGTTCCCACCCATGTAATTGAGCATTGCGTGGCACATCCAACATACTGTTTTACTTTTGTCCATGACACGCTTAACTTTAGGGTCATACGTCACATGAAAACCAAAATAGTTCCAAACGCCACATCTGAATGAGGGTGGGGGAGGTTCAATTTGCCATGTTGCAACGAGAGCTTAACTTCTGTCTCGCTAGCTTGCCCTGGGGTCAGTGAATCTGCGTTTGACTACTCCGCCTAGGCTGCACTGTCGAGTGCAGATCCACTGAGTGCTAAACACAGACAGCATGGTCAGAAGAAAAGTTGATAAAATAAATTAAAAATTTTGTATTGTTCGATACATATGCGTACCGAACCGAAAGCACTGTATCGAACGGTTCAATATCGATACGAGTATTGTTGTACTCCTAATATATATATATATATATATATATATATATATATATATATATATTAGGGGTGCAACGATATTCGTATCGATATTGAATGTACTCCTAATATATATATATATATATATATATATATATATATATATATATATATATATATATATATATTAGGGGTGCAACGATATTCGTATCGATATTGAACCGTTCGATACAGTGCTTTCGGTTCGGTACGCATATGTATCGAACAATACAACATTTGTAATTTATTTTATCAACTTTCCTTCTGACGATGCTGTCTGTGTTGAGCGCTCAGTGAATCTGCGTTCGACTACTCCGCCTAGGCTGCACTGTCGAGCACAGATCTACTGAGCGCTCAACACAGACAGCATAGTCAGAAGGAAGAGCGCAGGGCAAGCTAGCAAGACAGAAGTTAAGCTCTCCTTGCAAGATGGACCTCCCCCACTCTCATTCAGATCTGGGGTTTGGAATTATTTTGGTTTTCATGTGACGTATGACCCTGAAGGTAAGCGAGTCATGGACTAAAGTAAAACAGTATGTTGGATGTGCCACGCAATGCTTAATTACATGGGTGGGAACTAGTGTGTTAGCGCAGTTAGCTCGTTAACGTGTTGGCCGTCTAGCCCCATGCACGGGGCGATCGGCGGTAGCTCATTAACGGAGATTTGCCGTGTTGTGGCGTTAAGGTCATTTCAACGAGATTAACCTGAAAGCACTAGTGGGAACACAACGAATATGACTGCACATTTACGCCGACATCATCCTAGTGCAAAGACAAAAACAACAAGCATGCTACTAACTTTAGCCGAGTCATTTAGACAGCTGTTAGCACATGATTCTCCTTATGCTGCTGAGAATATAGCCCAGAAGAAGCGGATAGTATAGCTTTTATTTTGGAAAGAGACATTTCTCTGTAATAAACTCTCTTTTCCAAAGATGAGTAATTCCTCAATCAGATACAGGGCTCGCAAAATCGCTAGCCCGACGTTCTGGGGCTAGCGATTTTTTTCAGACGGGCTACCAAAATCTATCTCTTCCCTGCCCGTCGGGCTATTGTAGGAAGGAAAATATATGTCAATGCTTTTGCATTCTTTCAGAAATGTAGCTGGGTAATTATGTCATTGGCATCGGTGAGCCACTGTCAATATGTGACATATTGAAATCGCGTTTGAATTTGCGCTTGTTTTTTTGCTTTCACTTTGCAATCGTGCGAACTGTGTATAGAGAGCAACAGCACTGATCTGTGAGTGATGATAATTTGTGCACCAATTCCTCTGACATTGTCTTATTAATCGTTAGCTTACTATGCAAACATGACAAGTGAAATCTCCCGCAGCAAGCTTAAACATGTGAGAGGTTGATCGCGCAGAGAATCGCTGAGCTTATGTGAGTCCGTGTGTAAAAGCAGCACGATATATATTTTAGTTCTGCTGAGCCAAATAAGACAGGTCGGGGTGAAGAAGTGACAGCCAAAGAAAAGCTTACCACAAAACAGAGAAGTTATGACAAATGAGACTATAAGGCAAAAAGAAAGTGCAGCTTTATGGTTTCATGGACAAAATAATTTCTGTGGCTGCAATATGACGAGCTAAATAACCAGGGCTGCACATAAGTGGTCCGCAGGTGCGCATTCGCTGTCAAAATAAAAAACGCGCACAAGGGTTAGGGTTAAATTTAAAAACTGTACTTTTGAGTTAAAATATATATTTATAATTTTAATAAATGACAAATTAAAAAGGCATGAACATTTTTTTTGTATCGAAAAAATATCGAACCGTGACACCAAAGTATCGAACCGAACCGAACCGTGAATTTTGTGTATCGTTGCACCCCTAATATATATATATATATATATATATATATATGCACACACACATATATGTATACACACGTATATATACAGTGAAATGTCAAGCCTCAAAAGATACCAGTTCAATATCAGAAGCTCAAATGAGTGGGGTCAACTTTACTTATTAAGTAAACAAAGGTGGTGGTGGGGGGATCATCTGCCAATTGAAATGATGCTGCACTGCTGTGAAAAGCCAAGACAATAAATTTGTGTCTCGTCATGGCTTATTGTCTGTGGGCATAAACACTCATCTAAATACCGCAACGATTCTGTTGTGGCATTCCAAGGAAAATAAAAGTTGACTGTTGCTAATGACTCAATAAATGATCAGCTGTAAAGCCAGTGTTTGGTGACTCATGTAATTGGCTGCAGGAAAATCAACACAATTAGTTAGCAGCTGATGCCTTCATTGCCATCTCAGGGTTTATTAAACGTCTTTGTTACTGGGCTGCACAACTGTTAATTAGTGGTCATATCTGAATAAGCCAGCGCCGCTTTCGCATATCTATGGAAACATCAGAAGCTGTCGTTGGAATATTGGAGACTATTAATTTGTAACCTTTCATATACTCCAGCAAACGTGTGGAACAAAAGGGGGTGGGTAACACGAGTTAACAAGTTGAGGCAGAGAAGAAGAAATGTCTTTTCAAAGGACACAGAGAGACAACACCAGAGTAAAACAGTGCAGTGGAAAATTCTTTTATAGATGAGAGAGACTTCTTTTTGAACACATAACTGTGAGGAACAGAGCAAGTGGGGAGTAAAAGCTCCTATATTTAGACAGCGTGAGTAGCTTTCAATGGCTCTGCAAGTACAGCGGCTTTATAATCCAAACTGCTGCCAATATTAAGGAAGTGCTATCCAGTCGGTCTTTAAACTTAGGGAAGATATTATCACAAGGGGGGAAAAAATGTCAGATGAGCCCCAGAAAAAATTAAAAGCTGTCCTTGAAATAAGAAAGCGAAATCTAGCTTAATAACTGACATAAGATTAGAAAAGTCATGACTGGCAGGTGTCTGCTGTTTGGACTGGTACTCATATAGATGTTTTTTACTTTGACCCACACTCAAAACAACATTTTATTGTTTTATATTTACAAAAGGAAAACCTTAAATTTAATATATATATATATATATATATATATATATATATATATATATATATATATATATACAGTGTTGGGGAGTAACGGAATACATGTACCACCGTTACGTATTTAAAATACAAAATATGAGTAACTGTATTCCGTTACAGTTACCATTTAAAAAGTCAGGACTGTTTGGGTTTTGTTTGATAGCCATGTTCTGTTGTTCCAGGTGGCAGCGTTACGGTTGCCATGGTGACGCGCTCTCTCTGCGACTGTGTGTTTCCTGGGTGAGAGAGCGCCTTTTTGTTGTCATTGTCGTTTTGCTAAGCTAATAGGCAGAATGCTACAGGCATAGCCCTAAAGTATGTAGCCTCATGGGCAGTGTAGTCCGTGCTGCAGGGAGAATGGACTGCCATACCCGGTATGTGTCTGTGAGCGCGAGGAGGGAGAAAAATGAGAGTGGAAAAGTACGAGTTGTCATCGAGCAGAAACGGGAGCTGGAAGCATGTAAATATAATAATAACCACTGCAGCCAAGAAGAGTGCCTGAAGAGCCCAGTTGTAAGTAAGCTATTAAGACTCGACTGTACACTGTGTTCGTGTTTGCCTCCGAAACAATAAGCTCCGTTGCAGCAGCCTTTCAACGCCTCTCTCTGTCTCTCGCTAGCAAAGTTGACCCAGACAACAAAGTAAAGCTATTTTTCGGCTACGAGCCCGACACGAACCCGACGTATTAGCCAGAGGTCCCTTTACTACGGTTCGGAGCCTTCAGTAATAGTATTAAATCCCACAGCAATAGTACATTCATGTAGTTGTAAAAAGCATGATAATATATTAAGTAATCCAAAGTATTCAGAATACGTTACTGTCATTGAGTAACGTAAAATACATTTTGGGGCATGTATTCTGTAATCTGTAGTGGAATACATTTTAAAAGTAACCTTCCCAACACTGTATATATATATATATATATATAAACACCTTGACTTGCAAGAGCCACACAAAGCTGTCTGTAAAAGGTTAATACAGTGAATGTAGCCTAACCCTGGTGTGATAAAACATTGACAAGACCTGAAGTTGTGCTTGTTGCTTCCAGCTGTTGAGTTTATTAAATCCCTGCAGCTTCATGCGATCCATAGGTCTGTCACCAAAGTGAGAGAGTCGCTTCATTAATTATTCATACCTATCAATTATTCTCAGCGGGAGAATGGATCTAACAGTAAATCATATTCTACATGTCTACAACAGAAACAGGTGAGCTGTCACACAGTTAAATCATTAGTTATAGTGCAGTTATTCTCAGGTCAAGCCCTGAGCTCTGTCACAGCTGTCAGACAGTTATAATAAACTCAGGTAAGGTTCTGAACCCTTTAACAAGTTTATTTATTCATTTACTGTTTTTTCTTCATTTATCTACTTAAATTTAACATTGAACAGATAACAGTGTTGCATCAGTAGATCTATTGCTCACATGGATTCAATTCAATTCTTTTTTAGTTATATAGTGCCAAATCACAACAACAACAATTGCTTCAAGGCACTTGAAGCAATTGTTGCCAGGTATATTGTAAGGTTGAGACTCTACTATAACACAGACCTCCTATGAGCAAGCACTTGGCAACAGCAGGAAGGAAAAACACTGGCAGAACCAAGCTCAGGAAGGGACAGCCATCTGCTGCGACAGGTAATGTAGGTATACCACAACTATCATAATGTGTCTAAAAGTTCAGTCAAATGATGAAATCTGACTGTTCCAGTGATAGACCACTACATTATCTCATCCATAATATCTCTCAAAGTATCTTGTTACATTTTTTCATTCTTCTGTGTTCTAAGATCTCACCCGTCAGTTCTGACGCGCCTTCACTTATGACAGCAGATTACAAAGAGGACACGGAGACGATGGCTTGAGGCATATGAGTGGCCTGGCCTCTGACTCACCACAGATTCCCTTTGAATTTGTCACATTTGCACAGGTTGGTTGGTGAGATTCTTGGGTGACCATTCATTAGAAAGCGGCGCGCCTCTCTGTGATGGGGCTCTGCTGCCTGTTCTTTATTTTGATTTGGCCTGTCCCCACATTCAGCATCCAACGTGTGCGCAGGTGGCATATGAGCGATCATGAAATGAACAATCAAAAGGAGATCAGAGCAGGTGATATTCTTTCACCCAGGAAAAAGAATATCACTTGCTCTCAGAATGTCATCCCGGTAATTCCTATGCATATATCCAAGCCGTGTGTCTATCTTTACTGGGGACGTCTTTTAGTGATACATCGTCTGTGGTATATGCAGCACTTCATACAGAGGCTGGCTTTTGTTACGGTCTGATAGTGACATGAATTGGACATCTAAAGACATTTTCATATCAGAAGAAGAAAGTGTGTGTGGATACATGTGTGGGTGCCATGAACAAATTTAGATTTTTCTGCCCAGATGCACACCTCTACATCTAACACTTAATTTGGCAAATTTCTGACTCTATTATTCATGTTTCTCTTGTTGATCGCATACTGATTATAAGTTCATGTGATGTGTGACCTATAGCACATTTTATGTGCTCCTAATTAGCAGGAAAAGTTGAGAAAACTTGTCAACGTTTGCTCGCACTTGTGTATTTGCTCTGTGAATAAACACAAGCAACAATAATAGAACTTTTGAAGTTTTGTAATCCCACACTTTGAAAAGTTGCAGGTCTCCAAATCTGGCTGCAATTAAAATCTAATGGAAACACAGTCTTTGTTTACACAAAGATGACAGTTGTTTCTGATTAATATATCTATCTACTGGTTTAGACTTTAGTCTTTTTTTCCCAGCAAGGTCATTGAGTTGGAGTGGGATCATCACACATCTGGTTTGCGATGAGATATTAAAAGGAAACGGTGAGTCAGGAGAAATAGTTTTAAGTCTTTTAGGGGGAAAACGGTACTGAAATTTACAAGCGTGGAATTGAGGAGGGGTGAATTGGAGTATGTGATAGAGTAGGACCAAGGTGGGCTAAATGCCAACATTAATGCTGCATAGATAAAAGAAACAAGTATCTTTAGGTTGAGGTTCATAGATTGGTATATAATTTAGCATAGTAATGTTCATATAATGTTCTACTGAATAGGCAGTAACACTGCGAGACAGAAAATGATGACTCAGAAAAGTTGTGTGATATGGTTTATCTGTTTGTCAAAGGAACTATGAGAGGAAGTTGGTAGCTACCATTTCATTGATTTCCCTTGTAATGGGAAAACTTGAGTCTGTCAAACTTTAGTTCAGCTGATGATATGAGAATCAGTATGTTTAACTAACAGGACGTTTTTTAACAGTGAAAAAACAACAGATTTAAAACCTGAGGAAGCATTCCCAATTTCTTTTTGTTTCGACCCAGCACAGCAAACCATCTCCCTCCATCCTTAATCACGTGACACTGCTATGCATCCTTAGACATCATTGTCCAAGTGTGTCATAAAAAAAGACTTTGCAAATATTTTTATCTTCAAAAACCCCTGGGGATAAGATAAAAGAATGGTATACTCTGCACTGGCCCAGGCAGTGACCTAATAGGGGGGGGGGGGGGGGGGGGTGTGTAATTATTTGATCCCCTGCTGAATTTGTAAGTTTACTCACTTAGAAAGAAATGAATACTCTCAATTATATGGTAGTTTCATTTTAATGGAGATAGAATATCAACCAAAAAACAAAAAATAAAAAAATCCAGCAATGCGTAAGAGTTATGAATGAATTTGCATGCCATTGAGTGAAATAAGTATTTGCTCCCTTCCAGGATTTTTGGTTGAGATCCTGTCTGCTAAATTGAAATGAAACTACCACATAAACACATGGACCATTTATGTGTTTGTTAGTGAACCATCTTACAAATTCAGCAGTGGATCAAATAATTAATTCTACTGCTTTATCAACTTAATCAAGCTGCATTTCCTTGAAGACAAAACTAAAGGCTTAAAGTAGCAGCCACATCAAAATGCTGTCTGACATGTGCATGATGATTTACAATTCATATTTCCTTTTTTTGCTTTTTATAATTCATTGATGCAACTTTCAGTTGCTTCATTTTCTTTGTACATATGATTTTACTGTGAGAGTCTCTCCAAACTATGAATGGATTTATCTGTTAATAATAATTTCTGCAGATTTTTGTCACACTTGTCAGATATTACTGACAATGAAATGTCTAATACTATTCCATTAAAAACAGTAAAGTACCTTGGGTTCAGTTAAAGAATACTAGTATGATAAAAACTTGAAAATGTATTTATTCACCTATAAAAATAATCAAACATTGTGATGTAGGTGTATTTCATGAGTCATTTTCTGATGAAGCTGTGCTTTACCTTCTTGTTTCCTCTGCCTGATTCATCTACTTGAACTTCTCCTTCAGTGATTCTCTGTTTTCCCCAGAGACTCGCCTGCAATTGCTGGATCCTGCTGGGTTTTATTTGTAGGTGGAAGAAACGAAACCAACAGTAGCAGCCTCAGTGACAGCTAGGGAGTTGAAGTAGCATTTCTAGTTGTGAAATACAAGACTCGTTGATTGCTTCTTATTCTCTTTGTTTTGTGTCTTCACAGGTGTCTCTGTCTCTTATCAGCTGGGTTTTCCCTGCATGTGTTGAATATGACAGTTGCAAGTCAGAAAAGAGTAGTTTGCTCTTTGATTTGGGCAGATGTTTATCACTTTGTTTCATACACCACAAAAGTGCTGCTTCTGTTATTAAACTTGAATGCAGCAGCCGTAAATATCACAGTGTGATACCATATTAAGAACTTTGTTCAAGGCAAACATACTACAGCAAAAGGAATAGCAGACATTCACTATGGAATGTAAATGCTTTCCATTTTTGCACGTTTTGTACTGTTGTACAGGATCAGTTCTGATCAGATGCCTTGTTCCTGCTGCTGAGAAGCACTTCAAAAATCTGACACTGAGAACACTCATGAAATATTAGCCAAGTGATGAGCAGTATCTGTTGTTAAATGTTTGAGACGTACATTGTCTGATCTGACTGGAAGAAATCTAAAGCTCCTTTTGTCTCTGTTTAGCTTGTTTTACTATTAAGGCGGGATAGGTGGCGATAGGGTGGCTCAAGAGTTGGGAGTTCGCCTTGTAATCGGAAGGTTGCCGGTTCGAGCCCCAGCTTGGACAGTCTTGGTCGTTGCGTCCTTGGGCAAGACACTTCATCCGTTGCCTACTAGTGGTGGTCAGAGGGCCCGGTGGTGCCAGTGTTCGGCAGCCTCGTCTCTGTCAGTGCGCCCCAGGGTGGCTGTGGCTACAATGTAGATCATCGCCAGTGTGTGAATGTGTGTGTGTGAATGGGTGGATGACTGGTTGTGTAAAGCGCTTTGGGGTCCTTAGGGACTAGAAAAGCGCTATACAAATACAGGCCAGGCCATAGATGGATTGCAAATCTCTCTGAGACATTGCCTTCTCTGAGGAACTACTGGATTCTGAGGTACTTTACTGATAAAACTCATATTTCCAACAACCATCTTTCATTTCAAAGTAGTGAAAGCCACTGACTTGTGTCATAAAAACACAAAAGAGAGATCCACATTAGACAGATCAGAATTCAGTTTTGACTTATGCAGACGTTTCAGGTTAATCTGCGTTAGTCTCAAGCAGTGTTGGGACTAACGCGTTATTAAGTAACGCGTTACAGTAACTACATTATTATTGTGGTAACGAGCACGGTAACTAGTTATTATGTCAAAACCGGGAACGTGTTACTCATTACTGGGATTTAGATAGGCTCGTTATTCGTTACTTCGTGTGGTGGCTATCGCGGAGCTTCCACAGATTCAATAACATTAGCAAGTAGCAAGTGGTGGAGGCCAGCAGGTGGATGAAGGAAAAGGGAGGCAAGAGGAGAGACCCGAAGCGGCCGCTGGTCCGAGAGTGTCAGGTGAACTGAACTTCAGGTAAGAAGTTATAACCTGCAGTCCATCTGGGTCAGATATGAACCAAGTTTAGGTTGAGTTTATTTTCGTTATGCTGACTTTTTCGTACTGCGTGCTAGCTAGCATGACGGAGTTTCTATACAGCTGGGTGGGTGCTATGTTACTGATGTTGAACTTTATTTTGTTCATAAGGTTAATTATTAGAGTTGCCAACCGTCCCGTAAAAAACGGAATCGTCTCGTATTCAGAGAAAATATCATGCGTTTCGTATTGAGGTGAAAAGGAACAGTTTGTCCCGGACTTCAGCTACAATGAAAAAGACACAAAGGTGGAGTTATTCTGTGTTTACGCTGCACAGCTGCCTCTTCTTCTCTCATCCTCTCACCCTCCCTCTCCTGTTTCTACTTCAATCATGAAACTGATCAATGATCAGCTGATTGGCTTTTTTCTCTTGTTTATTTATCGCCCACTTTGCGCCAGAAAGAGGAAACCAGCGGATGTCGCGGTAAACAACAGCAGCACTTTTAAGCTTGATCAGCTGTTGTTAGAATTTATTTAATATTAATTTCTAGTATCAGCTGATGTTGGCTGGAGCCACAGCTGTAAAGCTGCTGGTCATGATGTCGGTTTGGATATGTGATGAGAGGGAAACATGAAGATGAAACCAGGAGATGTCCTTACTGAGTCATCAGAGCTGTGAAGGAGAAACAGGTTTACCTTTTAGTTAACATGAATGAGTTGAAGGGAAGTTATGAACTGTTTCTGAGAGACAAATAACACCAGGATCCTTTTCTAAGTAGCTGACAGCTGGTAACTGTGCAGGGGCGGGTCTAGCAAAGTGTTGCCAGGGGTCCATTTAGGGCATTAAAAGGGAAAGGGGGGAACAAGGAAATACTTTCTTATTCTCATTTAAAATGTCTCACTTTTAAAAAAATAATTATCTGAGTCTTGCAACAAACAATTGATAGATTGATACATATATACCATCAGAACAGTGTACATCACTGTCACAACAGTGTTTATTTTCATTCAAAGGCTTTATGATTTTTCCTATAATGGTGGGCCGGCCTCTAGTTAAAATGCCCGGGACGATTTTTTTGTCCCAGTCCAGCCCTGTAAGCAGCTCATCTGCAGTCTGGTGTTACCTACATCTTCCTATTCAGAAGGCAGAATTTCCGAGTTCTGAGTACAATCGAAAGCACCACGACTGCAGTTTTTGTGTTGGATGTAAAAAGCAGGCTAGGATAGAATCAGGTGTGGGATTTCTCTCGTGGAAATGTGCACATTATTTTTTCCTTTCTATTGGTAGGTGGCACAGTGCACTTGTGGCAAGTAAGCAAGCTAGAAGACTGGCAATCTTGCTGGGTATCCAGTTACGGAAGCAACACATTAACAAGAGAATTCTGAGTAAAACCAAAGTTACTTTCCCTAGTAACTAGTTGCTCTGAAAGTAACGAGTAACTTGAAGTAACTGAGTTACTTTTGATAGAAGTAACTAGTAATGTCACTAAGTTACTAATTTAAAGTAACTTACCCAACACTGGTCTCAAGTGACTGTATATGTCTGTCAGCAGAATGGGGAGTTATTCCTTTAAAACCTATGCCACAGTGATTCTTGGAAACAGAAATAAAGTTGTGCACTATTGTTGCCCAGGTGGCTACAGTTAAATCTATACTGAATTTTAAAAAAGAAAGTTCATTTTGAACATAAGAGACAGTGGCTAAAACTGGGAATTTGTTGGTTTTTTTTATTGCAGAGACATTTAAGTGTGGTAACCTGGTAGTATAGTCTGGCTAAATGCTTTCGTCTACTTTTTTGTATCTTTGACTCATTGGGACTGATTAAAAAGACAAAATTAATAGCCTAAGGCTGCCTGGTGATTGTCTGCATACTCACAGTGAGAAAAATTTATGCTACCACAGCTGACCTTTGATGTAAATGAGCTTCCATGTCTGCGCACACACACACATATACACACACACTACGGTAAAAAAAAAATCTTCAGTGGACCTACAGCTAAGTCCATTTATTTAGCTGAATACATCTTGAAAAACCCTTCATGTTATGTTTGTGTATTAGCTCTGCCTTAAAAAATGGTACTTGACAAAAAAATGCCACATGACTTAACACAGAAAAATCATGCAGCTCATATCTGGTGTCTCGATGATCAGCAATTGTCACTGATCACGAGGCTGCAGTACAGCAGCTGAGTCAAGTAGCACAGAGTTGAGACAATCTAGTCTCTTAAAAATTAATTCCATTCAGCTGCACTGAATTCTCATTTTAGTTTCAAAGGGAGGGTATTTTCCTTCACAGACTATGTTCTCAGTTTCCACATAAGGAAGGCAATGAAGATAGTGAGTCTTAATACACAGGACTTTCAACTAGGTGACAAAGGTTGGATGACAAGTGTAATCTGGTTGGGATAGTTTTTATTTGTATGAGATCGTTTTCTGACATGAAGCTGGCTGAGAAAAATCTACAAAACAAGATGTTAATAACGGATTATCACAAGCTTCACTACAACAGCAGCAGTGTCTAAATCTGACTGGGCTGTCAAACACAATGCACTGGTATACAAACTTCAAGGAGATTTAAAAAACCTCAGCCCATTTTTGTGATGACTGAAAGCTGTTCATCAGTATTTTACAGAAGATTGTGACACAAAGCATGGCCCACATTTCAAGGTCCAGAGGAAATTGAGTGGAATTGATGTTATCCTGCTCTTTCTTGCCTGTGTAGCCTTGAAAGCATTGTGTATGAAAAATAGTGCTCTGCTATTATTGTGAATCTGCCAAGATTCCAAAATAAAAGACACAAAATATGAAGACAAGCAACACCCCAGCCACCTATAGTTTGAACAAATAGCCAATGTAAGGTCCAAAGGGAGAATATCTTCTGCAGTTTTCCTTTCCAAATGTGTAATGACCGAACTCGATGAATGCAGCCTGAGCATGGTTGCAGAGTCCAGGAGAGAATAACAGCAGACATATTTACAAGTTTCATGTTGTTAGTCTTGAGATAAACTATTTCACTTTATGTAGTCCTTTAGTAATTAATCTTGGTGGACTGCACAGACAGTACCTTTCCCTTCCATTTTATATATCATTGCTTCACAGAGGAACCTGGCTCCCCCCACCACTTAGAGGCCATACAGCACACACAGCATAGCCTCTGCCTTCACACCTCTTCTTATTTTAACAATGTGAACATGCTATCAGAGAAGCACTATAATGGGACCAATGATGGATTGTTGATGCCGAGTAAAACTTCTACAGAGCAGGGGCGGATCTAGAAGGGTGGCATGGGGTGGCAAGTGCCACCCTAAAATGATCCCTTGCCACCCCAAGTGCCACCCCAGTTTTGCATGTGACAGTGTTGTTTATTAAAATAAGATAGCATTAACAGTTTGAGTGTAGTTACAGCCAACAGTGAATATAAATGCTAAAAGTGAATATATTGCATAGTGTCCCCCCCTCCACCAGTAACAAATGGTTTAGCCCATAGCAGGACCAGCTTTTTTCTTGTTTTCAGTATCAAGCGATGCTTATGATTGTGCCAGAGCACATTTTGAACAACACCATGGGAATTTCGGAATTTACACAGGTGGGTGGATGTTACACTCTGGAAATGGAAGGAAGGTGAGTGTTATTAACCCTCTGTGGTCCACGGACACGCTGCACCTCCAAATCACATGACTATTTTAAGCTGACATAACAACAAGCTGCAGCCACGCTGAGTCTCTATTTCAGCCCACATTGAAAGTTCGGACTTCAATGTTTTTAAATTTTAATTACAGGCCAGTAAATCCAGAGTTATGATAATATATATAACGTAAACGTAACGTAAACACGTAACGTAACGTAAACACTGTCACTGTCATTTTTTTTTTATATAAGCCATACATTTTTTCTAAATAGTGTCGTAACGTTTTTGTGTGTGTGTGTTTTAAGCGTTTTCTAAGGACAGCACGAAAACAGTAAAGAAAGGAAAAAAGCCACGTCTTTCCTATCGGTGGAAAAATGTACCACGTCGACCAATTTTTGAAAAAGTCAACATGTGGGATTTGGTTGTTTAGGAAGAGGGAAAAGTTTTGGGGAGTGACGGTAATGGCAGCGAGACAGAGCGAGCGAGAGAGAGAGTTTTTAGATGTGGGAGATTTGTGACGGTTACTGTGGGGTGTTTACTTAGTGTGTTGTGTTGTCTTGTGTAGTTGTTCTGTTGTGTAGTCGTTTTGTTTTGTGTGTCAGTGAGGGCACTACTGAATGTCACAAAGGCACATTTGCAACGTAAACACTGTCACTAAGTAGAAAACAAGCGGAGTGATACACCTCCTGCTGTCAGTCCTGCAGGTTTCTCCCTGTGCTCTTCTCTGTGTTTTGGTGGAGAAACATTTTTTTTCTGAAACACATCATTTGTGGGGCATCTTATTGTGACACCTGATTGTTCTCTCATTTTAGTTTTAGTAATATTTTTAAATGGTTGTACAAAATGAAAAAAAAAAACAGCAGTTGTATTGGCTGCATTTTTAGATAAATAGTTGTATATTTTTACAAAATGTAAAATTTATATTTGCATTTCAAGTTATAAACATTTACCCAACATGTCTGTGGTTTTTTTACAGTAAAGAAAATACTACTAGGATTTTAAGTTCTTTGTGTGATTTCAGATCAGTAATACTAATGCAGTATGTCAGTGAAAAAACAACTAAATTCAGTTGAGCTGAAAAGATACCAAACAAGGCAAGGGGAAAAAATTAAATGAAACAATTTGAGGGTGAAATACAAACGTAAACTCAAAAGGAGTCAAAAATGGCCAGTTGTATTTCAGACCTCAGTGGGTTAATCCAACAAATCATGAAAAAATAGATTTAAATTTTTGTTCATGACAGTGCAGATTTCTGACATTTTGTGTAATTTAAGCATGTAACAATGTGATTGTTTTCTAACAAAAAACAGTGTGAAACTTAAGTTAGACTTGTGTTTGTAAATGAACCGCCCCATGTTGTGTAGGTTTCTGGATTTTATACTTATTGGGCTACATATTTATTTATTATACAGGCTATACAGTACATGACATCAAAACTCACATGTTTTATGTAACTAAAGTGTGTAATCATGTGGGCTACAGACAACAATTAAGTTATAGACTATATATGAAAAATGTGTATACTTACTGCATTTGAATCATTTAACCATATGTACCCACCTGCATATGTGTTTGGGGAAAAAAGGCTTTGATTTTGCCACCCCATTTGATTTCTTTGCCATCCTCATGCCACCCTAAGAAAATTTCTCTATATCCGCCCCTGCTACAGAGCAGTGCACCGTACCATGGCCAGAGGGCTGGCTAGCTGTGGCACATGGACTGGTAGAATTTGACTGCTTGGTCCTGGGGTCCTTTGCCAGATATAAAGGTACTGGATTTTTTGGACTATAAAGCACATTTACAATCCTTTAATTTTCTCAAAAATCAAGATATACAAATATAATCCGGTGCGCCTTATGCATGAATTCTGGTTGTGTTTACTGACCTCGAATCGATTTTATGTGGTACATGGCGCTCAAAAATCTGTCAGAATGTTTTAGTACAACTTTGGTAAGCTACGAAGCCGCACCGCTTGATGGATTGTCGGAGCATTATGCCTACCGTAATCAGGAGCCTCACGGAGTAATACGTACTGTGCTTCAACATAACATTACCGTATTGTGTGTGTATAAGGACCCCAAAATGGAACCTGTTAAGAGACATGCTTATGAAGTAGATTTCAAACTCAAGGCTTTCAGTCACACAGTAGAACATGGGAACAGAGCAGCTGCAAAGATGAAGAATTTGATCGATTTGTGGAAGAGGAATGAAGTGAAAAAGTGAGTGTATAGTTGTGTATTTTATGTGTTACAAATGAATGATGTTGAGAGTTATTGTGAATGGGTTGAATAAAGTTGGACTTATTTGACTGTTTTGCTTTGCTAATGCGTCTTATAACCTTTTGCGTCTTATGGTCTGAAAAATACGGTAGTTGGCTTTCATTGTATCATACTTTTATGAACTAGCACACAGCATGCATTCTACAAGGTGGGCCATCTATATGGATACACTGTAATAAAATGGGAATGGTTGGTGATATTAAAGTCCTGTTTGTGGCACATTAGTATATGTGAGGGGGCAAACTCCTCAAGATGGGTGGTGACCATGGTGGCCATTTAGAAGTCGGCCGTCTTGGATACAACTTTTATTTTTTCAATAGGAAGAGGGCCATGTGACACATCAAACTTAATGGTAATGTCACAAGAAAAACAATGGTGTGCTTGGTTTCAACGTAACTTTATTATTTCATGAGTTATTTACAAGTTTCTGACCACTTATAAAATGTGTTCAATGTGCTGCCCATTGTGTTGGATTGTCAGTGCAACCCTCTTCTCCCACTCTTCACACACTGATAGCAACACTGCAGGAGAAATGCCAGCACAGCCATCCAGTATCCGTAGTTTCAGGTGCTGCACATCTCGTATCTTCACACCATAAACAATGGCCTTCAGATGACCCCAAAGATAAAAGTCTAAGCCGGTCAGATCGGGAGACCTTCGGGGCCATTCAACTGGCTCACGACGACCAATCCACTTTCCAGGAAACTGTTCATCTAGGAATGCTCGGACCTGGCACCCATAATGTGGTGGTGCACCATCTTGCTGGAAAAACTCAGGGAGCGTGCCAGCTTCAGTGCATAAAGAGGGAAACAAATCATCATGTAGCAATTTCAAATATCCAGTGGCCTTGAGGTTTCCATTGATGAAGAATGGACCCACTATCGTTGTACCCCATATACCACACCAAACCATGACTTTTGTTGTTCCAACAGTCTTGAAGGGATCCATCCAATGTGGGTTAGTGTCAGACCAATAGCGGTGGTTTTGTTTGTTAACTTCACCATTCACATAAAAGTTTGCCTCATCACTGAACAAAATCTTCTGCGTGAACTGAGGGTCCTGTTCCAGTTTTTGTTTTGCCCATTCTGCAAATTCTGTGTCATTCTGTGTATCTGGGTCATCCTCGTTGAGATGCTGCAGTAGCTGCAGTTTGTAAGGGTGCCATTTGTGAGTAGCTAATATCCACCGAAGGGATGTTCGACTAATGCCACTCTCCAGTGACATGTGGCGAGTGCTACGCTGTGGGCTCTTGCTGAATGAAGCTAGGACAGCCACTGATGTTTTTTCATTAGTGACAGTTTTCTTGCGTCCACATTTTGGCAAATCCAACACTGAACCAGTTTCACGAAACATAGCAAGCAGTTTGCTAACTGTAGCATGGGAGATGGGTGGTCTCGTAGGGTGTCTTGCATTGAAATTTGCTGCAATGACCCGGTTACTGCGTTCACCAGATATCAACACAATTTCGATCCGCTCCTCACGTGTTAACCTCTTCGACATGTCAATGGCTGTGCACAAAGAGAAACTTGTAAATAACTCATGAAAGAATAAAGTTACGTTGAAACCAAGCACACCATTGTTTTTCTTGTGACATTACCATTAAGTTTGATGTGTCACATGGCCCTCTTCCTATTGAAAAAACAAAAGTTGTATCCAAGATGGCCGACTTCTAAATGGCCACCATGGTCACCACCCATCTTGAGGAGTTTGCCCCCTCACATATACTAATGTGCCACAAACAGGACTTTAATATCACCAACCATTCCCATTTTATTACAGTGTATCCATATAAATGGCCCACCCTGTATAATCTCTATAAATACACAGTCACAAATCATCTGCATCATAACCTCAACACCTTTGGGGTGGCTGTAGCTCAGGTGGTAGAGCAGGTCAGCTACTAACCGGAAGGTTGGTCGTTCGATCTCAGTCTGCTCCAGTCTGTATGCCAAATATCCTTGGGCAAGATACTAACCACATGTTCCTCTCTGATGCATCCATCAGAGTGTGAATGTGTATGAATGTTAGATAGAGAGCACTTAACAGCTTACAAAAAGTGCTTCTGTGAATAGGAGTGATTGGGTGAATGAATTAGTTATATAAAGCGCTTTGAGTGCTCAGATAGAGTAGAAAAGCGCTATATAAGAACCAGTCCATTTACCATTTACCAAGACCTTGGTGGGATGCAAAAAAATGGATTTAAAGTAGGGATAACAACTCCATAAAATTACCTCAGAGAGAGAGTGAAGGTAAGACCTCAAGAAGATCAAAACAGGTTGATTAAAAGAAATCTATTGGATTAACATCAACTGCACATTATAAAGATATATTTAGTGAACATTAGTTATCTTAGTTATGCTTGGTCAATTTTTATTTGGTAAATGAATATGGGTTTTATTTTGCTGTTTTAATATTTGAATTTGATGTCTGTGAAGGTTCACAGTCATCCAGGTCATTGTAGTCCAAATTGTACAGTACTTGGAGTAATCAGGACCCTACACCAGACACCGGACAGAAAAATGTTCCCTCTAAGCCAGAATGGAAAAAACACACACATATAAGGGAAGCTCTTAAAACATGTGGTTATCCTAATTGGGCTTTCATCAAATCAGCAAAGATGCACAGAAAAGATTAGACACCAACTAGGGAGGATCAGAACGACAAACGCAACCACATTGTCATTCTCTATTTAGCTGGTTCATCAGAGAAACTCAGGAGAGTCTTCTCCAAGCACGACATCCCAGTGTACATCAGACCCAGCAACACATTCAGACAAAAACTGGTTCATCCCAAAAACAAAACTCTTAAACACAAGCTTAACAACGTAGTGTATGCTGCACAGTGTAGCGAGGAATGCCCAAACCTCTACACTGGAGAGACCAAACAGCCACTTCATAAATGCATGGCACAACATAGAAGAGCCCCCTCTACAGAACAAGACTCAGCTGTACATCTGCATCTAAAGGACAAAGGTCACTCTTTCGAGGACGCCAATGTTCACATTTTGGACAGAGAAGACAGATGGTTTGAAAGAGGAGTGAAAGAAGCCATCTATGTCCACTGTGAACAACTGTCTTTGAACTGAGGCGGTGGCTTACGACACCAACTGTCTGCCATTTAATATCCAGTTTTGAGATCAGACACCTTAATGTCCACTCACATCTTGGGTCATTTGCTCTCAGTAAATCACATGATAAGCCATTTTCCCACCTTGGCTCGTGTGATTAGGTAGGGGATCAATAGGGGGTCCATGACCCTCTTGGGGGACACTCCCATGGGGCTTAAAATCTGGGACTCTCCACCAATTGCTCTCAGAACTAAAGAAGCTTCTCAGATGAGAGGTGAAACATCTTCAAGGAAACTTAAAGAAGTCAGATGCTTTTTTCCAAGCTTCTTAGATGTGAAATTGATAATAAATTGTTATGTTTACATCTTGTTAAAAAGGAGTTTTTCCTTCCCATTGTCACTTTGGCTCATAGGTGATTGTCTGATTGCTGTGGTTTTTCTCTGCATTAATGTAGGGTCTTTACCTCACAATAAAAAGTGCCTTGAGGCAACTGAAAATGGAATGGAATTGAATAGCATTACATTTATTTTTATAATAATAATTTTATTTATTATTTTTTATCTATTATTATAACATCTAGTATATTTATAAGATTACTTCTACATCCTTTCTTTAGCTAGCTACAGAATTAATGTTATTTTTACCAGCTTGCTTAATTCCTCAAGTTGTGGATACCACAGTGGATCTACACATTTTATACCAGATCCTTACTGACACAGCCCTCCCATTTTTCCAGGCTTGAAATCAGCAGTACACCAGTAGCAGTACACTATTTTGTCATCGCCTGAAGCTGACTTTGTGTCTCCTCCTAGTCTCAAATCAAGTTCAAGTTCAAGTTCAAATTTTATTCGCCACATGCAGTGGCAGGTTGCCCTGCAGTGGAATGAACCCGCCCCCGACCTTACATACACAACACAGACATCACATGTCTGTGTTGTGTATGGCCAGGAAAATCACCTTCATGTTTTTCTGTGTTTTATCTTCAGCTACTTTGACATAAAGGCATCTGCTGTGATGCTTACACCTTTGATAAAGTCTGGAAAGTGTCAGCTTCCTTTTTATAGATACAAAAATATGTAAATGTACTGATCTGAATTATAATATTTCTGACTGTCTGAGGCAAAATTTCCCAGATTCAAATCGAATCGAATTGAATCGAATCGTGGATCGAATCGATTCTAGAAATCAGTGACGATACCCAGCCCTAATGACAAAGGTAGGACATCTTTGAGCAGTCTTGTAGAAATGGAGTCTAAAAGACACATTGGTGGCTTAGGCGAAGTAATTACTGAAGTCATCTCAGAAAGGAGGAAAAGTCTAAATAAATATCAATGGTTTTAACAGTGGCTGCATGTAATGACACATCTATGAGATAATTATGAACAGTGTTGGTCAAATTTCTTGAAAAAAGTAATCAGTAACTAATTACTGATTACTTCCCCCAAAAAGTAATCCCGTTACTTTACTGGTTACTTATTTTTGAAAGTCATTAGTTAGTTACTTTTTAAAAACATGATTTACACCCTGAACAGGTAATTAAGCGATAGATCGCTTCAATCCCAGTTCTACTTTTTCTGCATAATCCATCATATAAAATGTAATCAAATGAAAAAGTCTCTTTTAAAAACTTGTTTTATTAGTTTTAATCTTTTAACTTTATGCATCAAGCAAACATTAAATTATATGCAACATTCTCTGACTGGAAGAAATTTGTTTAACATTTAAACCTATTTTCTGCACAACTCCAGCATATAAAATAAAATAGTTTTTTGTGTTTACACTCACTCTTTCAAATAGATGCAAGTAACACACAGCAGAAAATAAATAAAATCAAAGAATCAGCGATCCTGTTGCTCTATTTTCACCTGTTTAGCAGGAGTGAGGCAGGCGGAGGTTTGCCCTGGTGCAGGTGTGTCGCAGCCGTCATGTCAGTGGAAGAATCCGCGAGTTCCTCTGTAAATTTCACATTCCCGTGGCAGCGTAGACTACTCGGTGCTTGTGCGGAAGTTTAGGGGTTTTTTTTCGCTACAAAAAGAAGTTTTCTTCGAACAGCGGACGCTAATGTTTTTGTCACTTTTTATGGAATCAAACTCAAAGTAAGGTCAGTACTTCCACGCTTTAAACGCTGCACGGTCATGTTCTCTCCAGCACCCAATCCATTGTTGATCTGCACACAGCTGTTGCCACGAACTTCGCACTCGCTTACGTCATTGTCATAAGACACTCTCACAAAAAAATCACGGTTTTAGTAATGTAGTAACGCAGCGTGCTCACGGGAAAGTAACAGTAATCTAATTACCTTTTTTGCAATAGTAATCTCTTACTTTACTTGAAAAAAGTAATCGGATTACAGTAACGCATTACTTGTAACGCGTTACTGCCCATCTCTGGTCATGAATAATTTTTTCTCTAAAAAAATTATATTTTATTCATGAAGAAATTCGTGAAGTAATTCCTAGTTAAAGTTAAAGGAATTCTTGGCTTAACAGAGCACTGACCTTTGGTCAGCCTGGATACAGCGCTAAAAAGTACAAGTCAAGGTACAATATTCAACTTGTACCCTGCAGTGCACATAGTTACTCACTTGATCTCCAGCAGAGTAGGTGGATGTTTATAATGTGATCCTGTGGTTGCTTTGACATCTCAGAGAAATAAGTTGCATTCCTGCATTGTCACATTACTCCTCCATAACCCCAATGCAGATCTGTAAATGGTGATAACCACAATGAGCTCTGATGCATAGGTCTGTCTTATAATTAAAGGACCCATAAGTTTATCTCTTTGCTGTTAATGTAGGTTGCGACACTTAACAACAGATAGCCTTGACTTACCTTCTGCGGGCCTGTGGCAAGAATCCAAATCAGGATATTGACTTTGGGGTATTATAAAAGGCTGTATTAAGTCAAAGCAGGGATATGATATTGCAGAGAAACTAGCTGATGACACTGAGCTTATTCAGAGCCACTGCAGATCAATTGTGCAGCTCAGACACAGACAAGATCCATCATATGCAGTTATAATCCTGTTGACAGTGCCAGACAAGATCCTACGCTTTTTGTCTGTTCTTACACATGACATGTTTCCTAATAGAAATAAGAAAGCATAGTGGAGTGAGCTTTGTGTTGCATGTATAGTGAACTTATTGCACCGTAAACTACCATGCATGAGACACACAGTCACAATCAGTGTTTGTCAAAGACTACAAACTGATTGGAACCTGCATCGAAGTTAGTTCTAAGTGATAATTCACAGTTAATGTTGATCAGCCAATTGCTGAATCTGACTGTTGGATCAATCCTGTCATGCTGTGTTTATTTTGTGCTCTGGAACTAAACTCAGACACTCAGAACAAGTTTTAATTGAATCCTAATTGTTGTTATTTTTAAATGTTACAATTGTCAGCTTACCAAAGTCAGATGGCAAAAATTAAATATATCGAACTGCCTACACTTTTGTGCATACACTCTAAATACCCTTGATAGCTGATTTTTAACCCTAGCCTCAAGCTGTCGAAAAACAACTTGATCTTTCTTGATCTTTTTTTTTTAAAAAAGTAAAATTATATATATATATATATATTAGGGGTGCAACGATACACAAAATTCACGGTTCGGTTCGGTTCGATACTTTGGT
Source organism: Simochromis diagramma (assembly GCF_900408965.1). Taxonomy (NCBI): domain Eukaryota; kingdom Metazoa; phylum Chordata; class Actinopteri; order Cichliformes; family Cichlidae; genus Simochromis; species Simochromis diagramma. Next base: position 1,275,752 of record NW_024387197.1, on the reverse strand, counting down.
GTCACGGTTCGATATTTTTTCGATACAAAAATATGTTCATGCATTTGACTCGGCTAAAGTTAGTAGCATGCTTGCTTTTTTTTGTCTGCTTCCACTTGTCTTTGCACTAGGATGATGTCGGCGTAAATGTGCAGTCATATTCGTTGTGTTCCCACTAGTGCTTTCAGGTTAATCTCGTTGAAATGACCTTAACGCCACAACACGGCAAATCTCCGTTAACGAGCTACCGCCGATCGCTCCGTGCATGGGGCTAGACGGCAAACACGTTAACGAGCTAACTGTGCTAACACACTAGTTCACACCAATGTAATTGAGCATTGCATGGCACATCCAACATACTGTTTTACTTTAGTCCATGACTCGCTTACCTTCAGGGTCATACGTCACATGAAAACCAAAATAATTCCAAACGCCAGATCTGAATGAGGTTCAATTTGACTGTTGCAAGTAGAGCTTAACTTCTGTCTCGCTAGCTTGCCCTGCGCTCTTCCTTCTGACTATGCTGTCTGTATTGAGCGCTCAGTGGATCTGCGCTCGACAGTGCAGCCTAGGCGGAGTAGTCGAACACAGATTCACTGAGCGCTCAACACAGACAGCATCGTCAGAAGGAAAATTGATAAAATAAATTACAAATGTTGTATTGTTCGATACATATGCGTACCGAACCGAAAGCACTGTATCGAACGGTTCAATATCGATACGAATATCGTTGCACCCCTAATGTGTATATATATATATATATATATATGTATGTATATATATATATATGTATACCGTAGCTTGCCTCCACCAGTGTGTGAATGTGAGAGTGAATGAATAGTGGCATTGTAAAGCGCTTTGGGTGCCTTGAAAAGCGCTATATAAATCCAATCCATTATTATTATTATTATTATTATTATTATTATTATATTAGGGGTGCAACGATACACAAAATTCACGGTTCGGTTCGGTTTGATACTTTGGTGTCACAGTTCAATATTTTTTCGATACAAAAAAATGTTCATGCTTTTTTAATTTGTCATTTATTAAAATTATAAATATATATTTTAACTCAAAAGTACAGTTTTTAAATTTAATGTTGCAGAAACAACAAAATAATAATAATAAAAAAAATCTATCTGATCGAGAAATCACTCATCTTTGGAAAAGAGACTTTATTACAGAGAAATGGCTCTTTCCAAAATAAAAGCTATACTATAAGCTTCTTCTGGGGTATATTCTCAGCAGCATATTAAACATATCAGGTCCCGTAAGGAGAATCATGTGCTAAGGGCTGTCTAAATGACCCGGGTAAAGTTTGTAGCATGTGTGCTTGTTGTTTTTTTCTGCTTCCACTTGTCTTTGCACTAGGATGGTGTCGGCGTAAATGTGCAGTCATATTCGTTGTGTTCCCACTAGTGCTGTCAGTGTTAATGTCGTTAAAATGACATTAACGCCATAACACAGCAAATCTCCGTTAACGAGTTACCACGGATCGCCCCGTGCATGGGGCTGGATGGCGTCAACACGTTAACAAGCTAACTGTGCTAACGCACTAGTTCCCACAAATTGAGCATTGTGTGGCACATCCGACAGACTGTTTTACTTTTGTCCATGACGCGCTTACCATCAGGGTCAGCTCTGAATGAGGGTGGGGGAGGTTCAATTTCGGGTAGCGTTGAGGCAGTTGCCATGTTGCAACGAGCTTAGCTTCTGTCTTGCTAGCTTGCACTGCGCTCTGTGGATCTGCACTCCAAATTTTGTATTGTTCGATACATATGCGTACCGAACCGAAAGCACTGTATCGAACGGTTCAATATTGATACGAGTATTGTTGCACCCCTAATATATATGTATATATATATATATATATATATATATAATTTTCAATAGAAGTGGATATCCATGCATCTATTTTCTGCTATTATCTGGTTCCAAATCCCAACGGCAGCAGCCTAAGCAGACATCCCAAGGTCTATTGTTTCACAGTCACCTCAATCAGCTCTTAGGCACAAATAAACCATTCCCTAACAAGCTGAGAGACATAATATGTTATTCATTGTAATGTTAACTTATTTATTTGTACCCCAAAACTTGGAAGACCTCGTTGCAAAAAATGCAAAAAGAATTACATATTCTTATTTCGTAGTGTTAGGGCTAACACTTTGACCCCTAACAGGAATTTAAGCAATTCTTTAAGTGAAGAGATGAACAACATGATAACTCTTTTTGCTGCCTTTTTGACTTTTAATTTGTGGATATATAAAGAATATCAAAAATATCACTATGTGAGATTATATAATTTTAATGCTGTCCTCCAGCCCAGATTGACTATGTGCACGTTAGCATATGCTACTTCCGGTGCGGAAACTCCTGTGGGGAGCTTTGTTTCTGGTGTCCTGGTATCCTGGTTTACGGTCCAAAACAAGTTAAGCAAATGAATGAATCAAGCGGCGATTTACATTTCTATAGATGTCTTGGGCATTTACCCAATATATCTATAAATGATGTTCATCGACTTGTCGATATTTTCCCCCCGCGCCTCAGAGCAAAAGAGAAAAGGGATTCAAATGTTATATTTCTCAGCTGTCCCTCGTTTATCGCAGGTGTTATGTTCTAAAAGTAACCAGCGATAGGTGAAATCAAGTAGCCAATTTTATTTTTTGACGGTGCAAAACGTTTCGTGGACATCGTGGACATACAGTACTGCACTTCAGAGTCACACTGCTAGCGATCGATGCAGCGATTCTGTACTGTACAGGAGAGACGTCACGGAGGAGATCGTCTGCAGCGATCAGGACGCAGGACACAATGTGACGTAAAAAAAAGCATGCAAACTTGCACTAAAAAATCCGCAAAACAGCGAGGTGAAAGGTGAACCGCGTTATAGCGAGGGACTGCTGTAATTTTGAAGGTAAGTCACAACATACTCTTCGTAAATACTAATGTATAGAAATCCTTACCAGCAATCATTCATTTTTTGTGTGGCTTTTTTCACGGTTTGTTAACATGCTGTGTAGGTGTGTACTTGACTAGCTGATATCGACATAACGGGGGAAACATCTGGTTTGACTATTCTTCACCTGTAGTTTGAATGCTGAACATTTGCCTGTTTAAATCACAAGACCAGTCATTATACAGAGATACTTCTGAATGTGGACGATGTGTCTTCTGCATGCAGTAATGCAGTTCTGCTTGTGTTGAGTGATGTAAACAACTGATCGATCTAAACGCTTTAAACGTCAAAATTGATCATTAGGTTTTTATGACACAACAGTGGTGAGTGTTCCCACCTTCTGCTCTTTGTAACTTAACGCAATCTTTCCGTTTTCGAGTTTTGGACATGATTTTGGAGTATAACTTCGCAGTAGCGATTGACCGCAAAGTAAAGCTACCGGAAATGCACAACCCCACATCCGGTCTCAAACCAGGAAGTTAGCATTTTCTCGTGCACATGGTCAATTCACAACACAAATAATATGTAACTATTATCTATTACCTTAACTCACAATTATAAATGTAATTAAAGTCCACCCATCACTGGGCACAAATTCCAACATTTTATTATGCAGGAAAAAACTCCATGAGCTAGCAGTTGATGTAGCCTGTTGTGAGTCAGTAGTATAACCACTATGATGACTATGATTACTAAATTTAGTATTTTAAGGTCAAAGAAAGCCCCCCCCCCAACTTTGCTTAGAAATTAGTTGCATCATCTCTTTGTGATGTGTGTCTAGTTGGCATTTTTCCTCTCTTTTTTGGCTTCACTGATAAGCTCCAAAAACTTGCTGGCAAGAATCTGATTTTCTTGTCAAAGAACAATTACATTTGCCCAAACCCAACATTGGCATTACTAAGAACTGAGTTTGAAAATATTTACTCTCATAAAACTACTCATCAGTAGTTTTAATAAATAGATAACAGAGATAACGAGTAAAGAGTTTTTTTTCTCCTGTGCTTAGGGGCTATCTCAAACTCAGAGCTGTCATTTTTGAGCTTCTTGTGCTTTTATGCTGTCTCTGCTTTTGTTGCTAAGTATTCATTGTTGTCAAGTGTTTTTTTTTTTTTTGGTCCCCATCTTTTCTGCTTTGCACTTCACAGAGTTCATCTGCTATTGTCAACAGCTATTTTTTCTTGGAGGCTATTGACAACAATTCCAATGACTCAGTTTCTACAGTTTGTTTCAAACTAACAACCACACGCAAAGCTTTGAACAGCTCAGTTTTTCAAGTAAACTCTCAAATGAAATCCAGGGTTAAGACTGGCTGCAAAAAAGCAAGCAAACAAAAAAAGACCAGATAAAGCACTATAAATCTTTAGTTTGGCGGTGTGGTTTCTTCATGTCTGAAAGTTTCTGTTTCTATAGTTTCTGTTTCTATAGTTTTTTTGTAGTTTATATAGTTTTTTCCATTTTTTACACATTCTCAAGTTTCTTGTGTGTCAGTGTCTTTTCGTATTTAGTCATTTTGTTTGCTTTCCGTTAGCTATTGGTTGGTAACTCTTTTTTTTTTTTTTTCCCACTTTTTGTCCCATTTGGTACTTTAGCCATCAGAATTGTTGTCTGAAGACCAACAAGGATACCCAATGGATTTACTTTGCCAAATGGATCATCATGGCCTTGCCGTATTGGTCCATTTGATCAACCTTTGTTGTTATTATTTATTTTATTTATTTTCAGTTGTTACAGATGGGACAGACATGACTGAGGGATAGGAAAGGGAGAAAGAAAGATTAGGGAAAAGAAAAACAGAAGGGAAGACAGACAGTGAGAAAGGGCACTTAAAAAGAGAAAGAAGAGAAAAACAATCTCCTGGATCACCTGTTGAGAGAAAAAGAAGAGAAAACAAGCAAAAAAAAACAACAGAGCAACATACTAAACACAACACCATCACGTTAATCTAGCTAAGTGTAAACAGCAGTAAATACTCAATATTGAATGTTGTTGTGCAGCACGTAGGACCGACAGCGCACAATGTGCTTGGAAATAGCAGCCAATAAAGGTGTAGTTTATGTCTATGAACAGTGAACACCCGTGTGCACACCTGTTTGGATCAGCGCGCTTGTATTCAAAAGGTTTCCCCGTGTAATGGTCTGCTAGAGGATGTAGAAAGCCGTAGCCCTGTCCCCCAGGGCATGAAGCAGGCATGGAGGAGATCCAGGCTCCAGACATCCAGAGGCCCCAGAGTGCGAGAGCCCAAGGAGGACCACCGGAGGGGCATCCGTGCCACCCTCCTGGGAAGAGCTGAGGAGAGCCCCAAATGAGGGGTCACCCAGTAGCCACGGAGCAGAAGCCAGAGGGGGCTGCAGTGGCGTGCCCGCCGGCTCTGCCGGCAGCCAGCTGTGCCAGAGTGAACCGAGCCACGGGGCCGGAGGCCCGAGGGCCCCCTTTGCCCCGGAAGAGGCCTGACCGAGCAACAGGCACCAGGCCCCGCCAAGTAGTCACCGAGAGTGAGCTGGTACATACCTGAGCGCCCAGCCCCGGACACCAAGAACCACCAACGCACCGACCCTGAGGGCATCAGTTACCGGCAGGGAGTGTCGTGAGGGGAGATAGGCCTTTGGAGGGCCTGGGAGTTCCCAGAGAGGTGGAGTATAAGACCCGACCTGACATATAAACACAGACAAACAGGCACACACAGACAGAAAGATGCATTCCCACCCTCATGCACACATATACAAATATTCAGCACTCACCCAACATAGGGATAGACATACATTGACACTGTACACACAATCACACTCCCCAAACAAACTCTATACCCCAGGTCCACGTAGAGTTGGTAACTCTTATATTGATTTTTTGTGGTTACCAAAAGTGCTTTTGGTGTTGTCTATTGAGGCTTACCTTTTTCTTGTTTTAGGTCACTATAAATGCTTAATAAAGAAAGAAAAAAAGGGAAAATAAAAGAAGAAATAAACAAAAAAGACTTGCACTGCAAATGATTGCAACAAATGTAGATTTTCACTTGTGCATAATTAACAGCAATTAAAAATATATGTATTTGCTGGCAGAAGAAAACAAGAGTATGTTTGCTATTGCACATCATGAAAATATTAAGATAAGTAAATATGAAGGAAGTACAAAGTTTAACTAAACACAACCAGCTAAGATATGATTAGATAAACCAACAACTTCGGGATATTCCAAAGCTCTAAATTTTGAATTTGCATTGTCCAGTCTGGTTCTTGTGTAATCTGGTATACCTCAGCCTTTTCTGCCTGTTTTCCCTCCTTAAGAATAGCTTCTTGACAGCCACCCTTCCACAGAGACCATTTTTGATGATGCTTTGGTGAACAGTTGGTAGATCAACTGACATAGTATGTCAGGTGATTTTTTTCCCCTATTTCTTAAGGATATGACTTTTAGATATTGTTCAACTGCTGTAGAGAGTTTTAGTCCTGACACTTCTTTTGTCCTTGACTTGTCCAGGTTCCTCATATTTTTAAGGGAACTTAAGTGCACTGCACAGCATGCTGAAATACGCAAAGATTTCAGCTAATAGTTTTTTGGGAATCACGTGGTAGGTGCAAAATACTATTTCGGGCCTGTCAAACTATGTTATATTTGGGATTTTTATAGTATTTTATATATTTTTTTAAGATTTTTAAGAAAATACAACTTTAGTTTGAACTGCTCCCCCAGAAAATGAAAACAGCGGTGGAAAAGGTTGAGGTGAGGGTAAAGCAACATCTGTGTGGGTGTTTTTATTATAAGCCAGCGGGCATATCTGTCCTGTAGGAGGCAGAGCAGCTGCCCCAGAGAGGTGCACTGCCATCTGACACTCAGTGTTCATCCAAGTGTAGTAAGAAATCCCTGCCTGATTGGCAAAACCTTTAGCCAAGGTCATAGGGTGTGTGTTCCTGATATGACCAATGAGTAATCATCCTTTTCAATTTTTTTTTATTCTGGCTGGACAGCCAGCCAGTGCGTGTTGGTAATCTTTATTTTAGTGTTGAGTTTAATCATTACAAAATGTGCTGTTGAATATCACCTTGGGAAATGTCAGCATATGAAAAAAATCAACCCGGCAAATGGTTGATGGACAGCGATGTGTGGGAGGCAGCCTTTACATGGCATGTCAGCTCAACTTCAATGAGCTAAGTGCAAGAATCCCAATATATATATATATATATATTTTTTTTTTTTTGTGAGTGATTTTTGAAGCACTATGTGTGAAACCATTAACACTTTTTCAGCACATTCGCTGCTTTACACAAGAGAATGAGATCACTGACCAGTCAAAGCTTGAGCATTTTAGATACTGCAACATCTGACATATAAAAAGAGTTGTGAGAACTACTGGACATGGAGGATGAAGTGATGGAAAAGATGATGCAGGACAAACTGGAAAAAAGCACTGGGAGTCAGAAACAACTGATGTAATGTATTTATCCCTATAAAAGTAACCATAAATAAATGAAGAAGGCTGGTCTCATGGCTCAACCATATTGTGTTTCAGGTACCATCCAGATATGTAAAAATGAGAATCAGAAAATAACTAAATGCTGTATACTTATGCTGCTGTGATCTCCAACTGGTGAACAGATTACAAACTTTTCATCCACTCCCTCTCTCTCCATATTTTGCATTCTTGAAATATTTTCTTGAGGGCTTTGCAAAGTCAACTGTCTCACCAACATATACCCCTTCTATGAGCCTGTAATGGTATCACACCTGGCCTTGATATGGCAGTCATGCCCATAGACTGTATATAAAAGATAAACAACCAACAAGCCTCAACATTAGCATTTTGACTGCCTTTTTTTTTTTTGCTTGTTTGCCATTTTACTTTCCGTCAGATATGGAAGTGACCACATCTGAACAAAGCTGAAGTGCCATATTGTACATGTTTGGTACCTATAGCAAGAGTTTTCATGATATCTATTTCAAGGCAATATCACATGTGGGTTGATGTTTACCCTTTTTGTATACTTTGCAGGGTTTCCTCCTGCAGAGGTTCAGTGGTTGTTACACCTCTCTACATCTCTCTCTCCTAGGAATGACACCTCCAGGTTTTGGTTTGTTTCTCCCTTCATGGTGCTGCCAACATTCAGGCATCCATGTCACGATTTTTACTTCTGACTCCTCACATATCCCATGTTTGTCATTTTACCTTTTGATTAGCAGCACAATCTGTTTTTAGTCCCTTCTTTGTCAGTGGCTGTGTCCCAGCTTGTGACACCATGTACTGTGGCTATTTGAGAAATTTTGGAATTTTATTCAAATTTTATAGAAAAGCAGTGTGGGAGGAGATACATATTCTTTTGGGATTGTGTCAGGAAGGGCATCTGGTGTAAAATCTGCCAAATTTAACAAATGGCACAACCCCCTTGTGAATAAGGAAGTAGCCAAAATCCGCTTCTGGACACATCTGTACTACAGACATTTCAGTGTGTGTGCCAGTCACACACATGATTTCTTGTGCATGGAGAATAAGCAAAGCCAGTCTTTTTCACTTACAGGATATTGTAAAGATTTGGACTATCATGACTAATAATTTATTTGTGATCTGCTCCCTATAACCAGTTTCTTACAGGAGTATCATGCATTTTGCAATAAATGTTTGCTTTAAAAACAAATGTATAACATTTGACTGGTGTGCTAAAGTGACCGTTGCTCTGACCTCTGTGGTCACCTGTGACACTGAAAACTCTCTCTGCAAAAGCCTGAGAAGCTAGCATAGCCAGTAAGTCTAAGCCAAAGGTTTTAAGCTGTAATCAAAAGGAGACACTTTTCTTCAGCCAAAATTATTTTCCTGTGTCAAAAGTAATGGGTTGTAAAAGGTCTTCCTTTTCCTTTCTGATCAGCCTCATGCTGCTTGTGTAAGTCCTTCACTTAGGCTTTGTGCTTCATTTTGAGAGAAACCTGAAGACTGGCTGTTTTGATGAGGATGGTGCTGCTTCTGCTTCTTGTCTATTGTCACCACAAAAATAGCATGAACTTTGAAGCAGTCAGTACTCTTTTTTGGTCCACAAGTCAGTCAGTCAGCAAAGTCCTGATCTTCAGAATTAGAAATCAGCACAAGGATGTTTTTTGAAGGATGATCCAGGTTGAGCACTTTGGAGACAAGGAGGCAGTGAGATGGTTTTGGACATTTCCAAAGGAGGGATAGTGGGCACATTAGACAAAAATTACTCAACATGGAGCTACCAGGCAGGAGGAAAAGAGGAGAACTACAGTGAAGACTTGTTTCATGGATGTAATGGACATGAGTGTTGAGAGTTGGTGTGATAGTAGAAGATTCTAGAGATGGACCCCTAAAGGGAACAGCCAAAATATGCAGAAAATGATGATTTTGGTGCTTGGAAACAGGATAAATGACAAGGCGTGGATCTGAAGGAAAAAAGAAAGAAAAGAAAAAGAAGGGATAATAGTAGCTAGCCATTCTTTGCAACTCTAATATTGACCTAAAATCATCATGAATGCACTTACTGACATCAGCTTAAGCTTTTTTTCATATACAGCCTCCATTAAAAAGAAGAGATTTTAAGGAATTTCCACATTGGCTTCATGTCTCAGACCTCGAAACGACATATGTCCATATCTTTACAGTCTATTCCCTGGTGTTCAATTATTAGTGTGCGCAGTTCTGCAAAACACAACTTAAGAGTAATTATTAATACATTAGTTGCAGTTAATTCAGAAGGTTCATGTGTGTTTATTATCATTTCAAGTAAGCCTCCCCAAGTTAAAATTAAAGTAAATACAAATGAACCTCCTGATCGGACTGCAAAGGTGACATGTCAGCTAAGCTATTTGAATTGGTCACTAGAGACATAAACCATTTTTCCAATAGTACTCAAAGAGAAAGGTGTTTATCTCAAAAGCTGAATCCAGTTCAAAACAACATGATAAGAAACATTTGATGTTGGCCAGCCAGATGATTCACCCTGGTCCTGTGAGAACTCTACAAGTAGATACACCTCACAGCTGAACAATATTTTGTTTCTCCTCCTATTTGAAATCAGACAAACCTTTGATATGACCTGTGATAAAGTGAAACCGTATCTGAAGAGCTTTCTGTACTAACATTTTTTTCCAGAATTGATTGAAACATTTCTTGAAGCTTTCTGCTGTTTTCTCAAAACATCCATCCATCCATCCATTTTCTTCCACTTCTCTGGGGCCGGTTGGTGGGGGCAGCAGCCTAAGCAGAGAAGCCCAGACCTCCCTCTCTCTGGCTACCTTCTCCAGCTTGTCCGAGGAAACACCAAGGTGTTCCCAGGCCGACCGAGAGATATAATCTCTGCAGCTAGTCCTGGGTCTGCCCCGGGGCCTCCTCCCGGTGGGACATGCCCAGAACACCTCACCCAGGAGGCATCCTTGTCAGATGCCCGAACCACCTGTGCCAACACAAACACTGATTCAAAAATAGATTCACGACATTAAGACTGGGAATAGGATTTAGTGTGCATTTTCCTGAATCTCTATGATAGTCATGTTAGTCATGGCTAGCAACAATCATGAAAAGCAAACCTGTTTGCATTATGGGAATTTCCCCCTCACCATGTGTACATGGTTGGCAGAGGTACTGATGTGTAAACATTTGTGTCCAAATGACTGATGCAGTAACAAATGGAGTCCAGCTCTGAATCAACAGCTGAGCCAATCATGAATACCTTTAACTGGTAAACATGCTGTCTGCAGGGCCTCCCAAAGCACACCATCAAAAAGCTTTCCCAATCAATAGTTCACTGACACTGACACCTCTTGTGTATCCAGGTGTACTTTCCATACACCATTTGCTTCCACACTCAAATGAGACAATCAATTTCTCATCCATTTGTGTTTTATAAGTCTCATAAAATCTGGCCACTGTCAACTAGGTGTGGAATATTTAAGAGTTCATTTCCTCCCGCTGCTAGTGTACTGAGGCTAAGGAACAGTTGAAAGCCAGGAGGGACCAGTTTTGTAGAAAGGTCAGGTATCAGCTGCTCTGACCACACCAAATGCCAGCAAGACAATCTGATAATTTGCGACCCCAGGGTGAGGAGACAATCAAAAGAAGCTAAATGCAGGATCTATTAAAGACCCAGAGCAAAATGTCAGACAAATATATGCCAGGGTGAAGTTAGATATCAGTCAGTGATCAGTGTCAGCATTCAGAAAGCACACACACTTGTTCTATGGCAGCAGACTGCTGGGATACTTTTACTGTAATCTCTGTAATGCACCAACAAGCTATTTACTTAGCTGACAAAAAATAAAGATCAGCGATTTTATATTTTTATTTTAAAATTCCACGATACATTGAGGCACTTCATTTGACTGAGGTGATAAAAATATGCTTCGGAGAATTTTCATTGTTAAGCAATATGGAATGTTTAGAGAACAGACTGCTGATTAAAATTCAAGAAAACTAATGTTATCTGTTCATCTCGGTGTCACATAGTTCATGATGACAGAATGTGAGATATTCTTGTTTTTTTTTGGGAAACCAATTAAAACATGAGCTGAGAGGAATCACAGGCGAATAAATCATTTGAAAAATCCCATTAGAACAGACACAGAGGCCTCAGCTGTGTTTTTAAAAGCCAAAAGGGTCAAAGGAAAAAAAATTAATAGGCTTCATAGGCAGCAATAAATAGACTGGGGGAAAGGTGGCTCTGATGGGAAATGAGTTTTAATAAAATGCACTCTGTTTTCTTCACAGTGGGATAGACAGAATACAGAATATGGCAGTATCATCGACTCTCTTGGCTGGCAGGTACACAGCCTCGCTGAAACAATCTGCTCTGAGGCAAAGCACTAAAACAACCCAACCTTGCCACAAATGTGGCTTCCCTTGCTCTAGGTCGGATGATCCAATCACAAATATGAATAACCTCAGCACAAAAAGCAATTACCCTGCAGCCTAGACAAAGGGGCCAAGGCAGTGACACCACCAGGGCCAGAGTTGCGGCACCAGACTGTCGCTGTCTGTGCTGCTGTACAATTTAATACTTTTTGCATTGCTATTTAATCACACAGAAACAGAGGCTTTTTTTCCCTGGCATTCCCAATGATTCAAATAATAATCCACGATATTTTTCATAAAAATATCTGTTTTTATTGCCCCCTCTAGCCAAATGTCCATTTCATGAAAGCTTTTACAGTTGGTACTGTAATCACCTGCTGTCAGAAATGCCTTCCCTGGGAAAATATGTAGTTGCACAAAGATGGGGTTTATCCAGAATAAACATGGCTGAACAGACCGCCATGTGTTTAACCAAGCTACAAAGTGACAGATGGGAAATACAGTGGAACAGCAATACAGCGGTGCTAGCAGCTCAGTGAAACTTCACTCAGGCACAGTTGTGAAAAATCAGAGAAATGTTAATATAATCGAGAACTGACAACATCCACTGTCTGGAATTGAGTTTTGAGTGGATGGGGAGCTAAGTAAAGTAAAATACCTTGATTAGAACATTACAGCACTGCAAACCACTATTTCAGCTATGAAGGGAGCTACTGTAGCAAAACTGTAGCAGAAGCCTCTTGATAGGCATTAGCTGCTGTGTTTTTTTATAAACAGCGTGAAGTTTCCGTTTTACTTTCACTATCTTATCATCATTTGGAAGTGAGTGCATGATGGTATGTGTCCTATCCATGACTCTTAACTGATCGATCAGGGACGATGCTAACATTTCTTGCACATTAGTGTAAGAAAAAGTGTTGTGTTGTTGCTTATTACAGTTAGGACATCTTAATCAATTCTTTAGTTAGTTTAGGAACTATAATAAAATGTTGCCCTTTGCCTTGAGGCAGGTGTAAATAATTATTCCAGCTCCATTCACCTGTTTTCCCAGAAGTGCAACCAACTTTAGCCAATAATCAGAAACTGGCTGCAAAAGTTGGTTCTTAATAGGAAATGACGCAGCTCTCCTAGATCCTTGACTGTATTGCCCTATGATTATAGTGATAATGCAAAGACATTGCAGCTAACAGGTTCTGGGTTCACCTTCTTTAGGATGCTTGTTTGCCTAAACCAAACAAAACAGTTTAAGCAAAATTAAAAAAAAAAATGTTCTCAGAGAAGACTTGCAGTCCAGCATCCTGTTTAAAGGTGGGTGATAATGGATAAGAGGACATTTCGTCAAGAACACGCAAGACTCTCAGCTTAGTACTTAGTTGCCAGTGAACTCACTGTTTTTGCTTGTAATAAAATCCGGTGAACTTGTGACTGTGCCTGGATCTTACAACAGAGTATTAGGACCACATTAAGAAAAAAATGTTGTCCGTTTTGAGATTAAAGTGAAAATTTTGAGATTAAACTCAGAATAGTATTTTGAGAATACAGTCGAAATGTGCAGATTACGATTGTGAAACAACTGCCACGACTCCTATACCCTCTACAAAATTTCTTGTGGAGATGAGACAGTGAATCAAATTGATCAGCTGTCCTATTATGTATGGTGATACAATATCCATCCTCTTTATTGCACGAGGGTGAAACCATCAGTATCCTTGCATTTGTCCACTGACAGCCAACTCTTAAGTTTATGTGTTTTTCCTTCTGACCAGATGTAGTTTTCTACACAATCTTTTCAACATCCTTATACTTAGTACTGTACTCACTATTACTGTACTTACTGTGTTTATGTGCTAAAAGAAACATAATTTCCTTGTAACTAAAATAGATTCTGAAGTACAATTTCACTAACTCATCTACACAAGCCATTTGGTAAAATAGAATTTTGACTTTAATGTTGAATCTTTGACTTTGTTCTCAAAATGATCAATAATATTTTTCCTAATGAGCTTCTGAGAGAGAGAGACATTTATTTTAATGAATTCAGATATAATTATTGCAGATACAATATTAGGTACAGCAACATGTTAATATATATGTATTATATATATTTTAGTATTTCAGGTAATCAAGCTAAAGTGTATTGGGATTTCCATACAGCTACATATCTTTATAAAGAATATCTATGGGGGAAAAAATTATTTTGGTTTTTTTTGTGTGTGTAAACAAAACTATACAATTTCAGTGTCTCATGGTCCAAATATTTTAGCCACATATGGCCCACAGGCCTCTATCTGCATGTACAGCTCTGGAGGATTAAAATACTTGAAGAACATTTCACAGTATCCATCCAGTACTTGTTGAGTTATTTCACTCTGAATTTGAAATGTCAGCCCAATGAATGGCACCCAAGGAAATGTCAAAGTCACTTAGATTTACCTTCTGGACCATGCACACCTGTGTGTAATACATTCAAAAGTAGTTAAGATATTTCACTCTAGAGTCACAGTGGTGGACTAAACCAGACTTTGACAAAAGCAAGAGAAAATCCTTCACTATTTCAAGTAAACTACTGTGGGTAAAAAAATGAAGCAACCATGCACAGTCCTGAAAAATATTTTCCACTGTTCCAAGGAAATACATGACATATTAGTGACATGTCATCCATCCAACTATTTTGTCTAAATATAACACCCCAAATGCAAATCAGGAAGCTGAGTTTATAATCACAGAGCACTTGAGTGTGACCATTTGGTGGGTGTGCTTGGCCACAGAAGGAAAGTCAATGTAAAACCTTTCCAGTAAAAGTGAATGTAAATCTTAGACTTAATTAAAAGGAGCTCAATTTACTGCTCTTATCTTAGGTAATCATGTTAACCAATAGGGGTGCTAAAAACTCATTAGGGGTATGGATTTTAATTAGTACCCTTGCAGATGTAACATAAAATACCCCTCCTCAAGCAGGAATCCTTTACTAATGGGAATATCCAGGCTGTGTGGGTTTGTGGAAAGATAAATATTTGCTATTCTTTCTATGTCAGTCGGTGCTTTCCTTTTGGACATTTTGTTCTAAGCTGTAAATTAAGTATATTGTTACCCCTTAAAATACTGCAATTTGGAAGAAAGAATTTTAAATAAAGTGTAAATAAAGTTCATCATTAATAAATGCTTGCTAGTTTTTAGTATCTTCTTACTTTAGTTAAATTTAACTATCTGAAATTTGTCCTGTATGAGTACTGGCAGTGCCACTAGCAGTTTTCCTGAGGTACACATTAAGGTTGATATGAAACGGTCAGGCAGAAATCAGGTGAAAATGCAGCTGGTAGAGTGAAGTGCAGGTGATAGTATCCATAAAGTCTTCCAGAAGTAAACAGCCATCTATCCAATACTGTGCTTCAGGTGTGTGTACACAACCATGAACAGCAATAATCGATTGTTCGAGCTGTTGCGGACAGCATAAAATCCAAATGATACAAATAAAACCAAGTGGGGTTGGCTGGGATCCGGCCTGTAGTGGCAGGATGAGGAGGAGGAAACATTATGCTGCAGGCCTGCACTGCACGGTGCGAGTGCACGGAAGCAGGGAAGTAAACTGTCAAGGGCTTGACACTTTCGAGATGAGATCCTAGTAGATGAAAATATGGCATAAGAAAACTGACAAAAATCAAATGAAACAAAGTTTGTGCCGGCCTTATTTGCATATTTTTTCTATTTTTAATTCTTTGATCATTTCAGGAATAACCAGGAATGCTGCAGAATTTTTAGCATAAAGGCTCTCCCCAGTGTGCAGGCGCTTCCCATACTCCACTGTACACAGAAAGAGGGTTCCTGAGCTGGGTTTCTAAGCTTTCACGCCTATTCACAAAGGACCAGTGTAACACAGTGAGCTTTTGAACAATAATGAACAACCCTTTCATTATTAATCTATGTGCTGATAGCGAAACTCACTGAAATCTCCAGTGTCCTTGTGTAAATTCAGGGGTAAAAGGCAAGTTAAATGGAGCATAGTTCAATTTAATTCCACAAGAAATCTAAAGTTCTTAAGGCAATATGAATATTTCTGGATCATAAAACCAGTGTTAATAATGGGTAATGTGTTTACAAACATCTACTTATTAATATATCAGACAACTTGCTCATAGTTCCTCCTAACTTAAATTTGTGATGCTAAACAGCGATAACATTTGAAAAATTGAGAACTAATTTGTATACTTTAAGTAATAATTACATTAACATAGAAATATAGAGTTTTAGTCTTTATTAGTTTTATTAAAAGATAAAGAAAAATAAAGAAGATTTGGGATGTCTGTGAGTCAGCTGTCTTCACTATGTGTTGTGTTTTTATTATAATACCTATTAAGACTTTCCTAAATATTTCCCCTGAAAAATACCCTCCATTTATCAATAATAATTAAGAAAACTAGAACTAATACTTAAACGAATGCAAACTGTTTAAAATACTGAGTTCAAAATGAAGTGAGCAAACCTACTGCAGCAAAGAACATGCCTCATTCACCCAAGGACCTTTTCCCAAATCTAAATGCTTACTATTTAACATTCACAGATATTTACACTGTAATGTATGAACCAGGAGCAATTCAGGGTTTATATTTTTATTTTTATTTAAAATAAAAAAAAACACATATATATATATATATATATATATATATATATATATATATATATATATATATATATATATATATATATATATATGACCTGTGGTCGGCCCAACTGACCGAGTGCTCAGTGAATACCTCAGGCAGCAGAAACCCAAGAAAGAGGAGGGAGACGAGGAACCATCATGGAAGGACAGGCCCCTGCACGGTATGTACCACCGGCAGATAGAGGAGGTGGCTGATATCCAGAAATCCTACCAGTGGCTGGACAAAGCTGGACTGAAAGACAGCACAGAGGCACTAATCATGGCAGCACAAGAACAAGCTCTGAGTACAAGATCCATAGAGGCTGGGGTCTATCACACCAGGCAAGACCCCAGGTGCAGGCTGTGTAAAGATGCCCCAGAGACAATCCAGCACATAACAGCAGGGTGCAAGATGCTAGCAGGCAAGGCATACATGGAACGCCATAACCAAGTGGCCGGCGTAGTGTACAGAAACATCTGTGCCGAGTATAACCTGGAAGTCCCAAGGTCAAAATGGGAGATGCCCCCAAGGGTGGTGGAGAATGACCGAGCTAAGATCCTGTGGGACTTCCAGATACAGACGGACAAAATGGTGGTGGCTAACCAACCGGACATAGTGGTGGTAGACAAACAGAAGAAGACGGCCGTAGTGATCGATGTAGCGGTTCCGAATGACAGCAATATCAGGAAGAAGGAACACGAGAAGCTGGAGAAATACCAAGGGCTCAGAGAAGAGCTCGAGAAGATGTGGAGCGTGAAGGTGACGGTGGTCCCAGTGGTAATTGGAGCACTAGGTGGAGTGACTCCCAAGCTAGGCGAGTGGCTCCAGCAGATCCTGGGAACAACAGTGGAGATCTCTGTCCAGAAGAGCGCAGTCCTGGGAACAGCTAAGATACTGTGCAGGACCCTCAAGCTCCCAGGCCTCTGGTAGAGGACCCGAGCTTGAAGGATTGACCGCCCACAGGGGCAAGTGGGGAATTAAAAAAATAAAAATAAATAATATATATATATATATATATAGCCCTCAAATTGCTGTGTTAAGTACTTTTTAAAAACAAAAAATAGCCATGTGGCATGCTTGCAATTCTCTCATTCCACTCCAGTGGACCTCTGGAAAACACACTAAAATATATACATTTCACCCTTTACCCTTCATGGGATTCTCCTCCTCCTCTTATCCTACCCGATCAATCAAATAGAAGTTAAAAAGGCGATTTTGCCAGACCTCTGAACAACAATGAGATTTGGCTGAAAAGTGAAAGGTTGAGAAGATGTAAAGAACAGAGACATCGTTTTACTTGTTGAAGACTGAATGCTGAAAATATTTTTTTATTGTATAGAATTGTAAAATAAGCTATCCTAAATGTCCTCTCTAAATTTGTTTAAAAAAAATTAAAAGGCTGTCACTGCTATCCATTATTTAAGCACTCCTCTAAATAAGTATCAGTATCTTCTAACAAACAGAGACCAATTACTGAAAATCCTTACATCTCACCGCCACGAACTCCACTAAGAGCGATCCCTGCAGACCTGCATTTGAACTTAGACCATTTTTGCTGAGAACTGACATAGCACACACTGCACCACTGTGCCCAATAATATAGGACCAATGAGGCAAATGTAAACCACTAAACAGTCTGGTCTATTAATTCATGGGGTTGCTGTGATTCAGCAGGTAGAGCCCCACTAAACAGGATGTCAGATAGGCGTGCAGATCATGTCTATATTGGGTCCACTGGTCCATCACCAATTCTGGAAATCTAAATGATGCCCAAATTAGGGCCACAATTTGGACGTCCAAAAATGATCCAACTTGGACGTCAATATGATATTCAACATTTGACCTTTGAACTGGGTAATGGACGTCTATGAGAGGTGCAGGAAATTTACATGATTAATAAATGTAATATTTTTTAATTACAAATATCAACATTGGTAATATCAACATGATAAATATGATTACAGATTATTTATAAACAAACACGATGTATTATGTGTTAGCCTACTGATTTATTCAGTGCATGTGGGGTTTTTGTTGTTATGTTACATTTTCCTGTTTTTCTTAAACTGTTTTTTCCATTTCAACTAATCAAATTCTTTGTCCAATCCAGATTAAAACTGTCATTTATTATAATGAATATTAAAAACATTGAAATCCATGTTAAAATATAAAATAATAATGGTTAAAGTATTTAGAAAAATTTGGAATTCCTTTTAAAATTAGTGCAATGTGCTTAAGAAGTTTAATTTTTTACAAGTATCCTGCTTTATTGTGAAGAGCTATGTAAGAAAAAGTGAAGTGTGGTTGTGATTGGTAGCAGGACTGAGAGAAGTTGCGTATGAGAAGTTTGTGCAAGTGTGTGTGTATGAACTGGACTATCTGCTCGACAGTCTTTGTTGATGCACACATTTTGCAAACTGCCTGTGGGACACGTCTGCTCCATATCCACCATGACACTGTAGAGTCAAGAGCATGTGCCATCTTGGAGATGTCTGCTGATTCCTTCACACATAAGTGTTTTTATACAAAAACCATATGCTCCCTGTGGAAACATGGGACTACAGAGTCTATGGGAGCATAATAAAAACAACGTCTAAAATAAGTCAAAGTTTGACATTGAAAGACGTATACAACAACAATTTGGACTATAAAGAGCTTGTACACGGAGATCCTACAGACCTCAACATTAGACATTTCATAGACATTGAAAAAAAGACATCGCCCGGTGTTACAAAACAAACCCTTCCGTGGACTGCACGTCCAAAAATGACTTATAAAAGACGTCACTCCGAAGTCACTTTACACAGTGGGGCAGGCTACAGTTGTAACTGGAAAGCTGGTAGTTCATTCCCTGGCTGCACCAGTCTCCATGCTAAAGTGTCCTTGAGCAGGATACACCTCAATTCATTCATTGGAGTGTGAATGTTATAAAGAAAGCAATTAGACATAGAAAAAAGTGCCTGTGTGAATGATTAAATGAGGCACAGTAAGCAATACTATTTGCCTGATAATCCTATTAAAAATTATTGAAAAGGCACTAAGAGCACAAACATGCCAGAAGGTTCCAGCTCTGAGACTTTAATTAGCCTAGGTGAGGCCTAGCAGACAGAATCAGTTGCCTGGACATCTGTCTATCAAAGTGCCATGACCAAAGCGTAGTATTCAGCTGAATTTAAAAACAAAATGCTTGAAAGGAGAAAACTATCCGAAGAGTGCAAAACCATATTTTGCACCAAGTTTAAAACATGTTTTTAATGCTGTGAAGTCTATGAGCACTGACTTGATTTGCAGCCTGCCTTGATTTGCAGTGGAAGTTTAAGGACCTGAAGCTTTTGGCAGATTTTTAGTTCAGTTAGCTTAATTTTCAGGTTGCTACTTTATATTTGTGTCAATATAAAGTTGTCAGTAAGCACAGACACCAACTTATAATGCTAACTATAAAATTACATTTTCCTGGATGGCCTACAATTCCACAATACACAAAGTGTCTCTATTGTTTTGGTGAGTCCTCACTTCTATCATCAACACATGATAAAGAGTCTCTGAAAGCTTTTGTTAAACATGGTTTTTCGAGCTGGGCTAAAGCACTTGAACAATTCAGATCACATCAAATGGGTTTGATGAATGGAGGGAAAACAGATGCAGACTCCAATCTGATGCAGTTTTTAAACTTGGATGCTAAAGATATACCAGAGTTCCAATTGTGGCTGGTTTATAAGGACAGTAAGTGGCTATCTCATGATATCATCGACAAGATGACTGAAATGAAGGCCCATGATGTGCTGAGAATGCTAAGCTAAGAAATAAAGTTTGCTGAGGTTTTCTTTTTGATTCTGGATCAGACAGCTGATATATCAAAGAACAGATATAATACCTGTTTATTTACATTTTGTGACTGAGCCAGAAGAGTATGTAGCAGCTGGAGTCTAGAGCACACTATATCCATTAATTAATATTATGATTTTAGTTGAGCATGATGTTGCTGAGAATATTTTCACCCATCGCAACTTCATGTCAGTTATATGCAGAGATGGGCAGTAACGCGTTACAAGTAACACATTACTCTAATCCGATTACTTTTTTCAAGTAACGAGTAAAGTAAGGGATTACTTTTGCAAAAAAGGTAATTAGATTACTGTTACTTTCCCGTAAGCACGCTGCGTTACTGCGTTACTAAAACCGTGATTTTTTTGCGAGAGTGTCTCATTACAATGACGTAAGCGAGTGCGACATTTGTGGCAACAGCTGTGTGCAGATCAACAATGGATAACATATCGAGTGCGGGAGAGCATATGACTGTGCAGGGTTTAAAGCGTGGAAGTACTGACCTTACTTTGAGTTTGATTCCGTAAAAAGCGACAAAAACATTAGCGTCCACTGTACAGTGCGTGGGAAGAAAACTTCTTTTTACAGCGAAAAAACCTCCCTAAACTTCTGCACAAGCACCAACAGTACGCTGCCACAGAATGGGAAATTCACAGAGAAATTCGTGGATTCTTCCACTGACCGCTGCAGCACCACCTATTTTATTTTATGTGCTGGAATTGTGCAGAAAATAGGTTTAAATGTTAAACAAATTTCTTCTAGTCAGAGAATGTTGCATATAATTTAATGTTTTCTTGATGCATAAAGTTAAAAGATTAAAACTAATAAAACAAATTTTAAAAAGAGACTTTTCCATTTGATTACATGCAGAAAAAGTAGAATTGGGCTGAAAGATCTATCGCTTTATCACCTATTCAGGTTGTAAATCATGTTTTTAAAAAGTAACTAACTACTTTTGAAAATAAGTAATCAGTAATTAATTACTGATTACTTTTTTCAAGTAACTTGACCAACACTGGTTATATGTGATATGATGACGCTCATCACAAATTCACCAAAGCAACTCTCCTGCTTCCACAAATTTCAATGCAAAGACACATCCTCTCTCAGATCTTTGTGACCAATGTAATTGACAGCAGCATAGTTAGAAGCCATTGCTTCCAACTATAGCATGCTACTAGAATTCCTGGTTTACCTATCTGACCAACACATTCAGCACATGACCTGAATTTGGAGAGCCCAATTATGCCAAGACTAAAGGTTCCACGCAGACCAGAAGACAGGTTTGCCACCTGCCAGATTTCAAAGCAATGTACTGACCGATTCCTGAGCTGCAGATTTAGACCGTCTGCATTTAAATGCATGGGACATCGTAGAGATGTTGAAGATTTTGCGACTGGAAAGATCAATTGAAAAAACTTTGAAATTCATATGAACAGAATCATATGATATGTGTTCAGGTTCAGCAAAATAAAAAAAGAATTTGCAAAGCTACCTTTCAAGATCGAGCGGACTTTATGAAAGATGATCTGGAAGCGCATTTGAGAACTCTGCTGCCAGAGATCTGGACTTGCCCAGACTGTCCTTGTAACATCCTCAGTTAAAAAAAGATCATTTACAGCCATGTGGTGACTGAGAAAATATCTAAAGTCCCCAATGGGGTGAGTGACTGAATCATGTGCTTCAACAAACTGTCACAAGGATGATTCTCGAAATCAGAACCTAGAGGTAAGGAAGTATCTACAGGAGTAGGTAGATGAATTCAAGTGCACAGCTGCAAGGAGAGACACTTTCCCACAAAAGGAGTAGATTAACAGCGAAAACCAGAGGTGGGACCAAGTCATTGTTTTGCAAGTCTCAAGTAAGTCTCAAGTCTTTATCCTCAAGTCTCAAGTAATGTCAGGCAAGTCAGAGTCGAGTCTCAAGTCACTGGTGTAAAAGTCCGAGTAAAGTCACAAGTCTGAAATTTTGAATTTCAAGTCCTTTCGAGTCTTTAAAAAAAAAAAAAACGAAAAAAGAATGTTGCAGTTATATGCTAAATGTAAATATTAGACCATGTGATTTTTAAATCTGTGTTTTTCTCAACACATGACAAAATAGTGAACTTAGAAAATATACACAAATTGTGAAATTGCACCTCTTTAAAATGCAGCTCAATTAAACCTAGCTCCAAGAATAATTTTCACCGACAGTTCTGAGATAAGCTGCATGTTATTCTTGGATGTGGTTGTAGGACAGGTGTCGTGCCAAAGTAGGTATCCCCGACAGAATTTGTTTCCCCTGTGCTGGGAGCACGCAGGAAGTACTGATGTTTTCATTTTGTGAAAAATTAGTATCGTTACATTACCATTCAGTTTGAGGGTTACAACAGAAAATTATATATTTATTGCTCACGGGGTATCAGACATAGTAACTTCAGGTCACTGCAACAAGCCCAGGTACAGTTTACCGACGGATGGGTGCAGGACCTTGAAATGCACCGTGTAGAACGAAAGACCATCGTACGTATCATAAGTTTACCAGTCTCACAAATCGTCTTCATAAATACACATTCGTTAACCGTTTATTAATAGGACCTTTAAGCTCAACGGTAATTAATTAGCAGTGGAAATAATTTCTGGTACGCGTTACAGAAATGTAGCAGTGACAATAATACTGTATGCTGTAATCGTACTGGGCAATTAGTGATACAAAAAACCTGTTTTATCCTGTGAATAAAAGTATATGTTTTTGTCAATGTACCATAATAACAGAAGCGAAACGCAATATTGTGTCAGGACAATTCACTATTTATGCACAATAAATAAAGGAGCATAGCGCGACAATTTCTGTTCAGCGCCAGACTTGCTTGTAACCTATATCACCAATTATGTTATGAAAATGACGCATTAACTACAACAGCAGACTGACCTTCGTGTAAATGCTTGGAGCAGACTAACCTGTGAGCTGGAGTGTTCTGGGACGTTATATTTGGTCTTTGAATGGCTGCAATCCAGTCGCCTCTTTGTTACTTCGGAAACATGGCTCGAACAATTTCTCTTCAACGACGTAATCCGATAACAACCGATCTCTTTACCCGTCGGCTTCCCGTGGCTGTCATGCGACCGGCTATTGCAGTTAATAATACAACAGCTTCTTGACATTTTTGTGTTTCTTTTTATCGCTGTATAACTGATTTTAATTGAAAGCCTGCATGCGCTAGTACCTCTTGCCACGAGTTCCCAGAATCCTTTGCGGTTTTACCCCTGAATGACGTCACATTTTCAATCTCTATATAATATGCATGTTAAATTTTATATTTGGGGTGAAATATCAAGTCTTTTCAAGTAAACCGGTTCAAGTCCAATTCAAGTCCCAGGTCATTGGTGTAAAAGTCCAAGTCAAGTCACAAGTCTTAGAACATTTTTTCAAGTCAAGTCTAAAGTCATAAAATTAATGACTCGAGTCTGACTCGAGTCCAAGTCATGTGACTCGAGTCCACACCTCTGGCGAAAACTTTAATAGCTTATTTAGCTGTGTGGCGCTTTGTGTTGATTGACTAAATCTACTGTGCGGGCCTGTATGTTATCTTTGTCTATGTAACTATGTCATTGTAACTTCTTTTCTCTGTTCATAAGGCCTGTAGCAGCATCCCACATCAGGGATGGTGATAACAGATTTGTGTTGCTCTTCACACTTGAAATGATTTATGTTGGCCTTTTTACTAAATAATCTGTTGGCATTTGTTAGTACTTCCACATTACGTGGTGTTTCATCAGTAAGTTATTCGTGTTCGATAATATCTGTTGGCTTGTGGACATGATTGGATTTGTCCAGTGGGCGGCGGTGGGAGTGGGGGTATGAATCAAGCACCCACCAGCAGAAACTTAAATCAGCATGTATCACTGTGAGTTTATATGTAAAGACATTTCTATTCCTGAACTTTTTCTAACCAACTGTAAAGTGATTTAGCTTTTCACAAGCAAACTTTTCATCAGTTAAATGTTTTTTCTGCTTGGCTTTCTGATAACCAGCCAGTTGTTCCTATATTTCTGCCTAACATTTTTATGGTAATTTTAGGCTTTGAGTGCCTAGCATTATCATAAAATCCTTTGTGAAGACACCTCTATTTTGCATTTGTTTCAAACTGAAGAGATGTTTCACCTCAAATGGTCATTTCAGCTCACTGTTTGAATCGATGAAAAATGGTCATGAATTTCAGAATATTCTTTCGTCTGTCACACATTTGCTTTAATGATGACAGCACTGCTACCTACAACAAGTTTGTTCAGACATGATAACCAGTATGCTAGAATGATGTCACAATCATAGACAGCATAAAAACTGACACAGCTGCCAGATCTGAAAACACAAGTCTGTAACCTGTGTTGTTAAAAAGAGTTGCAGTTCTGTAGAAAGGCCCATGATGATGAGTTTATAGTCTTAGTTACTTGTTTTAAAATATTTTGTCTATTTTCTCAATTATTGTCATTCTAAGAGTTAGAAAAGAAGAATATTCAGGTTATCCTCATTGGCTAATGACTGTCGATTGGCAAGTTGTTAGCCAATAATGTAAGTTTCTCATGTGTAATTTTTTTAAAGCAGGTAACTTTGTTTTCAAAAATATCCGACATGAACACAAAAAATAATGTTAACCAGCTATCAAAGCTGTAAAAACAACAGATACTGATATCAACAAACAAGATAAAAGAGCACAGCAGGATACACAAAAGAAGAATTTTGAGGCTGGGACGATATTCAGTAAATAGGAAGAGAAAGTCTGAGCAGGCTGGGGTGCTTCTCTGTATTTTTCCTCTCCAGGTGGATTGTGGGTAGCCTTTGTCTCCATCTTTGGGTGAAACCACTCATCTTGTACTTGCCTTGCACACCTGCAACTGTGACAGCTGTTCTCCGCCAGATAGTACAAAATGGTGCTAAACTGGGTCACCTCATTGTTACTGTACCTTTTTATTTTATTTTTTTTATTTTTTATTTTTATTTTTTTTATTTTTTGCCTGTCCCGTTTGGCTCTTCTGCCATCAGAATTATTGTCTAAAGGCAAAGAAAAGATGCCCAACGGATTTACTTTACCAAATTGACCATCCCAGCCTTGCCGTAATGGTCCATTTGATTCACCTTTTATTGTTTATTTTATTTTCACTTGCTGAATACGGGACAGACTTGACTGGGGGAAAGAAGGGGAGAAAGAAAGAGGGAAAGAGAAACAGCTGAGAAGAGGGACGGGGGAGAAGGGCAAAAAACAAAAACCAACAGAACGGGCAGAAAAAGAAAAGAAAAAAGAAAAAAAAATGCATCTATCGATCACCTGGATCACCTGCTGAGAAAGAAAAAAAAAACAAGCAGAAGAGAACAAGAGTAATAGAATAAACAACATCACAATGATATATGGGAATATGACAGTAAATACTAAATATTAAACATTATTGTGCAGCACATAAGATCAACAGAACACAGTGTGCTTTGAGGTAGGAGCCAAAAAGGGTGTAGTTTGTGGGTGTGATCACCCGTGTACACCTGTGAGCATGGACGCGCTTGTTTTTTTTAAAAGGTTCCTTCATGTAATGATCTGCTAGAGGGTGTGGGGGGGGGGGCACAGCCCCGTCCTCCAGGGCATGAAGCAGGTATGGAGGAGATCAAAACTCCAGACATCCAGAGGCCCCCAGAACACAAGAGACCAAGGAAGACCAACAGAGGGGCAGCCGCGCCACTGTCCCAGAAAGAGCTGAGGAGAGTCCCAGATGAGGGCTCACTCAGCAGCCGCGGAGCAGAAGCCAGGGGGGGTTGCAGTGACGCGCCCGTGAGCTCCGCCGGCAGCCAGCTGTGCCTGAGTGACCGAGCCCCAGGCCGAGAGGCCGGGGGCACCCCACCTCCGAAGTGGCCCGAGCGAGCCCCAGGCTCCAGGCCCCGATAAGCGGCCGCCAAGGAGTGAGCCGGTGTGTACCTGGACGCCCATCCCCAGACACAAAGAACCACCAACGCACCGATGTCTGAGGGAGTCCGCCACTGGCAGGGGAAGTGGTGGTGGGGGGAGATAGGCCTCCAAACCTTGGAGGGCCTGAGATGTCCCCAGAGAGGTGGCGTCTGATACCCAACCTGACATATAGACACAGACATACAGGCACACACAGATACAAACATCCATTCCCACCCTCATGCTCTCATATGCACTTACTCCACACTCAACCAACGTGGAGACAAACATAAAGAGACGCTGTACACACGATCACACTCCCCAAGCGTACTCTACGAACCGGGTCTAGGTACCCTTGCCCCTGGAGGGGGGAACTGCACCCAGACCCAGGTGGTGTTACCCTTTTCCCTGCGGTGGGGAGAGGCAGACCGCCCCGACTCCGCAGCAGCAGGGAGGCCCCACACTCCATACCGCAGTCGGACGGCCAACTCCTCCTTCTAGCCCCCCCGCTCCAGCAGGCCGCAGAGAACGGGGGTGAGAGAAGACTCCAAACCTCCCTCCACCAGCTCATTGTCGTGTTGATGCATGTGTGTTCTAAGGTGCATTTAAAACCCAGGAGGGCATGGAGCTACCTGCCAGAGAGCAGCAGGTAAGCGCATAGTCCCTCCTGCTAGCCCTCAATGTCTACGTGTATTTAACATTGAGAGGTGGGCAACGACGCTAGGGGTGAGGTGTACACCCTGATGGTCTTTTGGAATCCGTGTAGCTTGCCCACCCCCAAGATCCTATATGTATATGTAATGAGAGTGTGAGTAATGTGAATGTCTAAGTTGTGGGATAAAATTGAGGCAGAGGCAGCCAGAAGGGGACGGGGGGGGTAGCCTCCTCTGCACCCTGGTGACACACCCCTACTCCAAGGCCCTGCATGTGTGGGTGGTTGTGGTGGAGCGGGAAGAGGGAGGCAGCTGGAGATGGGGAGGGAAGGAAGGGAGGGGCAAGTGACCCCTCCCTGGGGCCAGCTCCCCCGCTGACCCCAGTAGGCACCCCCATACTCCGCGACCCACCAGGGAAAGGGGGCCCAGGCCCATCCAGACCGGGGCCCAGTGCAGCAGCGCCGCCCGGCCCGACAGAGCCCGGGACAGTCCACCCAACCCCACCACAGAGAAAACTGCACCCACCCCACCATCCACTCATCTTCCAGACTACATAAGACAATAGACGCCCAGGCTGAGATCTTCCTCCACCTCTCCTGTATCTCCCCCTCCTGCAGAGAGAGTTCCTGAAGAGAGGAAAGCTCCTGCAAGATGTGACAACCTCCCTCACCAGTTGAAGAGCCCCCCAGGTGGCTCGACGCACTGGCGGCACCCTGCGCCAGGGCTGGGCCCCCATGCACCCACCCGCCCACAACCCCGGCAACACACCAACCAGGACCCAAGCCCCCGAGGCCCGGCCAGGGCCCCAGCCCAGAGACGGAGCGCCCCCAGAACCTCACGCCCATCCCGGACCCACCCAGGGGCAGCCAGGCTACCAGGTCAGTAACCCACGTCCGTCAGCACAGACCCTCCCCTAGCCCCGCTGCACGCAGCCACAAGGAAACCGTCACCTGAGAGCCAACAGAGCCCCTAATTGGACATGACCGCTACCCCGGGTTGAGCCCCCCCAAGAAAGATGCCTCCGGGGAACCCCCCGACGCCCTAAGCCTGTCCCTACCCCCACACCAATCACAACAGTGAAGGCGGGACCAAACTATGACCCCCCACCCCCACTAGGTGATGGAGCTGATCAAAGGAGCCCAGAGCAATTGATCTGATGTGGTGGCAGAGGCTGTATCAAGACTAATGTAATCTAATAGATAATTTCTATATTGGTTAGAATTAAGATTATTTTTATTTTTCCAGTTCATGAGGACAGTTTTCTTGGCTATGCATAGGGCAGTGAAAACCATATGGACGATATTCTTTTCTGAAGTGACATTATCTAAGCTGCCCAACAAACACACTAAGGGGGAAGTTGGAATGTTATATTTCAGACACTTCGATAAGTCTTCACATATCTCGCGCCAAAACTTCTGAACTGGTGGACAGAACCAAAGAGCGTGAATATAATTGTCCGGTGAATTGGTTTGGCAGTGTGAGCAGTTGTTGGTAGACGTAAAGCCCATCTTGAACATCCGATGACCTGTATAGTGCACTCTATGTAATATTTTGTATTGAATTAATTGAAGACTGGGATTTCTGATTAGATGAAAGGTTTTTAAGCAAGTCTGAGACCAGAAGTTTTGGTCTAAGTTAACTGATAAATTCGCTTCCCATTTTGCAATAGGAAGTGATATTGATTCATCTGTTTTAGAAAACATTCTGTATATTTTGGATAGTAATTTGGGGGTTTTAAGAGTAAGAAATTGAACCACACTTGGTGGTGTTTGCAGTTCAACTTGACCCGGTTTAAATTTCTTTTTTACTATGGATTTAATTTGTTGATATTCTAAAAATCTTTTCTTGTTGATCCCATATTGTGTAACTAGTCCGTCAAATGAAATAAATTCTGTTCCTTCTAGTATATGTTCTAAATATTTGATTCCTTGTGCAGAAATTCTTTAGTCACTATTGTGAGAGGTTCTGAGGGTCAGCCATATCAACTTGTCACGTCAACCTAATTAATTAAAATTTACTAAAGGCTTTAAAACAGTCACAAATATTGGAACAAGTGATCTACAGTCCAAGTCTCATGAAAGTTACCAGACAGATTTAGATTTTTACACAAGTTTATGGATGATGAAACCACAAATAAGAAGAAAGATCATATCTCAGCAGCTTCATAACTTACACTAAACTTGTTGGATCAACTCGGCACCCTTTCTTGGTGAACTGCTAAACTGCAGTTTTATTTCTCCTTTACACCATTAAAAGCTTGTGTCTTTAAATGCTGTTAAATGTAGGGTTACAAGTAAATATAACATAAGTTTGATTTGGTCTCAAAGTCTTGGCCTTAACCTTATAATCCAGTTGTAAGGTCAGAGCTGGGCATTAGATGGTGCTGCCTCATCGTTACTTTTCATAATGGACAAAGCAAGAGAAAAAAAACAAGTATGCTATAACACTATGCTATTCAGTGATGTAAGAAGAGAGGAAACAATGAAAAGAAATGAAAAGTTATTGCACTTTGGAATAAAGTTCAAATCTATTATTCACGTTGAGGTAGGGTGACCAACCGTCCTCTTTTTTTGTACTTGTTGACTTGTAAAAGCCTATATGACCTTTTTTATTTCACCATTCATTAACTGCACAGAAAAGGCATCGTTTGAATATGTTAACATTTTCTTTAAACAAACAGTATTATCAAAGTTCATGACTGGGCCAAATGTCCTCTTTTTTGGAAGTCTAAATATGGTCACCCTACGTCGAGGTAAATCCCTCTCTATGAGTGAACAACTTATACAGTTGGTAAAGTAATCCAGTATTCAAAGTAGCTTGAATCTTTTTTTGATAACTTAAAATTTTATTACTAAAATAAAATCCGTGCCTGGTTCTTTTTATATCAGCTTTTATTTTTGTTTGTTTGTTAGTTTTTATTGATTGTCAGTGCGCCCCAGGGCAGCTGTGGCTACAATGTAGCTTGCCATCACCTGTGTGTGAATGGGACTGAGTAAAGCGCTATACAAATGCAGGCCATTTACCATATTTACCATTTATGTGTATTATAGTATTATTCACTGGAATCTATGCATTCCTGTAAAAAAATAACTACACCTCATAATTTTATAGCTTACAGAATCACTGTTAGAAGCTTGACGTAGTGGTGTTTTATGTGACTTTATGAGTCTCCCACAGCATTATGGAGGAATTTTGACCCACTCTTCTTTACAAGGTTGCTTGACTTCATTAACCTCCTAAGACCTGAACTCTTTCATGGCATGCATTTTTAATTTCTCTTTGCTATTTGGGCTGATTGGGACCTGATTAATGTAAAAAAAAAAAAGAATTATCTTTTCAAAGTAATTTTGAACTACATCAAAATTACTTTTTGATGTAGTTCCTGAGAAGAGGATATCATGCCCTTGTAGAGCAAAATTTAGTATTGTGGTCTAGACAACCCAAAATGTGATGTCCACATATGTGGACGCCAGGTCCTAGGAGGTTATGGTTTGCAGGTCTTCATTCACTCAGAGATCTCTTAAGGTCCCACCACAACATTTCAATGGGGTTGAGGTTTTTGACTGGACCATTGCAACACCTTGATTTTTGTCTTTTTTATCTGTTGTAGACTTGCTGGGATCATTTTCCTGTCGTATGACCTAATCACTAGTTCTTAGCCATTTAACTCTAGAATATTTTAGAATTCAAAGGAGTTCAATGTCGACTGTAAGGTGCCTAGATACTGTGGCTGCAAAACACAGTGTTTCATGGTCCCCAAGTTCTCTCGTGCTGGCCTGCCTTCTCTGTCTCTCTCGTTTTTTCTCTGACCTGATTGTTTCTAACTTTAACAAGTAATGAATTTGTGCTTTTCTTCACAAACAAAATTTTAACTGGTAGAGAAAAAAAATTATAACCATTCCACAGACATATCAACAGACGTATCATTATGTACAGAAACGTTCAATATTACAGATGTTTATTGAGACTCCTCAACTGATCTTTCTGAGTTCAATATTTACTAACTCCAAATCATGTCTATTAAACTTTATTTCTGCTCAAGGAATTTCCACCATCGGTTAATGCATCAGTCTTATATGATAAGTCTGTTTCTATTAATGGGCCCATGGCCTTTAAGTTGGAAGTATTTAAACAAATATTTAAAAGTTGTCACTTGACCCAGCTGTCTTAGATAATTATTAGCCAATCTCTGACCTTTCTTTTATTTCAAAACTTAATTCAAAAAGATTTATATAACTGCTAATTGATCAACTGCAGAGAAATGGTTCATTTGAAAAGTTCCAGTTAGGATTCAGAATTCATTACAATACAGAAATAGCACTGGTGAAGGTCACAAAAGATCTTCATATGGCCTCTGAGAGTGGACCCAAACCTCAGAGATTTACTACAGAGATTCTACTGCACTGCAGTGGTTTGAATCATATAAATCTAACAGACTCCAGTTTGAACATGTAAATGGGGAGTCTTCTTCACACACCGGTGAATTATGCAGTTCCACAAGGTTCTCTGCTTGGACCAATTCTATTTACATTATATATGCTTCCTTTAGGCAGTATCATCAGAAAGCCTTTTTTTAAATTGTCATTGCTATGCAGATGAAACCCATCTTACAGCTTATCTATCCATGACGCCAAATGACACATCAGGCAGGCACTGTCTTTACTTTTAAAATTAGGTTTAAAACTTTCCTCTTTGATAAAGTATATAGTTAGGGCTGGATGAGGTGATCCTGAACCCTCCCTTAGTTAACAGAACTAGGCCTAGGCTGCTGGGGACTTCCCATGCAGCCTGGGCCTAGGGGAGGGGGAGACAGGAGGGTTTGGTCCTGTCTCTCCTCTTCACCCCCAACTGCAGATCAGCCTCTCCCTGAGTGCCAGAGGTTTCTTCCTGTTACAAAGGCGTAATTCCTTCACACTGTCACCAAACCCTTGCTCATACGGTTGTTTGATTGTTCAGGTTTTCTGTATTATAGACAGCTTTCTTACAGTATAAAGCACCGTGAGGCATTTGATTTGATGCCATAAAAAAAAATTGAATTGAACTGCTACCACACCAGGCTGTTACTTGGCAACACATCCAAACAAACCATACTCATTCAGTCTTTTTTAAATTGTTTCTAACATGTTAACTGAGGTCTATAGACTCCAAGCTGTGGGTCTCAAGTTTGTTTGTTTTTTTTTTTGTTTGTTTTACAGTTTCTCTGAGCATTGCACAGTTTAATTTTGGATAAATTGAATTGAATTTTAATTAATTAAGAGCATTTGATTAGCAGCACCTTGTGGCTTCTCATCTTATTAACTCCTATGGATGCAGTAAGACTACTTAGCTTTTCTCAGGAAGTTGTAGAATCCGGTAAAAAAGTTTTGTTTGTCAAGAATATAAAGCTGTGAAGTGTAGCTTTGGGATTTATTTTTCCAAACTTTGTGGAGCAAAATATCTGTTAGCCTTGAGTAACATATTATCTTTACTTCACCTGATCCCCTGTGGCTGAGTGTGAATGAGGTGTTTGAGCCCCAGCCATGCTGAAAGTCCAGAAATAACAGCCAAAGTTTTTTACAACTAGAAAAAAAAACTAGTTGCAAAAAACAGACACAGCTGGAGCATCTGTGGTTTATTTTATTCAACCTACATTCCATCTTTATTGGTCTTGAAAGCAGCAGCAGCCTCTCAGAGCTGTCCACAGACCGTTTTGGTGCCTGGTTACCAAGAATTACTCAACATGCATTTCACAAATGACTGTGTGCCATGATAATTTCCCTGCCAAAAAAGTTATTTGATTATTAATGTTGTCTTACAGTAATTGTTGCCTTATATGATTAGAACTGGAAGCCTGAAGTGTGCACAATTTATACATGGACCCTCCCAGTTATGGAGGACCACAAGAGCCACGCACATCGAAATAAAGATTTCTGTGCTTAAATAATGAACTGTAGAATAAATTATGCATTTGTAAATAGGGCTGGGCTATATCATACCGTTCACGGTAATACCGGTGTAATTTTGGGCAACGATAGGAAAATGAAATATTGCGATAGAATATGGGTAAAACGCGCATGCGCAGTGCCTATGTTTACATACGCACATGGCGGCGACGCAGAATGAGAAGAGCGAAAGTGGATTGTTAAATGAAACAGATGAACCAGAACTGGTTTGTAAAAATGCTGCAACTTCAGTGGTGTGGAACTGGTTTAGCTTTCGTCCGTCAGACACACAACAAAGCATTATTTTTGGTAGAGCATGCTAGCGGGATGTCGTTATTACCGTATTGTTTGGAAAATACGGCACACTTAAAATCAATCCTTTGATTTTTCTGAAAATTGACAGTGCCCCTTATAATCCCATGTGCCTTAATTATGAATTCTGGTTGTGTTTAGAATAGAATAGAATAGAATTCAACTTTATTGTCATTGCACATGTCACAGGTACAGGGCAACGAAATGCAGTTTGCGTCCATCCAGAAGTGCTTTAGCCATGATATAGATATATTACAATATATATTAGCAATAATATAGATATGTAAGTATATTACAGAAATGGGTCTATTATGGTATGTTATAATGTACATGGTATGAAGTATGTTATGAATATTCTATAACTATAAGTATGTACAGGCTGTAGTGAGTACAAGCTATGTACAGGCTATGAACAGGATATAAATATGAAATAAAAAAACTATACAGAAATCTGAGATATGCAGTTATACAGAAATGTGAACTATGCAAGTTATAAACAGTTGTAGGATTAAAAATTATCGTATGTACAGAATGATTATTTACACAGAACTATACAGTAGTGCACTTAAGATAAGTGAGATATGTGGATAATTTCTACAGAGGCTATATAAAGTGCTAGTGGTTGTGAGTGGTGGTTCAGTCCATGTTATTATTGTGTGTTTGAGGGTACAGTTGTCCATTGTGTGTGTGTGTGTAGGTGGTTGTGGGTGTGTGTATGTTCAGTCCATGAGTTTAATGTGGGTCAGATGTCAGGAGGCAGAGTTCAGGAGTCTGACAGCTGTGGGGAAGAAGCTGTTCCGGTACCAGGTGGTCTTAGTCCGGAGGCTCCTGTAGCGCCTCCCAGAGGGCAGGAGGGTGAAGAGCCCATGTGATGGGTGACTGGGGTCTTTGATGATTTTCCCAGCCCTTTTCAGACACCGCTTCCTGTAGATGTCCTTTATGGCAGGAAGTGGTGCATTACGGCTATATTAGGCAGGCACCTCGCGGAGTGATACGTACTGTGCTTCAACATAATATTACCGTATTGTGTGTGTATAACCTCTTTTTAAGTTTTGTGGATATTATACATGGTTATGCTGAAGATATGTCGGCCAATTTCCACTGGAAATGCCTTTTGTTAAACTGTCAACAAGGAATTTGCACTGTAACATTTTTATATAACTTTAATGCACATAAAAAAACAGCTGCTTGTTTAAGTGAAAATACATTGATGGGGTTTTTTGCTCTAATAAAGTTGTGGAGTTGTAAAGTATTTCGTCTAGTGTCAATTATATCGTCAGTTATATCGTTATCGCAAATTTTCAAATGTATATCGTGATAAATATTTTTGGTTATATCACCCTGGTCTATTTGTAAATTCATTTTTGTGTACAAGCACACACGCTTCTTAACAGGGCAAAGCTATGAGTTAGAAAAATCCAAGCATGTGTCTATCCAACCAATCAGAGAGCCCCTTACATCCCACGGTGTGGCTAATTTGAATAGCCGCAAGGAAGTTGTTAATCGAAGAGCTAATCCAGCAGCTAATCCCGGAGCGAACAGGAAAGGGAAATGGATTTTGAAATGGAGTTTATTAAACTGCAAATGGAAAAAGGATTTTGAAATGCAGTTTATTAAATTGGAATTCAAAAATAAATTTACAAATGCATAATTTATTCTACAATTCATTATTTAAGCACAGAAATCTTTATTTCTATGCGCATGGCTCTTGTGGTCCTCCATACACAGTACACTTCACAGTGCTTCTGTTAGCCACTAATACTATTTGGCTTCTTTGGAAAGTCCCCCTAGAAAGTCACAGTAGGTGTTTTGACTGTTAGCCAGTTTAGTGCTATTTAACTAGTAATATAATCTATCTATCTATCTATCTATCTATATATATATATATATATATATATATATATAGCTGCTATATCTATCTATCTAGGCAGCACAGTGGTTAGCACTGTTGCCGCGCAGCAAGAAGGTCCTGAGTTCAATTCCAACATCAGGCCGGGGTCTTTCTGTGTGGAGTTTGCATGTTCTCCCCGTGTCTGCGTGGGTTCCTTCCGGGTACTCCGGCTTCCTCCCACCGTCCAAAGACATGCAGCTTGTGGGGATAGGTTAATTGGATAATCCAAATTGTCACTAGGTGTGACTGTGCGAATGAATGTGAGTGCGAATGGTTGTTTGTCCCTGTGTGTTGGCCCTGCGACAGACTGGCGACCTGTCCAGGGTGTACCCGCCTCTCACCCTATGACAGCTGGGATAGGCTCCAGCGCCCCCCGCGACTTTGAAAAAGGATAAGTGGAAGCGAATGGATGGATCTATCTATCTATATATATATATATATTATAGCAGCTGGATAGCGTAGTGGTTAGACTACACGCCTTTGGAACAGAAAATCGCAAGCTTGATTCCTGCCTGGGGCATCTGTATCCAGTAAGGGTCCTAAGGCTAGACCCCCTATGCTAAGCGAGACAGATAAATATGAAGGCATGCCGGCTCGGACGTCGCCCGGATCAACAAGGTCCGCGTCAGGTGTTGAGGAACCAGGGCACCCTGACAAAAAGTGGGCTACTGGAACAAGAAGGCATCGGTGGGCAAGAGACGAAAACAAAGAGCATATGAGAGAAGGACGCAACCCATAACGGCTCAGTGGCTAGTGGATCGGAGGGCAGACCATAGCAACCTCCCTGAACAGGGTCCAGTAACCATCACAGTGGCAGATATCCAAGAAAGGGTCTCCAGTATGAAGAGTTGGACAGCACCAGGGCCCAACATGGTTCACGCCTACTGGCTAAAGAAGCTGACTGCACTCCACGAGCGTCTGGCAGCACAAATGAACCAGCTGCTAGTTAACGAGGGACACCCGGAATGGCTAACCAAAGGTCGGACGGTCCTGATCCCCAAGGACCCCAAGAAGGGACCGGTCCCCTCCAACTACCGACCAATAACCTGCCTCAGTACTACATGGAAGCTCCTCTCAGGCATCATATCATATATCACAGGCACATGGGTCAATACATGAGCGGGACACAGAAAGGAATTGGCAAGAATACCAGAGGCGCAAAAAACCAGCTACTGGTAGAAAGAACAGTCAGCCGAGACTGCAAGACCAGACTGACCAACCTGTGCACTGCCTGGATTGATTACAAGAAGGCCTATGACTCAATGCCCCACAGCTGGATACTGGAATGCCTAGAATTGTACAAGATCAATGGGACCATAAGAGCCTTCATCAGGAACTCAATGGGGATGTGGCGTACAACACTAGAGGCCAACTCCAAGCCCATAGCCCATAGACCACCATCAAGTGCGGGATCTACCAAGGAGATGCTCTGTCCCCACTGCTGTTCTGCATAGGCCTGAACCCCCTCAGTGAGATCATTAACAAGACTGGCTACGGATACCGACTATGGAACGGAGCAGTTGTCAGCCACCTCCTGTACATGGATGACATCAAGCTGTATGCCAAGAGTGAACGAGACATCGATTCACTGATCCACACTACCAGGCTATACAGCAATGACATTGGAATGTTGTTCGGACTGGAGAAGTGTAGTCGGATGGTAACAAAGAGAGGGAAGGTAGTCAGAACTGAGGGGATTGAACTACCAGAAGGCAACATTGCAGACATAGAGGACAGTTACAAGTACCTGGGGATCCCGCAGGCGAATGGGAACCATGAAGAGGCTGCTAGAAAAGCTGCAACCACCAAGTACCTGCAGAGGGACAGGCAAGTCCTGAGGAGTCAGCTGAACGGTAAGAACAAGATCCGGGCCATCAACACGTTCGCCCTGCCCGTGATCAGGTACCCTGCTGGGGTAATAGGCTGGCCAAAGGAGGAGATAGAAGCCACTGACATAAAGACAAGAAAGCTCCTTACCATGCATGGAGGGTTTCACCCCAAGTCCAGCACCCTGAGGCTGTACGCTAAGCGCAAGGAAGGGGGCCGGGGACTGGTGAGTGTCAGCACCACAGTCCAGGACGAGACAATGAACATCCAAGAACACATTGGGAAGATGGCTCCAACTGACCGAGTGCTCAGTGAATACCTCAGGCAGCAGAAACCCAAGAAAGAGGAGGGAGACGAGGTACCAGCATGGAAGGACAGGCCCCTGCACGGTATGTACCACCGGCAGATAGAGCACCGGCAGATAGAGGAGGTGGCTGATATCCAGAAATCCTACCAGTGGCTGGACAAAGCTGGACTGAAAGACAGCACAGAGGCACTAATCATGGCAGCACAAGAACAAGCTCTGAGTAGAAGATCCATAGAGGCTGGGGTCTATCACACCAGGCAAGACCCCAGGTGCAGGCTGTGTAAAGATGCCCCTGAGACAATCCAGCACATAACAGCAGGGTGCAAGATGCTAGCAGGCAAGGCATACATGGAACGCCATAACCAAGTGGCCGGCATAGTGTACAGAAACATCTGTGCCGAGTATAACCTGGAAGTCCCGGGGTCAAAATGGGAGATG
Organism: Simochromis diagramma; assembly: GCF_900408965.1. Taxonomy (NCBI): domain Eukaryota; kingdom Metazoa; phylum Chordata; class Actinopteri; order Cichliformes; family Cichlidae; genus Simochromis; species Simochromis diagramma. The sequence goes on along the minus strand of NW_024387197.1, from coordinate 1,238,310 downwards.
CCCCCAAGGGTGGTGGAGAATGACTGAGCTAAGATTCTGTGGGACTTCCAGATACAGACGGACAAAATGGTGGTGGCTAACCAACCGGACATAGTAGTGGTAGACAAACAGAAGAAGATGGCCGTAGTGATCGATGTAGCGGTTCCGAATGACAGCAATATCAGGAAGAAGGAACACGAGAAGCTGGAGAAATACCAAGGGCTCAGAGAAGAGCTTGAGAGGATGAGGAGGGTGAAGGTAACGGTGGTCCCCGTGGTAATCGGAGCACTAGGTGCGGTGACTCCCAAGCTAGGCTAGTGGCTCCAGCAGATCCCGGGAATAACATCAGAGAACTCTGTCCAGAAGAGCGCAGTCCTGGGAACAGCTAAGATACTGCGCAGGACCCTCAAGCTCCCAGGCCTCTGGTAGAGGACCCGAGCTTGAAGGATAAACCGCCCGCAGGGGCGTGCTGGGTGTTTATATATATATATATATATATATATATACAAAATTATGAATTGATGGTTAAATCACTCGGTGTTTGGTATGAGACAGCTTCTTTTCTTCCATGAATAGTGTCAGCCTATAATGACATGTTGACATAATTTTTCTTTGAAGTGACAATTTCTTTCAACCTTCAGCAACAGAAATTTTGTTTTTCTCTTCGATCTTGAGAGTAGTCAAAGATTTGAGCTCAACAATCACATATATTTGTTAATATTAAAAATGTGTCTAATCAGCTGGCTTGAAAGTAAAATTATTCAACACGCTGCCTTAAATGCTTCATTTATTTTAGATGTTTAGATGAGAAATACTCTTAGATTTTAGAATTCTAGTAAAAACACTTGGATGTTTTTGAACTTCAAGAAGGCTTTTGAGACTTGGATTTCTAGTGTTATGTGTTTGGATTAATTAACAATATTTTGTAGCATTTGTGTTGTGTATTACTAAAGTATATGACTAAAGTATATGACAGCAGTATAGCCCTATATGACATCCATTTTTTAAAATCTTACTGTGATGGGGTGTGGTTTGTGGCTCAGCTGTAGGGGAGGTGTGGAGCAGTGGGTTCAGGGTGTGGTGTCAGGGGAGGCTTACTCACACACCTGATCTCCATCATCTGATCATGTCTCCCCTTTTGAGTATGTCGCACAGACCAGAGCAGACATCTCTGTATGCTGCTAAAGCCAGAGGAGGGCAGCTGGAAAGCTGCTGCACAAACAAATCGCAAATATAAAACACTCAACGTGTAACACTGTGTGCGTAGGTCCTTTATCACACTTACTAAGGTATCTAGATGCTTGCATGTGCTATCACTGTTGAAACACATTGGTAAATAATTTCCACTGTGCACACTTGATCCCCATCTTAAGTCAGACAATGTTATAGGAGTACAATGCCGAAAGTTCTTTGAACCTAAAAGAAAAAGTGTAAATTTCAGTTGCTGAACCTGCCTTTTCCTTTTTTTGAGATACAAGTTGCCATATTTGAACAAAATGGGAAGTGCACACCTTTACCTATTATTAGACAGATAATTGGATTTATATATGTTACAGGGCTCCAGGAAATCTGGGGAAGGTAAAACATATCCAAACCTCTTCACACGACCAGTGACTCACTCATCCAAAACGCACTACATGCTGAGATCCACTCACATTCACGCTTGCTCGCCAGGGTTGGACGGATACAGGAAGGGGTCCAGGTAGGTCTGTACAAGGAGAGGCAACACATTTTAGGAAACCAGGGAAGCACAATGAGAGAAAACAGGATTCTCAAAGAGAGCTGGGGGCTATACTAACTGAAGTAAGTACAACGATCCAGCAGGCATCGCCTTAGGTAGTGCCAGGTACAGACAGGATGATGAGCAGTGACTTGCTTGCAACCAATCAGCTGTACACAATACTTTATTTACAGAATCCACCTAGTGTCTTTACAGGCTGTGCAGGGCAATGCAATATACAATTAAGTGAAGGACAGGGCCCCGGGGAAATCCAAGGGGGTAGTCACGCGTTCTCCAAACTCTCCACACTCACAGCCACAGGTTCACTCTTCCACACTTGACACAACGAATCACACAGGGAGGGAATCCAAGAGGTCTATAGACAGGGAGACGAGGATTAGGTACACAGTTCACTTTCAAACACTTGACTTAGCTTAGCGGTAGACGTAACTTTCACTAACGCGTGGCAGACAACAATCCAGTGAAGAACAGCAGTCATCTCCTGGCTTAAATGCTGGCCGCCCTGATTAGGCTCAGGTGTTTCCTCTCACCAAGGGCGTGGGCTGAGGACGTAAACCCACAACGAGTTATGCCCCGGCAATAGAGAAGAGGAGAGAGAGAGAGAGAGAAAAAACTCTGATCAACCTGGACGCTGATTCCCCTGGCCGTGACAAAAACTCCCTTTTAACAGGAAGACACCTCCAGAAGAGCCAGGCTAATGGAATGCTGGGGTAGAGAGCCAGAGATTAACATTCTCACATGGATGGATTTGTGGCAGTTTGAGCAATTATATTTATATAGCACCAGTTCACAACAACAAATGCTTCAAAGCACTTTATATTGCAATGTAACAATCCTATATATTAGAAAGAGACCCCAACAATCACACAACTCCCTATGAGCTAGGACTTGGCAACAGTGGGAAGGAAAAACTCCCTTTTAACAGGAAGGAACCTCCAGCAGAGCCAGGCTCAGGGAGGGGCGGCCATCTCCTGGGACCGGCTGGGATGAGGGGAGGAAGACAGGATAAACGACATGCTGTGGAAGAGAGCCAGAGATTAATAACAAGTATGATTCACTGCAGATAGGTGTAGAAACACATAGTGATTGAGAAAGGTGACTGAAGAAGAAATTTTCAGTGCATCAAGGGATTTCCCCAGCAGCCTACACCTATTCCAGCATAACTAAGGGTTATCAGGGTCACCTGATTCAGCCCTAACTATATGCTTTAGCAACAACAAAAAAAAAAAAAAATTATATATATATATTAGGGGTGCAACGATATTCGTATCGATATTGAACCGTTCGATACAGTGCTTTCGGTTCGGTACGCATATGTATCGAACAATACAACATTTGTAATTTATTTTATCAATTTTCCTTCTGACGATGCTGTCTGTGTTGAGCGCTCAGTGAATCTGTGTTCGACTACTCCGCCTAGGCTGCACTGTCGAGCGCAGATCCACTGAGCGCTCAACACAGACAGCATAGTCAGAAGGAAGAGAGCAGGGCAAGCTAGCGAGACAGAAGTTAAGCTCTACTTGCAACAGGCAAATTGGACCTCCCCCACTCTCATTCAGATCTGGCGTTTGGAATTATTTTGGTTTTCATGTGACGTATGACCCTGAAGGTAAGCGAGTCATGGACTAAAGTAAAACAGTATGTTGGATGTGCCATGCAATGCTCAATTACATTGGTGTGAACTAGTGTGTTAGCGCAGTTAGCTCGTTAACGTGTTTGCCGTCTAGCCCCATGCACGGAGCGATCGGCGGTAGCTCGTTAACGGAGATTTGTGTTGTGGCGTTAAGGTCATTTCAACGAGATTAACCTGAAAGCACTAGTGGGAACACAACGAATATGACTGCACATTTACGCTGACATCATCCTAGTGCAAAGACAAGTGGAAGCAGACAAAAAAAAGCAAGCATGCTACTAACTTTAGCCGAGTCATTTAGACAGCTGTTAGCACATGATTCTCCTTATGCTGCTGAGAATATAGCCCAGAAGAAGCAGATAGTATAGCTTTTATTTTGGAAAGAGACATTTCTCTGTAATAAACTCTCTTTTCCAAAGATGAGTGATTCCTCAATCAGATACAGGGCTCGCAATATCGCTAGCCCGACGTCCCGGAGCTAGCGATTTTTTCAGTCGGGCTACCAAAATCTATCTCTTCCCTGCCCGTCGGGCTATTGTAGGAAAAATATATGTCAATGCTTTTGCATTCTTTCAGAAATGTAGCTGGGTAATTATGTCATTGGCATCGGTGAGCCACTGTCAATATGTGACATATTGAAGTCGCGTTTGAATTTGCGCTTGTTTTTTTGCTTTCACTTTGCAATCGTGCGAACTGTGTATAGAGAGCGACAGCACTGATCTGTGAGTGATGATAATTTGTGCACCAATTCCTCTGACATCGTCTTATTAATCGTTAGCTTACTATGCAAACATGACAAGTGAAATCTCCCGCAGCAAGCTTAAACATGTGAGAGGTTGATCGCGCAGAGAATCGCTGAGCTTATGTGAGTGAGCGTGTAAAAGCATTTCAGTTCTGCTGAGCCAAATAAGACAGGTCAGGGTGAAGAAGTGACAGCCAAAGAAAAGCTTACCACAAAACGGAGAAGTTATGACAAATCAGACTATAAGGCAAAAAGAAAGTGCAGCTTTATGGTTTCATGGACAAAAGAATTTCTGTGGCTGCAATATGATGAGCTAAATAACCAGGGCTGCACATAAGTGGTCCGCAGGTGCGCATTCGCTGTCAAAATAAAAAACACGCAGAAGGGTTAGGGTTAAATTTAAAAACTGTACTTTTGAGTTAAAATATATATTTATAATTTTAATAAATGACAAATTAAAAAGGCATGAACATTTTTTTGTATCGAAAAAAATATCGAACCGTGACACCAAAGTATCGAACCGAACCGAACCGTGAATTTTGTGTATCGTTGCACCCCTAATATATATATATATATCAGTTATTTCATATCTCAGTTATTTCACACATTTTAAGACAAATATCACAAAGCACTTCACAACACAACAAAACAAAACAAAAACAAAAGTGTAAAACGAGGAGTTTTGAGAGCTGTTTTGATGCTTTGTTTCTAGCTTTGTTAGAGCTGACATGGGTGCTTTGTTTATTTTGGGGTGCCGCTCATTTGACAGCCAGCAGTGGAGGAACACTCAAATAAAATCTCATGCACCTCACGTCTGAGTGTCAGTACTAAACTGATGAACTGTGAAGCAAACAACACAAAAATGGCTGCTTCATGATTACACTCATTTTAAAATCTGCAGGTTATATTATTTTAGCCATTAGTTGACATTAATCTTTGATACGGCATTAGCTGGAGTTAGCCTGGCAGTGATCCAGGCAGACTGCAAGAGTAAATCTAAACTGTCCAGGATGTGAAGAAAATGTTACCTGCTGATTTAGTCGATGTTCTCTGACAGTATTCAACAATGAAACCTTATTCAGGTTGTGTGAAGGAGTTTATTCTCCATGGCTAAGAGTGTAGGTATTATATTACTAACATCTGCAGCAACTTGATCCTCCTTGCTGATCAACAGCTCCAGGGTGAATTAAGAAGAGAAGTAAAGTGTTTTACTTATTTGTTTCAGTGCATTCCCTCCAGCTCTGTATTCTTGCATGCAGCAAGCTGTGCTGAAGGAAAAAAACTCTTCCACTTCAAACAAAGCTCCAGTTACCACTTTAAATGTTCACTGCCTTATTTTATATTATGGTAGATTCCTATACCTTCATTCACGGTGATAAAGGCTTTTAAGTTGCAATAGAGAATCCATCTAATTCCAAGAGATAAGAAAAATGTTAAAATTCAACAGAACACCACTACTCAAATATTTTTAAAAAAAAATCTTGTTCAGACAACTATTAGTCAACAGGTTCATATCTAATGGGTATGGGGACACATGGATGCATGGTCAACATTTCTGATGCTTATCAAACTAGAAAAAACAGGCTCAGCATCAATTCCAGTATCATAATTGGTGTTCATCAGTCCTTATTCCTTTGTCATGGAAAGAAATTGAGAATATGCCATATGCCAAGCCAACCACCAACCACACCCCGTCACACACCCCCACTGCCCGACTTAGGCTGGGGAGCCATCCGGCCTAGCCTAACCCCCCACCTCGCACGAGCGAGAGAGGAAATCAGCCACGTCCATCTGCGACCCTGGCCTATGGACCACTTTGAAGTTGAATTAAAAGGCTGGAGGGTCAGATACCACTGTGTGATCTGGGTGTGGGCATCCTTCGTGCGGTAGGATGCAGCAGTGCAGCAGGGCGTGATTCGAACAGAGGGTGAAAGGGTGGCCCAGGAGGTAACAATGAAGGGTGTCAACTGCCCACCGGATGGCCAGGCACTGCTTTTCCACAGTGCTGTAACTGGCCACCCGGTGCACATGCTCCGTCCAGGTGTCGCTTAGGATGATGACATCATCCAGGTAGCCAGCAGCATAAGCAGTGTGTGGATGCAGTACCCAGTCCATAAGGTGCTGGAAAGTGGCAGGGTCTCTGAACAAGCCGAACGGAAATGTGACGAATTGGTACAAACCCTACGGAGTGAAGAAAGATGTATTTTTTCCTCGACTCTGCAGACAAGGGAATCTGCCAGTAGCCCTTGGTTAAATCCAGCATCGTAAAAAGCGAGCAGTGTCTAACCTGTCCAGGAGCTCGTCAACCCGGGGCAAGAGATAAGCATCAAACGGTAACACCTCATCCATCTTGCGATAGTCCACACAGAACCGTACAGACCCATCTTTCTTCACTACAAGAACTATGGGGTTACATCAAGCACTGTGCAACTCTTCTATTACTCCTAGCTTTAGCATTTCCACAAATTCCTTTTGCACAATCTGCTCAGGTAACTTGTAGGGCCATAAACACACAGTTTCAAATTGATGCTCCATGAGATTCATACGGCTGGGCAGGGGGAGAGCACATCCGCAAACCGCTGTTGCAACGTGACAGCATCCACTCTCTGGGCCTGTGTAAGATGGTTATCACAATGGAGGGAGGTGGGAATGGCACCTCCAGCCCCAACTATAAATATCTTTGCTCTTGAGAGATTCCTTTGCGATTTTTAATGTTTCTGTTAATATTTCTATTTTTATTAGAAGTCCAGTGTTTGTTATATTGTTTCTGTATATATTTTTTTATAGTTTAAAGAAAAAATGTGCATATTGATTGAGGACAAGTTTCTATATGTATTTTGTCCCATCTGAGTTTGTCATGTTTGCCAAGTATGTCTTGTCCATGTCTTCCCAACAGTGGCCTGCATCTTATCGTGGTGAGCGGGCTTTCAACTAAAATGGGCCGCCTCTTTTTTCAGAATAGCTTCAGCTTCATTTGTTGTGTTGTTGATAGAGGAGAACCACTGACACTCGTGCTTTCCATCTTTTTGATGGAATTGTGCTACATACAAGCCAATCACAACCACTCTTTTTGAAAATTCTGTCATAATCAATATCACCTGTTTATTTGTGGTAAAATTTAATTCACAGCAAAAATAATAATAATAATAATAACAATATCTGTGGGGATGTAATGAAGTGGAGATGTTTCAAAAACCTAGGGTACGGTTTATCTATCTGCCTCTATTCTAGGCTCACCAAAGATGTGGTAAAGATGGTTCTCTGTCAAGATCAGTGTGTTTATTTACAGTTATGCACCAATAGTGCTATAGACAATGTGAGGGGGAATAGGGAGGATATAATAATAATAGAACAATGAACAATGAAATCATCAGAGTTAGATGGGTGATTACCATAGGTGTGTTATGCCAGAGGCGGGGACCCAAGATGAGTCCCGCCCACGAGCACAGACAACAACAAACAAACACAGATAGAGGTGAGAAAGAAAACTAAGACAGAGAGACAGGTAGACACAAAACCTGTGGGAAAACTGAGGGACCATGATAGTCTCTTTCTTATATAAGCCACTCATGTCCCAAATTATGTAACATTAAAAATAGCTTGCTAATTACCAATGTTATACAAAACAGATTTTACAAAAAATATTTATAATAACAAGAAGCACTCAGAGAGTGAGAACCTCCACCAAGGCAGCTTATTCTCTAGGCAGTATTTTATTTTTAAGGGAATCATATCGTATTTTGCATATAAACATTATGTAGGCGTAGATAATGGATAATAGGTATTGATCTGTAAATAACTGGACATGAATAACTTGACCTCATTATGTAATATTACACTGCATTCTCTTTCTTGCTCAACAATTCTTCATTTAAAGATACTGTATAACACATTTTGGGGTGAACATGAAAGAACGGAAGATGTAAAATGTAAACGTGAGATCAGAGGTCAAATGTGACATGATGCCAACTATAATGTGATATTTAGAATCCCCATATACCAGTAACATTTCCTTGATGTTGCCTTTGCAAACAAAGGCAGTAGATCAATAGATAGACTTTGAGATAGATATGTTTACCTTAAAGAAGGTCAACAGTTTGAAGGAGAGGTCAGAGATCAAATGTGACATGATATTTTGAAACCTTCATATAGTTTTTTCCATGTGTCGAGAATGCGCACCATGCTTCTAAGATTCATAGTTTCTAAGTAATAAGGGTTTTTTGTCATTTTTTGAACAATGAATCATTAAATTGATTTTGAAGACTTGTACTATTAACATCACCCCACACCTCTACAAATTTTAATCAGATTTCAAGCAAATCTTTTAGAGCTACTATGCTTAAAAATAGCCAGAATGGCACACACAAGTTAAACATGAATGAAAATTACACAATCTTCAGGTGATGAGTACGTTCAGAAATTTGAATCTGCCTTTAAATGCATAAAAGTAAATAATTTTCATTCATTTATAAATTATCAACATAGTTGACTTGCTGTATAACATGTCATTGCATTAAATGGAAAGCAAAGTAAATGAAAACTTCAGGTCTGAGGCATAAACTTCTGAATAAACTGATTTCAATAATGTCAGCATGGTGAAACTGACATCTATGCTGAACATTGCCATAAATCATTCTGTAGTAATTCACAAAATAAATGAATAAATATAAAATATTGATTTAAAATGTGCAATGGCTAAAACACCACTTTATGTACTGTGAAGCCTGCAGTTACAAAGGAGAGCAATAAGTTAAGAACAGACATGTCATTACCGACTGAATACGCATGTAATTGGCTTCTCTTATATATTCACATCCTGCAAATCTTGAATGGTGCTATTTACTCTTACTTATGTTTACAAGTGTCACTTGCGTTTGTGTTTAAGTTCGAAAGCTGTTGATCTTAGACAAGAACTTATGTTTTAATATATCGAAACAAACCAAACAAGGAGCCAGAAACAAACAAAAAAAAAAAAAAAAAAAAAAAGTGCAAACACCGGAGCCCGGAAAGCAACATAACAAAGCACAGGCTCACGACAGGCGCAGGCGGCCAGGAAAAACAGTTCACACAAAGTTCAGGGGGGCGGCCCGGAGGCTGACGGCCCAAGAGCCCAGAAAAGAGTTCAGGGGGCCTGCCGGGCGGGAGGCACTGGCGGCGACGGAGCAGGTCAGGAGGCCGGCCGGGCGGGAGGCCGGCCGGGCGGGAGGCACCGGCGTACTTCAGGGGGCTGTCCATGACGGCAACAACGTCCAGGACGTGCAGGCCGGACAGGACGTGCAGGCCCAGATGGCATGGGGACCTCAGGCGCAGACGAAGCTGAACACTCGGAGGCCGGATGTGCTGGCCGGGTCCTCCCGGACCCCCAGCTGACGAGGCAAGAGGCTGAAGCGGTCCCCTCGGACCCTCCAGCGGAGGCAGGAGGCTGGACGGGCCCCTCGGACCCTCCAGCGGAGGCAGGTTGCTGGACGGATGACCGAGGAGAGGAGTGACGGTGGCGTCGCTTCCTTCTAGACGAGGGAACAGGAACCAGTGGAGAAATGGAGACCTCCTCCTCATCCTCCGACCACACAGCCGCCAGGAAAAAGGCAGGCGAATGGACAGGCGAAAAAGGTCCCGGCTGGTGTGAGGAAGGAGAGGAAGCCTGTAGTGGCGATGAGGCAGAGTGTGCGTTGTCCCGGGGCGGCGGTGGGGAAGATGTAGTGAGTGAGAGAGCAAGCTCACCAGCCCTGACTTGCTCTCTCCAAGCAGTTACGGTGTTCCCCAACTCAGTGTCCTTAGCAAACTGGCTAAGCCGGGGGTTATATCGAATGATGGCCTCCACCGCACTCAGCCCAACTGCCATGGTCCTTAAATCCGGGGACTGGGCGATGCGGTCGAGCAGGCTCACCATCCGCTCCATCTCAGTGTTGTACTCCAAGGAAAAAGAGTCTGCGGGGTCCATGTTCTGGTCGCGATCTTCTGTTATGAGTGGCTTTGTGCAGACAGGAATAGGACCCAAGGTGCAGACTCCAGAGACAAACTTAAACCGAAACAGCTTTAATGCTGAACTCAAACATAACATAACTGGAAAAAATCAAAATAAACTAACACCGGCGGACTGACAAAACACACAGCAAAATAAACAGCAGATCACAACCCAGACACAGAGAAACACAGGGCTTAAATACACAGAGGGAGCAATCAGGGAATGGATAACAGGAGGGAAACACAGCTGGGGCAAATCAGGCCTAACGAGACAAGGGGAAGCGAAACCAGAAACATTAACATCAGACATGGACTTTCAAAATAAAACAGGAAACATGACACAGACTGAACTAAAGACACAGACTCGCACGCACTGCAACAGAGGGAACAGAGACGTGGGACTAGGGCAGACACAGACACTGACTGGACACGGGGATATAGCAACTAAGGATACACAGAGACGCGAACTAGACAAGGGAATACAGCTGGCAGGGGAGACAGAGCAACTAGAAAAGACAGAGACATAAACCATAAGACAGAACTCAAAGAAACCAAAGACTAGAAATTATAAATAATATAATAAACTCAAAAACCATGGGTCAACGACCCAGGCATCCTAACACTTACATATACACATGCAGTTACTGTACCTCCATTTAGAAAAACAGAGGCGTCAGAGTGAATTTTGGACATGGCTTCAACACATGAGCTCTCACAATCCAAATCCTGACGCCAACGTCGATTTTGAATAAATAAAATTTTTTACAATTAAATGTATGCATGCTATATGCATTTCGTCCATTCCTAAGTTGTGAGTCTACACCAGCCGTATTTCACAGCATTGCGACTTATGAATCACTCAGACTAATGTAAAATGTTCAGTTTATTTCTTTATTGAATAAACTTTGGCCAAGGGAGCCAGTGAGACAAAATCCAAAATACTGTCTTTAGTTATTAACATTTGAAATGATGAAGACACTTGAAAAGTGCTGCCTTTCCAGAAAAACACAAAAACTTTTCAGAAGTACTTAAGGTTTTGTCACCCTGTTTACTCCCAGGCTTCTAGACTTCTGATTGGTCAACATTTCTACACGGTTAGGATTTGGCATGTCCTTGAAAGCGTTTGACTTTGTTTTTTGTGTCTACATGTGGACGGAAATATTCTTTTAAAACTGCACATGAGGACAGAATTTGTTTTTAAACTGAAACAGAAAATCTCTGTTTTCAAAAATACCCGTGTACGTGTGGAGTAAACTGATAAAAGGATGTTGGAATAAATGAAGCATTAGAGATAGGATAGCAGTTTGGTCATTTTGAAGTGGTTCAGCATAGAGTTGCTTCTTCTATGATTTAAAAGGAGCCAGTTAAGGTGTTTCAGTTCTCTAATACCTCCTGGGAGCCCCCCAGCATTCTGTACTGTACAGGAGACATGGAACGGAGGAGACTGATTGACAATGGTTTACAGCCAATTGGGACGCAGAAAACAATGTGCTGTAAAATAAAAAAGTTTAAAGAAATAAAAAAAAAAAACCAGCATGCAAAATTGCACACAAAAAAATCTGCAAAACAGCAAGGCCACAAAAGGTGAACCGCGTTAGGGACCACTGTACATCAAAGAAATATGTTGTAAACCATTAATTAAAATAGTTATAGCATGACAAGGCAGTGCTGAATAAAAAAATAAATTTATAAGCATTTACAAGGGATAGGGTCATGCTTTATAACCCTCAGTAATGAAAAGAAATATGTATCTGTATTGTCTATTGCATTGTGATGTGAACTGCATGTATCATAGTTTTGAGTTGATAGTTTATATCTGTATACAATATGCGACAAATACAATTACATGTTTGTTTGTTTTATTGTACAGATTTACAAATATGTTATATGAGATTTTGCAAAAGAAGTGCTTGTACTAACTGAGCTAACCACTAGCTAGTTATATTCATCCATTTCCCCATACATGTCTGTTTTGATTGTTTAAGTTAGCACCGCTCATAGATTAGCTTAGCTTCGAACTCCATATTTTTTTCATATATTTTTATTCTTGATCTCTGCTAGATTAGTTTTGATTGATTCACATGATTTACAGTTACAAATAATCCTTATTTATCTTAATTCTCTGTGAGAAACTCTCTCCCTTTGTTGTCAAGACAAACAAGACTTCTTCTAATTGATTAGCCCTCACAATGGTTTACAAAGCTAAGATCACCATATTAGGAATGTCCCTTGTAAATGATGTAATAAAGAACCCAGAATAGAAAGAAAGCTGCCTGAAACTGACCATTTAAGAAGAGTGAGAAAGACCATCAGGGTGTACACCTCACCCCTGGCGTCGTTGCCCACCTCTCAATTTTAAATACACGTAGACATTGAGGGCTAGCAGGAGGGACTATGCGCTTACCTGCTGCTCTCTGGCAGGTAGCTCCATGCCCTCCTGGGTTTTAAATGCAACTTAGAACACACATGCATCAACACTACAATGAGCGGGTGGAGGGAGGTTTGGAGTCTTCTCTCACCCCCGTTCTCTGCGGCCTGCTGGAGCGGGGGGGCTAGGAGGAGGAGTTGGCCGTCCGACTGCGGTCTGGAGTGTGGGGCCTCCCTGCTGCTGCGGAGTCGGGGCGGTCTGCCTCTCCCCACCGCAGGGAAAAGGGTAACACCACCTGGGTCTGGGTGCAGTTCCCCCCTCCAGGGGCAAGGGTACCTAGACCCGGTTCGTAGAGTACGCTTGGGGAGTGTGATCGTGTGTACAGCGTCTCTTTATGTTTGTCTCCACGTTGGTTGAGTGTGGAGTAAGTGCATATGAGAGCATGAGGGTGGGAATGGATGTTTGTATCTGTGTGTGCCTGTATGTCTGTGTCTATATGTCAGGTTGGGTATCAGACGCCACCTCTCTGGGGACATCTCAGGCCCTCCAAGGTTTGGAGGCCTATCTCCACCCACCACCACTTCCCCTGCCAGTGGCGGACTCCCTCAGACATCGGTGCGTTGGTGGTTCTTTGTGTCTGGGGATGGGCGTCCAGGTACACACCGGCTCACTCCTTGGCGGCCGCTTATCGGGGCCTGGAGCCTGGGGCTCGCTCGGGCCACTTCGGAGGTGGGGTGCCCCCGGCCTCTCGGCCTGGGGCTCGGTCACTCAGGCACAGCTGGCTGCCGGCGGAGCTCACGGGCGCGTCACTGCAACTCCCCCTGGCTTCTGCTCCGCAGCTGCTGAGTGAGCCCTCATCTGGGACTCTCCTCAGCTCTTTCTGGGACAGTGGCGCGGCTGCCCCTCTGTTGGTCTTCCTTGGTCTCTTGTGTTCTGGGGGCCTCTGGATGTCTGGAGTTTTGATCTCCTCCATACCTGCTTCATGCCCTGGAGGACGGGGCTGTGCCCCCCCCACACCCTCTAGCAGATCATTACATGAAGGAACCTTTTAAAAAAAACAAGCGCGTCCATGCTCACAGGTGTACACACGGGTGATCACACCCACAAACTACACCCTTTTTGGCTCCTACCTCAAAGCACGCTGTGTTCTGTTGATCTTATGTGCTGCACAATAATGTTTAATATTTAGTATTTACTGTCATATTCCCATATATCATTGTGATGTTGTTTATTCTATTACTCTTGTTCTCTTCTGCTTGTTTTCTTTTTTCTTTCTCAACAGGTGATCCAGGTGATCGATAGATGCATTTTTTTTTCTTCTGCCCATTCTGTTGGTTTTTGTTTTTTGCCCTTCTCCCCCGTCCTTCTTCTCAGCTGTTTCTCTTTCCCTCTTTCTTTCTCCCCTTCTTTCCCCCAGTCAAGTCTGTCCCGTATTCAGCAAGTGAAAATAAAATAAACAATAAGAGGTGAATCAAATGGACCATTACGGCAAGGCTGGGATGGTCAATTTGGTAAAGTAAATCCGTTGGGCATCTTTCTTTGCCTTTAGACAATAATTCTGATGGCAAAAGAGCCAAACGGGACAGGCAAAAAAAAAAAAAAAGAAGAGTGAGAAGCATCACACAGATTACATGCAGATATGCTGATTCTTTTATTAAAACAGTGGCCATGTTCAGTCAGTTAAGCATTCATCACTGTAACAGCATATACTGTAAATGAATATGGTTAAGTGTTTTAGGTCCCTTTTAGCAATATCTCATACAAAACTAATAACAATAATTTTTCTCTTGTCTTCAGTTGCTAGATTACAACACCAATACCACTGCTGTAAATTACTAAGTAGCTGTCAACGCAGACTTTTACAGGCATTTAAGAATAATTTTGTTTTACCAGCATAGGCCTGTTTAATCAATTTTCCCATTACTGTTTTTATCTAATCATATTTTTAGCTGATTGTTATACATTCATGCCTCAGACCTCTCCCATCTTTCCTTTTAATCTTATATAACCATTTCCTGACAATATGCAATAAATTATGAATGTGATGCTTTTTAAAATTGCTATTAATATCGGATAGATGAAATTCCACACTTAATACAGTAGGTCCCTTTCAAGATGTCAAGATGTCTGTGCCTGTTTTACCTGTTCACAGACAGGGTGGATGATTGTTGGTACACCAAACAGAAAACCTTTAGCTTAATCATGAAGACTGCTCTTCTTCAAACTTCAAATTCAAAACTTACCGTCCTTGGGTCCCTCATCTGCCCAGTCTGAAGTAGATAAAATAAATTGTTTATAACAAAAGCAAAGAACACACATACACACACACACACACACACACACACACACACACACACACACACACACACACACACACACACACACACAGTGAGAGAGGGAGAGAAAGTCTTTTATTTATTAGATAGATGTTTTAATACTGAACTGGACATAATGGGATTTAATGTATCTTTTATTGGTTTATTTTTATTCTTCAGTCCTTGCTCACTGCATCATAAGTAAGCCTATTAAACAGAGCCTTTGAATATTGTTCCTTGTTCAAATATAGTAGGTATTACTTGTTTTAACAATTTATTGTGGTCTCTCTAAAGTATGAACTTGCTAGTCCTGTAAAAGAACTTTAATTCTTTGCAACATCTGCTTATTTGCACTCATCTATATATGTTTCCTTTGCGGGTGTGCCAGAGTCATTCTGACTTATAAAGCCAACATCATCATGTAACAATGTTGCAGAGGCACCTTGGGAGCAAGGTTGTTTGGCACATTGAGCTCCAGTCCGTCCATGGCAGCATAGCTTTCATCTCTGCGTGGGAATTGGTAATCACGAGGTGGCAGACCATTGAACACAGATTGCCACATCAGATAGGATTACACATAGCATCGGTTTGATTGATATGTTTGTGTTCAGGGCTGATGGATGCTGATGTGACAGAAAGGGTATGATGACTTCTTCTCCAAGAGGCAAACAGTCAAAAGATATATTACTTTGAAATGCACTAATAGGCCTTGCTTCACATGTGACTCTGAAATAGCACTACAGTGGTAAATTCACCTTGTTTTACGACACCATATTTTTTCAATTAGCTTGGGTCTATTAGGAACCTCTATGACACCACTATTGTTTTGGCCTGGGTTTGTTTTTATTGAGACTATATAAAAGCTTCAGCATTAGTGTTCTTCTGCCACCACAAGTGACCATATTTGGACAAGAGTTGGTCTGCCAGGTTACAAACTTAGATATTACAAAATATGGACATTGCTTCTGGGAGGGATGGGAACTGATAAGGATTCAGCTATTCTGATTCAATTATCTATATCACTTATCAATTCAATCCCTTATAATTTCTCATGGATTCTGATTGGGTTCTCACTGGCTCCACCTTGAGAGTCACCATAATCGTGACCTTTCAAAATTTTATGCTAAAAAAAATAGCTGCATGCTGTGTGGTCAAATGTTTGGGGATATTTCCCCTCTTTGCTGTGATCAGTGTTGAGGCCGTTACTCAAAAAAGTAGTGTATTACACGTATTACACAGAACACTTTTCATAAAAGTAATGCACGATGCTACTTAATTAATTGCAAGTGAAAGTAATTTGTTACACTACTTGTTAGATTACTTTTGCTTTTCTCCATAAAATGACCTAAAATGTTTTGTCTCATTACTACCATTTAACAATATAACCCTATAGGCTACAGTCCCACACATCAACACAAATCCCTATTCTAATGAGGACACAATTATTCTCATTCACTCTGCTCTAACACTACTCTGGGTTCTTGGCCAGCTTAGCATTAAATTGCTGTCTGCACAAATGCTTGCAAAGAGCCGAAGTTGGGTTAGCAGTATAATGCAGTTGTTTCTGTCCTGCAGTTTGCAGTTTGACTCTGTGTTTTATGCTGTCTATGGTTATCAGCTAACACTAGCAAACTTAGCAAGGTTAGTCAATTGCATCCATAAACTATTGAACTGCAAAACATAGACACAGTTACTGGTTTTTATTGCTAACAGAATAATTAAATGCTAGAATTCCTCACAGCTGTATTAGATCGTAAACGTCTTTATTACACAAAAAGCCATGTTAATTGGGGTGGCTGTAGCTCTGGAGGTAGAGCAGGTCAGATTGTCTGGTGGTTCAGACAATTTGCATGCCAAATATTCTTGGGCAAGATACTAACCCCAAGTTGCTTTCCAATGCATCCACTTGAGTGTGCATGTTAGTTAGAAAGCATTTGAGAGCATAGAAGAAAGTGCTTGTGTGAATGGTGATGTGGCATGTTGTATAAAGTGCTATATAATAGGGGTGCAACAATACTCGTATAGATATTGAACCGTTCGATACAGTGCTTTCGGTTCGGTACGCATATGTATCGAACAATACAAAATTTTTAATTTATTTTATCAACTTTCCTTCTGACGATGCTGTCTGTGTTGAGCGCTCAGTGGATTTGCGCTCGACAGTGCAGCCTAGGTGGAGTAGTCAAACGCAGATTCACTGAGCGCAGGGCAAGCTAGCGAGACAGAAGTTAAGCTCTCCTTACAACATGGCAAATTGAACCTCCCCCACCCTAATTCAGATGTGGCGTTTGGAACTATTTTGGTTTTCATGTGACGTATGACCCGCGTCATGGACAAAAGTAAAACAGTATGTCGGATGTGCCACGCAATGCTCAATTACATTGGTGGGAACTTGTGCGTTAGCGCAGTTAACTCGTTAAGGTGTTGGCCGTCCAGCCCCACGCACGGGGCGAGCCGCGGTAGCTCGTTAACGGAGATTTGCCGTGTTGTGGCATTAACGTCATTTCAACGAGATTAACGCTGACAACACTAGTGGGAACACAACGAATATGACTGCACATTTACTCCGACATCATCCTAGTGCAAAGACAAGTGGAAGCAGACAAAAACAACAAGCACGCATGCTGCCAACTTTACCCGGGTCATTTAGACAGCTGTTAGCACATGATTCTCCTTATGGGGACCTGATATGTTTAATATGCTGCTGAGAATATATCCCAGAAGAAGCGTACAGTATAGCTTTTATTTTGGAAAGAGCCATTTCTCTGTAATAAACTCTCTTTTCCAAAGATGAGTGATTTCTTGATCAGATAGATTTATTTTTTATTACTTTGTTGTTTCAGCAATATTAAATTTAAAAACTGTACTTTTGAGTTAAAATATATATTTATAATTTTAATAAATGACAAATTAAAAAGGCATGAAAATTTTTTTTTGTATCGAAAAAATATCGAACCGTGACACCAAAGTATCAAACCGAACCGAACCGTGAATTTTGTGTATCGTTGCACCCCTACTACATAAGTGTCACGGTACTGGGTCGTGTGACCCAGTGTTTGAGTTTCATGTATTTTTTGTATTCATTTTCAATCTAGTTAAATTCTAGGTTGCTGTTCAGACCTTATTTCTTAGTTATTTCTGTCATCTCCGCCTGTACTCAGCCTCCCTGGTTCCTGCATCTACGTTTCATGTCTATGCGGTTAAGTTCATGTCATGTTTTATCTCCATGTCTATGTCTCCGTGTTTCCTGTTTTATTTTGTAAGAGTCTGGTGTTCTTTGTTCATTGACCCTTCTCACCCTGGACACAGTCTGTTTGACCTGCTCCCCTCAGGCAGGAGGCTCCGGTCCATTCGCACCAGAACCTCTCCCCATAAGAACAGTTTCTTCCCCTCTGCTGTTGGACACATGAACAATAACCGTATGACTGTTCCCACCACTAACACATGACCCTACGCTGTGTTCACTGCATCATTCCATGTTTGGCACTGATCACCACCTGCACTCATGTATATATCTATCTACTTAGCACTTTTAATTCTTATTCTTATTTTCATGTCTATTTTAGCGTAATTTATGACAGTATGTTTGCACTGAAGCACCGCAGCAATTTCCTAATGTTGTAAACCTGCTCAACATTTGGCAATAAAACCCTTTCTGATTCTGATTCTGATTGTAGTTAGTGTTACTCTCCCCTGTATTGTCATTATGTTTCATTCGAGTCAGCTGTGTTCTCATGTGTCTCCACTTCCCCTGATCACCTCATGTGTGTATTTAAGTCCTCAGTCTTCCTTTGTTCGTTGTCGCGTCGTCTGTGTACTTCCCCTCTAGTCAAGTTAAGTGTTTTTCAGGATTCTGTGCAGTTCATGTTTGCCATTTGGTTTATGTTGTTTTTCATGCAGACGCACGATGAGGTTCCGTGCAGGTCATGTTCATGTCTGTTTCGTCACGCCATTTGGTTCACAGTTTCCATGCATCTGCACAGCATTCTGTTCACAGTGATCATAGTTATTCCTTTCAGTCAGGTTAGTGTTTTTCCAGTTTAGGTTTTTGGTTAGTTGCAGTCTCTGCCTCTGTTATGTTTTGTCTACTCCCTTCTGCATCAGCCCAAATAAAGGCTCTCTTTCAGTTTAAGTTCACTCCCGTCTCCTCGCCTGTGTTCGCTCCTGGTCTGCCCCCGCTGGCCGTGACATATAAGAATCAGTCAGTCCCTTTAATTGTTAGGTTACTCTATTAAAACTGTTCTGAAAGGCACCAATGGCACAAACAAAGTGACCAGGTCAAGTGAATGAAATTAGTAAAGGTAAGAACTAGTAGACCCATGAAAACAGGGATGATATTACAGATGAACAGATGTGTCATTAAAACTTTACCCAATGTAGATATTAAGGAGTGACATGAGAGTCAATGCCACCAGAGAAACTGCAGTTTCCTCTATTTACATATTGACTTTATTTTCCTCAGAGGTTGTCACTGCCATAAAATGTTGAGTTATTGGATGCACAGATGACAGAAAGGGATTTTACCACATTTCTGTACATTATGGGAAAAAAGTCAGGCTGTCAGATATTAAATTTTAATAATACATATTAATCCACAGAAAGCATCAACTTCACTCTGCTCATTCCATCATATTGCATGCTCTGAGTTGCTTGGAGCAGGGACACTTGCCTAATGGAGAGCAATGTCAACATGAAGCAGCATTCAAAGAACCTTGCTGTGCGGTAAATGTTCTTGTGGAAGATGTTGTGACAGGGGAAATAGGGGAAAGTATAAACTAGCAAACATCAGCCTTTTCTGACATCTTCAGGAAGGCCGCGCAGCCCACTGACTCCTTAACTATGACAAACCATATCAGAAACTGCAAGTATTTCTGCTTTCGTGCCACATGTGATGTGTTGTTTAAATAATACACAAGAACACAAAATACACAAGAAATAAAAACTTTATCTACGTTTAAGTTTAAATTTGCTTGTATATTTTTTTCAAAGTTTGACACAGTTCCAAGTTCCATATTGTTAATTATATTATATTCTGCTTACTTTTGCTCCCCTCCTTTTTGCAGTGTCCCTTATATGTCAAGAGTAAATAAAATGATACTGAGCTATTTACAGATTGAAAGGTGGAAAGTATTATAATGAGCACATGAGCTGGGCTATCATATCCTATGTAAATTTAGAAACAGAGCTTTTCTGATCTCCTTTTACACTCAGCTTTTGTTTAAGTGGTAAATGTTGATGCAATGTAAAAACACATTGCATCAACGCCGTCAAGCATTGTGGTGCACTTTCTACTTGCACCTTCTTCATTGTGTATCTGTTTACACAGACAGTACAAAAACAACAAACAAACATTGATTAGTGTGCTTGGACATAATTTCTGGTGCACTCAGTATGTGAGGCCTGTCACACAGGGGCAGGGACCAGTCAGCAACAACTTGGTAACTTTTACTTGCTAGAGAAAAATGTGCATCTGCCGACCAGCTGGGCAGTGGTTGCTGGCTGTTGCCAGCTGAAATTGGTCAGAAAGAGGGTTCTTCTTCAAAAAACTTCTCATGGCTGCTTTTGTCACTAGCAGACAAACAGAAGCTCATCGTTTGCATGGATGCAAACCATTTACTCTCCGAGCTGTACTGAGACTTAAAATTTCGAAAGCAAAACAAAAACTGAGAAAGTCTCAGTTTCTGGCTTTTTAATTTAAAAGTGAATGGCCTCCATTTGCATTGTACTTTATAAACTTGCACTTGACAAGTGTCTGCAGACAAGTCAGCATCTTTCATGGAAATTTCTGCAACCTGCTAGCAACCAGTTACAAGGAGGTTTCAAGTGCAGCACCATTTACCTTTTTACAGTCTATTTCACTCTCCTAACTGCCTGTCACATGTAAAGAAATCCTTCTGTAGCGAGCGGTGTCAGCAGGGTGTCGATGACAAGTCTCTAGGTCTGCTTGAATTTTGCTTTACCAGTCATTGTGTTTATGTATGAAAAGGAGATTTACAAAAAACATTTCAGTGTAATTGTGCTTGAATTTGCAGGGGTACTATTTGTTTGTTTGTGTGTGCATTTGGCTCAACAACATCCTGCTCTAGTGGCTAAATATGCTACTCCATTAAGCATTCAGTTTGGTTCACTGCATATACAGAGAACAATTTCATAGATCACTATATGAGTTGCCATGCTGCAGTGACAGATAAAATCATATCAAGTCATTAGATAATAGTACTTTATAGGTGATCTGGCAGCTTGAGTAAAATCAGACAAATATCTGATAAATTTTGAAATCCTTTGAAATTATGTTTCCTGTAAAAACACAAACAAACTGGAAGGTGCTAGGAGATACACCTGAAAAATGAATGCAATGTAATCCACGTCATATTAAATAATCATGTTAACTGAGAAGAGTCCATCTGTTACTAAACGTTATGCACATCTCAGTTACCATAGTGACTGTACACTAAAATGCCTACAGCTGTAGCCTAAAAGTGGTGAGAATATATAACTTGAAAAAACAACATAGACGTTGTCCTGTTTAAAAATGGCCCTGTTATAATGACATTAAGACGACCCATCATCCTGTGGTTGTCACGGTTCTGGGTCCGTTGGACCCAGTATTTTGAGTTTGTTGTGTTTTGATTTAAGTTTGCATCAGGGATTGTTCTTGTTCTCTTGTTGTGTTCACGATGATGATGATGATGATGATGATGATTTGAGTTTCATGTTTAAGGAATTGTTCTCGGTTATATCTCACGTTTAGTTTAGTTCAGGTTCCATGTGTCATTCTGTCTGTCTCTCAGTGTCAGGTCTGCGTCTTGGTGTGGTGTTCTGAGTTTCCTGTTTTATTGTGAAGGTCTGTGTCATATGTGAGTGTGCTCAGTTTACGTTTCCCCTATTCCGTCAGCTCAGATTCCTCCCAGCTGTGTTGCCCTCCTGTTTCTCATCCCCTGATTACTGGTGTGTGTATTTAAGCCCTGTGTGTTCTCCTGCCTGTTGCCGGTTTGTCTGTATAACTCCGTGTCAGTCTGTTACCCTGTTCCTTAGTCTGCGTCTCTCTGCTCTGCTCTCCGTTTTGTAGACTTCAGGTTTGCTCTTTAGTTTCTCCCAGTTTAGGTTTGTCATTACTCATGCTTCATTGCCTGTTTTTGCCACTGCCACCGTGTAAATAAACTTCACTCGTATCATCAGTTTGCTGCATGTTGGGTCCTCCTTTTCCTCCACTCCACACGGCTCACTCCGCCAGCCGTGACAGTGGTCTTTGTTTGTTTACTGTATAACAACATTGATTATCATTACTATCAAAGACGTTAGGTCAAGAAATGATTCCTCTTATCTGGGCAGTGGGTCAAGCTCCTAAATGAGCCTCTAAAGACACATTTACAGTGTGTAGAGAAACATGTTTGGTCACCAGATTTTTTTGCTGACAGTTTGCAAAGGTAAAATTAAACATAGGTATGCGATCTGATCACATAATTGGAATCAAATTTTCAGAAAATACAAATCTTTAATCCACACAGTGGAAGCAAACAAGTTCAGCAAAGTGCAGGCACAAAGATGCATACCTATGTCTCTCCACCTTTTGTTTCTCGAACTGTAGAAGTCTCTTGATGAGAGGTAAGGTCACAAACTTAAAGAAGTCCAGCTGCTTTCTTTTCGAGCTCTTAAGCTCTTACTACCATGACTTGGAAGACTGAAAACCTACACAGACATGGCAAAGATTGAACACAATAAAAAACTTAAAGTCTTTTTAAGACTTTTATTTAAGGAACACTTAACAAAGAACACTTTTAGCCATAGCCATCAGAATTGTTGTCTGAAGACCAACAAGGATACCCAATGGATTTACTTTGCCAAATGGATCATCACGGCCGTATTGGTCCATTTAATCAACCTTTGTTGTTATTATTTATTTTATTTTATTTTCTGTTGTTACAGGCGGGACAGACATGACTGAGGGATACGGAAGGGAGAAAGAAAGATGAAGGAAAAGAAAAACAGAAGGGAAGACAGACAGTGAGAAAGGGCACTTAAAAAGTGAAAGAAGAGAAAAACAATCTCCTGGATCACCTGTTGAGAGAAAAAGAAGAGAAAACAAGCAAAAAAAAAAAAACAGAGCAACATATTAAACACAACACCATCACGTTAATCTAGCTAAGTGTAAACAGCAGTAAATACTAAATATTGAATGTTGTTGTGCAGCAAGCAGGACCGACAGCGCACAATGTGCTTGGAAATAGCAGCCAATAAAGGTGTAGTTTATGTCTATGAACAGTGAACACCCGTGTGCACACCTGTGTGGATCAGCACGCTTGTATTCAAAAGGTTTCCCCATGTAATGGTCTGCTAGAGGATGTAGAGAGCCATAGCCCTGTCCCCCAGGGCATTATGCAGGCATGGAGGAGATCCAGGCTCCAGACATCCAGAGGCCCCAGAGTATGAGAGCCCAAGGAGGACCATCGGAGGGGCATCCGTGCCACCTTCCTGGGAAGAGCTGAGGAGAGCCCCAGATGAGGGGTCACCCAGTAGCCACGGAGCAGAAGCCAGAGGGGGCTGCAGTGGCGTGCTGCCGGCAGACTGTGCCAGAGTGAACCGAGCCGCAAGCCCAGAGGCCGGAGGCCGGAGGGCCACCTTTGCCCCAGAAGAGGCCTGACCGAGCAACAGGCACCAGGCCCCGCCAAGTAGTCACCGGGAGTGAGCTGGTACATACTTGAGCGCCCAGTCCCGGACACCAAGAACTACCAACGCACCGACCCCTGAGGGCATCAGTTACCGGCAGGGAGTGTGGTGAGGGGAGATAAACCTTTGGAGGGCCTGGGAGTTCCCAGAGAGGTGGAGTGTAAGACCCGACCTGACATATAAACACAGACAAACAGGCACACACAGACACAAACATGCATTCCCACCCTCATGCACACATATACAAATGCTCAGCACTCACCCAACGTAGGGATAGACATACATGGACACTGTACACACAATCACACTCCCCAAACAAACTCTATACCCCAGGTCCAGGTACCCTCGCCCCTGGAGGGGGAAATGGCACCTAGACCCAGGAGATGTTACCCTTTCCCCCGGGGTGGAGGCAAGCAGACCGCCCCAGGCTCCGCAGCAGCAGGGAGGCCCCACATCCCATATCCCAATCGGACGGCCAACACCTCCTCCCAGCCCCCCGCCCCGATGGCCAGCAGAGAACAGGGGTGTGTGAAGACCCCAAACCTCCCTCCTCTCGCTCATGTGTAGTGTTGCTGCGTGTTGTTCTAAGGTGCATTTAAAACATGGGAGAGCATGGTGCTGCTGCCAGAGAGCAGCAGGTGTTAGCACGGCCCCTCCCGAGAACCCTCAATGTCTACATGGATTTAAATTTTTTTTTTTTTTTTTTGTGTCCCGTTTGGATCTTTAGCCATCAGAATTGTTGTCATAAGGCCAAGAAAGATGCCAAGCGGATTTATTTTACCAAGTGGATCATCATGGCCTTGCCATATTGGTCCATTTGATTGACCTTTATTATAATTATGTATTTATTTTATTTTCGGTTACTACAAACGGGACAGACATGACTGGGGGATAGGACAGGGAGAAAGAATGAAAGAAAGAGAGGGAGAGAAAGAAAACCAGAGGGGAGAAGAGACAGTGAGAAAGGGGGGAAGAAAGAAAGAAAAACAAACAAAACACCTGGATCACCTGTATGGAGAAAAAAAAACAGAAGAGAAAGCAAACAAAAAAAGAGCAACATAATAAAAACAGAACCATCACAATAAACTAGCTAGCAGTAGATAACAGTAGATACTAAATATTAAACGATATTGTGCAGCACGCAAGATAGACAGCGCACAATGTGCTTTAAGGCAGCAGCCAAGAAAGGTGTAGTCCGCGTCTGTGGACACCCGTGCGTACACCTGTGTGGATCAGCATGCTTGTATTCCAAAGGTTTCTCCATGTAACGATCTGCTAGGGAGTGTGGGGAGCCATAGCCCCGTCCCCCAGGGTATGAAGCAGGTATGGAGGAGATCCAGGCCCCAGATATCCAGAGGCCCCAGAGTACGAGGACCCGAGGAGGACCACCAAAAGGGGGGGGGGGGGAGCAGTGCCACCCTCCTGGGAAGAGCTGAGTAGAGCCCCAAACGAGAGGTCACCCAGCATTTTGAAATCCTTTGAAATTATGTTTCCTGTAAAAACACAAACAAACTGGAAGGTGCTAGGAGATACACCTGAAAAATGAATGCAATGTAATCCACTTCCTGAGAATATAGTATGGTAGCCTATATGGATGGGAATTGATAGAAATGTAACGATTCTGATTCTATTATTGATATCATCAATTCAGTTCCTAATCAGTTCTCATATCGATCGATCATTGACATTAAAGATATTACATTCATGCAAATTAATTGCATGCTTTATGGTCAAATGGTTGTGGATGTTGGAGGTATTTCTCCTCTTTGTTGTGATTAGTGTTGGAGTCATTACTCAAAAAAGCAATGTATTACACATTACTTGTTACTTTTCTTAAAACATTGCATTACATTATTTAATTACAAATTAACTTTACCATTAAGTACATTTACATTACTTTGCTGCTTCTCTGGCTGCAGTCTGACTGCTCATCACTGCTTTTGTTACCTGTTCAAGATCAGGGTCTGGCTGCTGGGCTGGGCTTAACTTCACTCAGCTTTAACATCACTATATGTTCTCTGCTAGCTTTGTGTTAGCATGCTATCTGTGCAGATGCTTGCAAAGAGCCAAAGTTCAGTTAGCAGCTTAATGTGGTAATTGTTTTACTTTACCATCGCACACTCATGCTTTTGTTCAATAAATATTCAAGTACTGTCCATATCCACGCTGTAGACCACAGTGCTATTTTCCTCCTTTGGTACACAAACTGAACTCAGCTGTTTGTAGCACAATTGCAAGTAGAACCAGTGAGCGGAATTGATAGGCAGATTCCAAAAAAATGGATTCTGCCCTGCCTATTAAGGTATATAAATACACACTCTCTAGAAGGGAAATTAATGACTAATTGGATACAGTAGTGGAAAGCCAAACAGCTTAAAAAACAAAAACAAAAACCAAAAAAACACAGGAACTGACTAAATAGACACTCAATATCATGACAGGTTAATTAAGTCCCAACATTCAGTCTGTTTCAGATTTTTTTTCCAGTAAATACATGAAAGATTCCAATTTTTAGTTTTCTTTTTGTGTATACTAAGATCAGATTAGTAAGTGTGTAGTAAGACCATTCTTTGATGGCCAAAAAATACAAAACAAACAAAATAATCTTGCCTTTGGATATCAATTACACGCGAGGTACTGGTTTTTTTTTTTTTATTTCATTGATAGAAACATGAACAGACTTTCCTAAGTTCCCCTTCGTGTTGAACACTGATGGGTACTGACAATGGGAACCTCTCTCTCTTTATATGTGAATATTTATGATGCGCAACATGGGAAATTCATAGACCTTTCACTGCTACCCTTGACCTGCTCAAAGGCTTAGCCATTCCTTCCACTGCACTGACAGGGCCACCTCATCTCCTGCTGTATTTCATGAAGCACAGCAGAATATTGTAAAAGCCATTTCAGGATTATTCCTATTGATAGAGTCATAAACAACCCAATATTTCAGAGGTTGAATAAACCACCTAAAATGTCTTTCCTCATAGTTACAGTGCAAGAAATTAAAATTCATCTCCTTCAATTCTGTTTTCCAAAGCACATTTTCAACACTGCAATAACATGACATCCCAGATAGAACACAAATGCAGCCTTATGCTGTGTGACCACTGCTGCTGAGTAATGAAAAGCACAGGAACCAGACGTCCTTCATGTCTTGTCTCCTGCCATCTTATTTCATGGGGTATTTCATTCAGTTTGCTGGAGAGCATGCTAAAGGTTTGCAGCCAGCCTTTTGCTCCTAACAATAGAGTCTGTTATAAGTTAGCACCAGCACAAGGTAGACTCTCTGTAGAGAATGAAAGAAGAGAAAACTATTCTATCCCATCAAGTTTACAGGCACCTTTTATAAACAGACATCAAGGAAAACAGCTGCTGCAGCAGTCCATGGTGTAGCTCTCGACTGGTCCTGCACTCTTTCACCAAGTCCCCATGTGGCTCCTGTGACACGTCATGCAAATCCAAATGGATGTCCCCGACTTTATAGGGGAAAATTAATTAGAATTTTCTGCATTTTGAGCAGCCTGTGCAACAACACCACATGGCACCATATGGTAGATACGCAGAGCCAAAGGAGCGGTTGGGAAATGTTAACACAGTCATATTTGAGTGGACAAGTTTTACTAAAGCATTCAAACTGCTGGAAATCATTTAGAGAAAGCAGGGTCTTACAACCAGTGTAACACAAGAAAATACAATAAAAGCTTTCAAGGAAATCTTTTTCAAAAGCAGGTCCAAAAAATATTCGAAACCCAGAGCTTTACGATATCTTTATTCCCTCATGTCAGACC
Source organism: Simochromis diagramma (assembly GCF_900408965.1). NCBI lineage: Eukaryota > Metazoa > Chordata > Actinopteri > Cichliformes > Cichlidae > Simochromis > Simochromis diagramma. Next base: position 1,211,110 of record NW_024387197.1, on the reverse strand, counting down.
AGGACTCAGCTCCAGATAAAATAGCATGTAGCCTACTCATTTCATTTTACAAAGAAATGGAAGGTGACAAGCTTTTCCAATTGCCCAGCCTTTCACAAATGATTATACATTTCTTTCTGGAATTTAAAAGTGTGAATAACACCAAGTAATTTGCATATCATGTAGCTTTCACCTTCTACTCCAAAGTACTCGTGTGAAGCTGACTGCTGCACCCAAATTTAACAGAAAATTGATAATGGCTCTGCAGCATATTATCAGAATCTCTAAGAGTGATGTGCACAAAAAAGCAATCTGTTTGATGAGCATTTTGAATTCAATTTCAGGCAACAAGGTTCAAAGCAGCCTCCCTTGATTTGACAATGGTACTGTAGCTCACTGCTCCCCAGCTAAATGGCGGTGGGTAGACACATGCAATTACCCAACATAAAACACTCCTGACTCCCTCCTAATTATAAACCCTTGTGAATAATCACAGCGCACTGCAATTAATGGAGCAACTCTTCAGCAGAACACTGGAGAGAGCTACAGCTTACGCTGACAACATATTTTAATTTCGTAGATTTCATTAGGCCTATCCCTTTTTAAAATTAGACTTATGAAATGTGGCCGACCTTCAGAGGCAGGGCCTGATTGCAAATCATTCCTCCTATAACATATGAAAAATGCTGTGAACATTACGTACATCTGTTTTAACCAAGTCCATAAACCTCGAAAACTTACACGACTGCATCAAGATAGTAAGTTTTGTTTTGTCTAAGACAATGCTGATGTTGTCATACTTCGCAAGACTTGATTGGTTGCCATTGTTGAAGCATTCACATATTTGATTATATCTTCCTAATGTAACCCTCCCGTTTATCCGGGCCATGGATTGGCACTGGGAGCACCCTAGTTTGTGACCCTCTGAGGCTGGTTATGTGTCTTGGTATTGGGTTGATACTAGCAGTACAGGATCAGTAATTTGTTTATATCCTCCAAGTTCACCGTGAAGCCATCTGAATTGTTTTAAATTAATTATTTATTTAGTAATGAAAATATAATGCAGACATGCACCATGAACAAGTCACATCTATTTTATTTATCACCTATAACACATTCAAACAACTGAATCTGACCCTAAGTGCTTCATTGACAGGCACGTGTACATTCCAGGTCTATATAAAACCCAGTTTGAATATAAACATATCAGTATTGGTTTTGGCAGTAGTGGTCCTGTATTTACTTGGGGTCAGATCAATACCAATAACTGCAGTACTGGACAGAACTAGTGTTAATCATGACATTAAGAAAGCATAACCCTTAAATTCAAACATAAATTCATGTTTATCTATTGAGAAATCTCCAATTGATTAATACTAATAGTAATTGAAACTTAGTATTAGTCCAGGTCACACCTAGCCATTGTGTTCACAGAGATATCATCAATACATTAGATTCTGCTAACTGAGACATAGGAAAGAAACATCAGATATACACAACTAGTATAGAGCACAAGACTCTAAAGAAAGGAAAGCTATCTTGGTAAATGGCCTGTATTTATATAGCGCTTTACTAGTCCCTAAGGACCCCAAACCGCTTTACATATCCAGTCATCCACCCATTCACACACACATTCACACACTGGTGATGGCAAGCTACATTGTAGCCACAGCCACCCTGGGGCACACTGACAGAGGCGAGGCTGCCGGACACTGGCACCACCGGGCCCTCTGACCACCACCAGTAGGCTATGGGTGAAGTGTCTTGCCCAAGGACACAACGACCGAGACTGTCCAAGCCGGGGCTCGAACCGGCAACCTTCCGATTACAAGGCGAACTCCCAACTCTTGAGCCACAATCGCCCTTGTAGAAGTCTTAGTGGGTGAGTAGTTGTTCTGAAAGCATTTCTCAGTTGGAGAAACAAGGAAAGGTGCTGGGGGTTGCTAAGACATACAAACCCACCAAGGACAGGTAGCAGTCTATTCTTCAGAGACATGCTCATTTGGGAGTACTGACCATCATGTACTGTCCACAGAGATTTGATCTTAACCCTACCTAAATATTAGCAATCTGTATCTTCATCTGCGTAAATTCCTTCCTTTGTGGTTCTCTGAATAGTGTCTCAATCTGCGTCATCTCTGTGTGTCTATGTTGGGTCAAATAGTTCATTTGGTTCAGGAAAGTTCCTGACTGAGTGAAGTAGCCCAGAGGTATCTGCATGGCAGCCAAAAGCTAGCAAACTTCTATAAATATAAATATTAAAGGATTGTAATATATCATAGAGCTTCCTTTTTTCTACCTTTAGCATACACCATCCTTTATAAGAGGAAGCTCATAATTCATAGAAATTCACTATCCAATGATTCAGTAAAATTGTTAGCAAAACTTACTTTTATGTTTTGAACTGTCAACAAAAGGTTGTTAAACCCAAAGAAGAACTCTTCAAAAAAAAAGTGCACTTTCTCATGCACATTTATATAAGCTCTCTAAATAAATGAGCTATATGATCAAACTGATCAAAGTGAAATTAAGGTTAGCTATGGTTCAGTTTGCAATAATAATGTCTGCTGTAGTAAGGCAAATGGGTAAGTGAGGGATGGAGGAAATTTATATATATATATATATTTTATCTGTAAAGAAAAATTTGCATTAAATTCAAAATCATATTAATAGAATTATGGTCTCACATCTTTAAAACCAAGTGTGTATATTCACTCTTAATCATCTGCTTCTTTACAAGAGATGCTTTTAACCTTTTTGTTTCACTAGTTCGAGAGTAGTTTAATACACTCTCACACTGATAAAATACCAATATTATCGTCAAGTACAGGGTTCAAATGAACAGCATGCTTTGGTTACTTGAACTCTTAATGAGGAAAGCCTGAAAAAATCCTGCACATCTTAATTTCTGTACACTGGAACTAAATTTATAGCACTGTGCAACTGAAAATGTCACTTAACCTGTTCATCTGTCCTTCAGCTCCTCTATTATCTTCCTCCACTGTCTTATCTCTTTAATAAATGCTTTACAAAGCGCAGCATTCGATACAGGGCAATATTTTCATATGAAAAATGTACATTTATTATTTTAGGCACTAAGAAAGAATTTAGATGAGTTTCAAATTACCAGCCATTACAGGATAAGACTTAAATATTTGTTTTAGATATAAATCAGGTTCTACTCAACTAATTCAAACCTTTCAACATTATATAAAATTGATTCAAAACTTGAAATCTTGCCATCCGATATTCAAGTATAAATGATGAATGAATGCATCAATTCTGCACTGGCACCTCATGATATCTTTCACACCACAGGTCTCTTATCAATTTTTCAGGACTGGCACCATCAGATCCAAGTGGCAATAAAAACTTTTGTGACAGTATTGGATCAAAGTTTGGAGATTGTAAGGCAAAGGCTTCTCATATGGGACTCTGTCCCTTGAGCCACGATGGAGGGACTGATAAGAACCTGACTTCTGGCAGCTCAATGCAAAATGTATTAACGTAGTGTGTCATTACCTAATATTGAGCTAAGATTGTCCTGCAACTGGAGAGTTACAGAGAAGGAAATTGGGTCATAGTTGATGTTTTATGGCACCGTATATTCACCCTCTGTGGTGGCCTTGGACCGATGGGAGTTGGGAGGGGCGGGGCAATCAAAATCAGGGACTACCTGAGAAGTAGAACGTGATCATTTCTACAGAATCACCAAGAACTGTGGAATATGCAAGTTAACCTGCACAAGTATGAACAAAATCCATAAGAGAAGACGGATTCTTGCTTCCTGCATGAATATCTGACGTGGCCACGATCAGTCATCTGGCACAAACAACTCCAAATGCCACACACAATGGACATGGCTTTGGGGCTCAAGAAGTTAAAGAACTATTTTTTTTCTTTTATAAACTAAAGGTCTCTGGAATTTCTTTACAAAGTGTTTACATCAACATGTGTTTGATCAAAATGCTATTTGTGTCCTTGAGAATTTAAAAAGAAGTGAAAAGCATTGCTTTTCAAACCTCACTTATAAATTGTATTTTAAATCCTTCATTACTCACATGTGTGTTTGCTTTCCAGCATCTTTAGCTTGTTTATTACAAAATATTGTTATTGCTGTTAAATATTGAGTTATACTAAATGTTAAAATAGTCACTGACAATATCATTGCAGGATTAATGCAAATAAAAAAATAGTATTAATAGGATTCATTATACATAGGTCATGAGTCAAAACACAAAATGTAATAGTTGTTAACCAAAGCTTTTAATCTTTGAGCATATCTGAGTCTGGACCAAAGCAATGGACACTGTTATTGCTATAGTAGTGTTAGCTAAAACAATTACTATCATACTAAAACAACAACACCAAAAGAAAGGGTTTTCCATGTCATGACATATAGGAAAATAATATGTTCTTTAGCAGGTCCTAAAATTTGGCATAAAACAGCAATGAACAGCAGCTCATTACACCGTGTCAGGAGTGCATTAAGACATCGCCAAAGAGGAACGATAACAGCAAGAGACAAAGTTCTTCCACAGCGATGATGATAAAGTCATACATCTTAGCATACAGAAAACAGTTACTTCTAGTTACTGCTGCTAAAGGTAATTCCACAAGCTTTTGAATAATAGAGTGTACTGTACTTAGTTTTTTCACACACTGCTTCTATATTTCAGATTACTTTTTGTGAAATAAATAATGATGTGTAATATATCATGTTACTGTTCATCTGGCATTGTATTTGCCTCGTTTTGCTGAGGACTAAATCACCTTTTATTATGTCTTCTACATAAAACTTGTAACTGACAGAGGGTATATTTTCTTTGACTGTACACAGGCTTCTGGAATACACATATTATTATTATTGCTGTTATTAATGATAATAACAACAATAATAATAAAGAAAAACTTTATGTGCCTAGATATTATGATATTATTGGGCTGTGCCCGTCAGGAATTGCAGAGTTATGACACAACTGCAAAATACAGGAAGTAAACTGAATTAACAAAAGACAATAAGAAACCTAAGAGCAAAAAGAGAACCCAAAAACAAGAAAAAACAAGTATTTGTAAGTTCAAAAGCTAAAAAATCCAAAAGCTAAAAATGTAATCAGACTGTGACTATCAATTTAGAGTAGAATAGATGTGAAGATAACAATGTGTTAACACTTCAGTTTGGGTGCAAGCTTCACATCAGTAACCACATGGAAAACGACAGTGTGTCATTTGTATATCACCTTTATAGACACTGTGTCAAAGAGAATCAATTGTTTGCTAGAGCTAACATTTTAAAATAAACGTGTACATGTGATGTACTTTTTTTCAACAGTTGTACATTTTTAGCACTGAAAAACACCAAAACTAACATGAAATGTTTCCAATACAAAGAGGTTTGTTTGTGTGTTTCCAAGCCTGATTTATACTTTTTGGCTTTGCCGTAGAGCGCCATTGTTGTACAAAGTGATCCACGCTGCTGCACTCCGCGCTTCATTAACATGAACATACACAGACTATAGTTTGTTTTGACCAGGTTCCACATTGACTGTTGATGGAAATACTCATGAGCCAACAAATGTGGGTTAATTCGGGACTGAATGGAAGCATAAAAGAAGTGAACTGGATATTTTTTTTCTCGTTAAAATCAGTGTCTTTAGCAGTAATTGACGGGTTTGGGTGTGACTGCTTATTATCCTTTAAAAACAGCTTTAAAGTTGCTCTTTTAGTCCTTGTGTAATGGCTATCTTTGTTTCTTCTTGGAGTTCTCTATTTCTCTTATATATAAAATAAGAGTCTGGATGGACAAGAGGCTGTTTTACGCGTCGGTTTGTGCAACAACGACGGTAAAACCATCGTGTCGCGCCGCCATTCGCTTGTTTTATTTCTCACAAACCTTTCACAACAAAAGCACCATATCCTTTTTAGGCTTTTCAAAATAAAACAGGTAATAACTACAAATGGCGCTAACACCTTGTATTTAAACAATGACTCGAAACATTTTTTATTAGATTATGAAATGCTATTATTAAAATTTAATAATAGACTGGTAATAGAACTGTTTTTTCAGGTGGATGTAAATTCATTCAGATTATGTATTCCATGTTGACAACTGGCTATGGTGTTTCCATGGTAACTAAAGTTTTTTTAGATTAAACTAGTAATATAATGATTATCAAGTTCAAAAAATATATTGGGCCTTCCAAAGTGGTTAAAGACTTACAAAGAGTTACTGCTTTTATCATTTAGCTGTTTTGTCGTAATAGTAGGCAGGATATTCATGTCTGTGCTTTGTAAGATGGCTAGCTTTAGTTTTGCACCATATGATACAAATCCAGATCATATAGAATCATCAGTTAACGTAAAATGCATGTCTTTTGGCATGAAAGTGCAACACTGGCCAAAATTTCCAATCTCTTGTCCTTGTACAGATAAGGGGTTCTGGGTGATATCGCTTGTGCTTTAAATACCAACTGGATTCATCATCCAGAACATCATATAATATCCCCGTATAGACAATTATAGACGCAAATGTGCGTCTATCTTATTCTCTATGCTCTCTTTGGCGTGTAGCTTGACTTAAAGTGCCCTCTGGTTTAAGCCTGCACTTTACTTGACTCTGTTTTGGATGGCTGAACAACATCTCACCCTCACAGAGGTTCACTCACCAAGAATTACAAAAACTGAGGCTCAGCGCACAGGCCAGAGCTTACACAGAGCTTAGAGGAGTTGGGTCAGTCACACGTAAGATTAGTGACCGCATGCAACAAGTCCAGATGAGGTCTCTGAGAAATAAATGCAGTTTAGTACACAAAGAAATCACACGCATTGTACATTCTTGAACACATTACTAGTGTTTTATCTGTCTCTTTTTCTCTCTTACGCACACTCTCGCACACACACAAAACTCAGAGACCAAATACTTTCATGTAAACTTGGAAATGATCAGAAAGTTTCAGAATGTAAAAGCATTTTAAAATGAAAGTAGTTCTGACACGTAAAATGAAAAAGATAGTTCCGTTTCTGCACTATTTCCATGCAAGCAAACTGAATCAAATTAAATGCACTGACTCCTTTGTATAAAAGGTCAGATTTGAAGTTGTATCCCTTCACTGAAATAACATTCACATGACACAGATGGATTTCATCTACTCATTAAAAGCCTGTTCAAGTTAGGTAACTTGCTGACATTGTTCACCTGTCAGAAACATAGCAGAGCCAGAATATTGCTGACCAAGAAGCAGTGTGATAGAAAATGCCAGTGCTAAGCAAAAGTGTCAGATGTCAAATCTATATTCTGTGCAAAGAGGCAAAAATGTTTTGTTTTTTGTTTTGTTATTTTCTTTACTAAGGTTGAAAGTAGGGCTGGGTATCATCACTGATTTCTAGAATCGATTCTATTCCGATTCACAAGGTCCTGAATCGATTCGATCCACGATTCTATTCAATTCGATTCAATTCGATTTGAATCTGGGAAATTTTGACAGACAGTCAGAAATATTATAATTCAGATCAGTACATTTACATATTTTTGTATCTATAAAAAGGAAGCTGACACTTTCCAGACTTTATCAAAGGTGTGAGCATCACAGCAGATGCCTTTGTGTCAAAGTAGCTGAAGATAAAACACAGAAAAACATGAAGGTGATTTTCCTGGCCTGGATTTTATAAAAGTATTCTGCAGTAGATCACAAACGAAAGAAAACCATTAACCAACTTATGAACATTACCTCTGAAGTTACAGGGGTTTTATTAGAGACACGGCTAAGCGTTTTGCATTTTGTATAATTTTAAAAAAGTTTAAATTTGTTCAGAAGCCTATTGAACGGCAGAAATTAGGTTTTCTTTTCGGAAGTAAGTAAAAGGAAAAAAAAACATCGGCCGACAGCGCTGTAAATAACGGTAGTCTTGTGCGTAACAAGCAAGCGAATAATGCAGAAAACAGATTTCGGGGATAGACGGGAAACTGTTCTTGAAGTACCATCAGAAAAAGAGACAGCTATGCATGAAGTGTGATTTTATTGTGGTGGAAGCAAAACAGCAAAAGTAAGAGGGAGTCCATGACGATGTTTATGTGAAGCTTAGTTTGGATCTTCTTTTGCTGCTGGTTCGGTCAATATTGTTTGGAGAGAGATAAAACTAACAGCTTTAGAATCAGCTCAAAAAAGCTGTAAACACAAAGCGCGGACCCACCAAAACATCAGAATCAGCAAGCTGTCTGCTTTCAGCCCCGACCGTGTCCGTGCCGTCGGGTGAGAAAGGCAACATCTCACTGATTCTGATCCGCGGGTCCGCGCTTTGTGTTTACGTCTTTGTGCAGAAGCCATGTACCTGCTCTCATTTACTGTTTTAAATGTTTGGTGGTGGTTGTCAAAATTTTGTGACGTTTCACCTGAGATTCTGGAATTTTGGGCAAAATAAATTTATATAAAAAAATCGATTCAGGATTTTAATGAATCGATATCACGTTATCCAAGCCAGAATCGATTTTAATCTATTATTAAAACCCACCCCTAGTTGAAAGCAACTTGAAAGATACAGAATTTACCAAATACATTACACCTGGGTAGGGTAGAAAGAGCCATTTCAATACACTGGATGACGGAGGGTTAAAAGCTATTTAATGAGTCCAAATAACAAAAGTATATATGTATGAAAGTGAATGGGGTAGAGAATAATAAGGCAGTGGAACAGGAAATCATATTTCCTCTAATGATCACTTGAGGCTGGTTCTAAAACTGAGTTACTACCACTGTGGTAAAATGCCCAAAATATTATTAATCTCTGGATCTCTTCCACAGCATGTGTTTTATCCTGTCTTCTCTCCCCGACTGGTTACGGCAGATGGCCGCTCCTCGCTGAGCCTGGTTCTGCCGGAGGTTTCTTCCTGTTAAAGAGGAGTTTTTCCTTCCCACTGTTGCCAAAGTGCTTGCTCATTCAGGGTCATATGATTGATGGGTTTTTCTGTGTATGTATTATTGTAGGGTATACCTTGCAATATAAAGTGCCTTGAGGCGACTGTTGTTGTGATTTGGTGCTGTATAAATAAAACTTAATTGAATTGTTAAAATGACCAAAAAGCATGTTTACAATGTGGAAAAGGAAAAAAAAAACACTTTCGGTCTCGATGGTGAGTTTACTTGTTCATCCTAGCGACTGTACCCATATGGAAAAGAAATAGAAAAAACTTATAAAAGACTTGCATCACATTTGGCTTGCTTCATATAGTGAATCATATAAGGCTTATATGATTTACTCATGAAAGTGGTCACTTTCTCATTACTTTCATATATTGTTTTAGGAAGTATCCAAAACATACAAGTTTCATTTATATAATTTTTCAAGGGATCTTATATCTGTTTTCACTCTTGTATGCTTTTCATACAAGTTTCACACCAGACAGATACACATTTTATAAGATTTATATATATCTTTTCCATATGGGTATGGGTGTGTATTTTGTTTTCATAACTTTATAACTCATTGATTTGGATGCTGTTGAGGATCAAATTTAAAATTGCAGCCACTTTGTTTGACACATGCTATCAGTCACACATGGATGTAACTGACAGCTGTCAGCTAGGCCTCACTTCCATTAATTACTGCACTTCGTGATCATGGTTATGCTGGTGGTGCCTTTTGAGGCATTTTGATGCAAACATCTAATACTGTACATCATCTCTGCACATTGGAATGAATAGAGGAGAAAAAAACACTGGAGAAAAAAACTCCCACACATTGTCTTACTTACTGGTGTAGAATGTGTTTAATTGTTATTATTGTATTTATTTGTTTATTTTATTATCAGACATGTGTGTTTTCCACAAATGCAACCAAGATTGTTCATATTAGCTGATAACTAATTAGCAAGAACTAAGCACTCCATGCCATGTTATATTGGAGTCATATGTTAAGGCTTCAAAAGTGATTAATCCAAAAACAAATATTTTATTTGCAAAATGTGATTTCCTCATAGGATATAGTTCAGAAGAATTTTTTTTGGTTCAACTGAAACCATGCATACTTTTTATACTTTATACTTTTTTCAGTGCCTCCATCAGGATTGAAGCAGCCATTTCACAGGCAATGAGATTGCAATTTCATTGCACACAGTTACAAGAATTTTGGGAGTGCCATCTACTATTTTCCATGGTATAACTGAAGCATAAGAGTCAAGTTTGTTTTTGTCAACTGTGCCTTTGTAAGCCATAATTGGAATTATTAATGGTTATTGGAGTTTTCCAAATACCCCCAGTAGTCTGTCACTTTCTTTCATGTGGTTGTAGCTAAAGAGATGCTGAAATAGCACTGAAAGTCACATCTGTTGTTTAGACACTAACATGTTATTCAAGAAAGACATGATTTCTTAAAAACCTGTACCGCAAGGGGGAAAAAAATTATTGTGCCAGATAGGAATGATTTCCTACTGTGAGATGTTTGATTCACACTGGGAACAGAATAAAAGCACAAGGGTGGATATCTTCCTCTAAGGGTAGAGTTATATATTGTTCCTGCTGTGAACAAATACTGGCTCCACTGGATGTAGCAGCTAAATGACTGCTAATGCTCGAGATGTCCCTCCCCTTAGCAAGAAAAACAATAAGTCCTACACAGTAGCTCCCCGAGCTCTCACTTCTGTGATCACCATTGGAGAAGAAGAAAGCCTGACAGAGGATCACAGTGCAACTTTGCTTTCTGTATAAGGCTGGTTTGATGTTGCAAATTATACGTTCTTCAAACACTCGCCCCTCTCAATACATCACAGCCGCAGGGCATTCAGTGTGAAACACGAACACATGGAAGAGGAGGGACTGTGCTACGTTTAGTTAGGAGACATCCCCCTGCACCGTTTGGTGATGAATGTTTGAGAAATGTTGCAAAGCTGTGGGAGATGAGGAGAGCCCTCAGAACAGCTTCAAGGTAATTTTGACTTTTGTTCATGTTTTGGTTTCAGTGTTGCCGTTAATGGATACTGCAAAGCCGCTCTTTGGAGGCATAAAAGTACTTTCACTGGAAAAGTTTACCACCAAGAATAGGCAGCAGAAATAGACTGGAGTAGAAAGTTGGCCTTTAACTTAAATAATTCTGGTGTTCTGCTGATGTTTTGTTGTGTTTTTCTAAAACCTGTGCAAAG